>NW_024469013.1:0-331477 GCF_003184825.1 Aspergillus fijiensis CBS 313.89 | reverse complement strand
CCCCCCCCCCCCCCCCCCCGATCGACAAACCAACGATTTGACACTTTCGGTGTACGTAGCCGGAAATAATTTGAGACTCTTGGAGTCTATTGTTAGCCTGAGACGGTCGGAGCTCTTTCTGACAAGGCTAGATTCTAGACTCCCCTATCATGTACGGAGGAATTAATTCCTGATTAAATCTATAAAATCTCCTGCCGGGAATTTTCAGATAGCAGTGAATAAATAACTTACGGAGGACTGCGTACTGTACAATACACCGCTCTGTCATTCTGGTCTCCCGGAATAGGGGGTGAACAGAGAGCCACAGTCGAGCTCACCTCCTAAAGCGGGTAATGTTACCGTCACATTCAGCCGTTGCGGTGAATCTTCCATCTTCCCCTCGTCAATAATCATGGCGTCACTCCAACAATCCCGGATATCTCCTCATCTTGCTCTTATCAGCTCCTCAATAAACCTTCCATAAGTTTTCTTGGTGCCTTGAATTATCAGTCTCTTAATTCCTGGCCAATGATATTCGATTGATCGATCAGGTTACAACTTGGAAGTCCCCTACACAATCTACAGCCATGGAGTCCGCTCCTCTTACTCTGGTGAGTCCCCCTTGGTTTACTCCTCCATGCCAACTCAGCCTCGGAAAGAGCCTAGCCTGACCGACCTTTCGCTCGGATCTAGGCTCATACCCACGCTCGCAACGCAGTCCTTGAGACTCGCAAGTCGAATCCTGTGGCAGCAAGCGAGGAACATGATCTTGCCGCAGGCGAATTTGCAACTGCAGCCCAGCACAGCTCGGACCGTGAGGTGCGTTTGCGTAGAGTCGTCCCTACGTAGGGGGGTCCGAACGTACTCTGATCTCCGCATAGGCCCTTCGAACCCTCCATCTGCTGGAGCAACACCACAAGAAACTCGCGCAGATTCTCCGGTTTCAGCATGAGAACCCTTCCAACCCTGCCTCGACCGGAGGGAACCCCCAGGCTGTGTCCGCGGATGCGGGCACCACCAGAAATCTGGCGGTGGGAGCAGATGCACAGCAGCAGCCTCCCCGACTGTCAGGACACCCACGGCTACCGTCAAGGGAGTCTTCTTCGATTGTCAGCAACCTAGCGTCGGCCCGTGGCATCCCGTCACAGCCCCGTCGCTCGTCCCCGGCCTCCCCTACCCTCACGTCCCAGCAAGCGGGGGCGAAGATGACCGATGGCCCAGCCAAGATCCGGACGAGCGAGGCGAGGCTACGCGGGATGCAGGCCCATGGAATGAAGGAACGGGGCAGTCGTTCATCGACATCGAAACAGCCGCGGACTCCGCCCCTGGCCAGTCCCACCGATATCACCTCGCAGCAGTTTGCGCCGCCTAATCCTTCCGAGTCCGGCCCGCAGAAGAACCGGTCCTCTGTGACCGAAGAACCATTCCAGAAATTCTATTCGACATTCGAGGGTTTGATCTCCAGAATCTCGGCCCCCCTTGCGTTTGCGGGCCTGCCGCTTGGCTCCGAGGCATCGGAATCAGCCGCCCACCGCAAGTCCGCCGCGGATACCCGGACTGACCGATACAACGCCATGTCCGACCGCTCCCACCACTCTGCGGACCCAGATATCAACAAGATCTTCTCCAAGGCTGCCCTGCAGGCGATCCGCGACACGACCGGCGGGGGGACGACGGGAAATCCCGCGGAGTCATTCTACGTGGTGCCCACGACTGGTGGGACCGTGTCGTACGCGGGGATTCTCACTCGAGCGGAGAAGGAAGCCCGTAGAAACAGCATCGATGAAGGGGATGAAGATTTTGTGGACGCGCGAGAGACCCCGTCCTCGCCCGAACTCCGCCAGAGCTTGTCGGGAATCCAGGGCAACAGCCGATCCGGACGAGGGAACGACAAGTTCAACAGCCTCCAGAACCCGAAGACCATGGAGGAGCTGCAGATGGAAAACCAAGCGTTGAGACAGCTGTCGGACACGCTGTCCAAGCGGTTGCACATGTGGGAGGTCAATGCGCAGTCTTCGTCGATGGCGTTGCAGCAGTCGCTGAAGGCAATGCATCACCCAAACACACATTCGCCGGACCAGCCCGCTCCCGGCTCGTCGGCTGCTATGTCGCCGGTGGGAGACTCGGCCTTGCCCGCGGCTGAACAGGATCAACGCATCAAAGAACTGGAGGAGGCCATTCGACGCAGTGAGAAGGAGATGAGTCAAATGGGCCGGGAGAATGAGAAGCTGCGCGACGTACTGGGGCGGTACCGAGAACGGTGGGAGAAGCTGAAAGAAGGCGCCAAAACCCGGCGGGCGGCGGAGAGCAGGGCTGCTGCTGCTGGGGGGGGGAATGGGGGAGCCGGCGCGGCGCCGCAGCCGGCGAGAAATCCCAGCTCGCAGGGGGACGACACTCCGGCCAAGGATGGTGACACTGAGAATGATACAACTAGCAATGATGCCGAAACCAAGGTTGAGGGGTCTGAATGAGTGGTCAGTGATCTAGGTGAAAAGTGTTTTACGTCTAGCGGCCCTGAACCAATTTGATGATATGGTAATACATGTTACGTTCCTCTAGTGCATATCAACAATGGACTACAGTCATTATTGAACTCCAGATAGACTCAGGACTAAACCTCCACCGCTTAGACATAGCATAATTCCAGCCCATCACCATCACCATCACCGACACTCAACCGCCTTCCTCTCAGTCTGCCTCCGCCACCACTCCGCCGCCCCCCGGTACGAGCAATTATAGTCCATGAACTCGGCCGGATTCATCGCCACGCGGATCGAGTCAGCATCCGTCGCCGGCCTGGCGACCTGCCGACTATACGCCTGGATGGTGGAGGCGCGCTCAAAGCGACATTCAAACACCTTCTGAAGCACCTTCCCCACCTCCTCCCCCCTCAAATGCTTCCCAGCCTCCTCAAACCCCTCAAAAAACGCGCCTAGCGCCTCAGCATCCTCAACAGCCTGACTCGCGCCCTGGCCCTGCGTCGGCAGCATCGCATGGGCCGCATCGCCGATCAAAATGACCCGACCCTTGCACCAAGTGCGCAACGGATCCAGATCCCTGAGCTGCCACAGCCCGACCTCCTCCGCCAGCCGGAGGGGCGTCTGCGCCCAGGCCGGGAAATCCGCGAAGGTCTGCAGCATCTTGCCGCGATCCCCCTCGGTCGTCCAGCTGGTATCCCGGGAAGACTCATGCATCCGCTCATCCGGCACGAGCGCCACAACGCCGTAGATGGACCCCTCGCGCGCCGGCCCCATGACCAACCGCCGGTCCCCACCGACCACCATCGTTGTCTTCGGTTCGCGGGGATCCACCACCGCCGCAAAGGCCGGCTCCCGCAGCAGCGACGCCGTGGGGATCATCATGCGATACGCACACAGGCCCGTCGGCCGCGCCTCCCCCTCCCTCTCCCCCTCCCCCTCCCCTTCTCCCGCTTGCGCATCCTCAGCCAGAACAGCCCGCCGCACCAAGCTCTTGATCCCATCCGCCCCGACCACCAAATCCGCCCCCACCACCTCCCCGGTCTCCAACTGCACCGTCCCGCGCTCACAATCCACCGCCCGCACCCGACAGCCCGTGCGGATCCGCACCCCATCCCCGGGGTAGTCGCCGTCGGTCGCGCGCTGCTTCAGGGCCTCGTGCAGGTCCGCGCGGTGGTAGATCATGCGCTCGGCGCCGTACTTGTCGCGCGTGCGCAGCGGGACCCGCGTCTGCAGCTGGCCGGAGAGGTCGTACACCTCGAAGGCGGAGTCGACCATCGCGCCGCGGGCGCGCAGGGCGGCCGCCAGACCCCACTGCGACTCGACGATCCGCGAGGCGTTGGGCTGGAGCGAGATGGTGGCGCCGATTTCGCGGTGCAGCGGGGATTGTTCCAGGATGAGGATTTCGCGGCGCGGGGCGCGGAGGGCGATGGCCTGCTTTGGTTAGGAAACACATCAGACAGAAGGGTACGGGGGGGGGGGATGGTTGAGGTGAAGGAGTAGGGTTAGAATAACGTAACGGGGACGTACAGCTGCTAGGCCGGCGATCCCGCCGCCGACGATGATGATCTTGAAGGGCTCCATTTTGTCAATTTGTCAGACTGTTCGTATTCTGGGAATACTGACGAGAGTGAAAATGAAAGCACTTATGCGATGGCCGTCTACCTCGACGGAGAATTCCCAAGTCTACGTGTGTGTCGACTACAAGTCTGTGTTTGTGTCCGCTGACCTCGGCGCCCTCATCCTCCCCCGAAGCATGTCCACTCCCGAGGAGGGGCCGAACCGGGGGGGGGGGGGGTCCTCGGGGCCCTCCGAGCCCTAACCTCGGCGCAGATCGGTGCAGTCAAGGTCAAGCCTCTCCAGCACGCATCCCCAGAATGAAAGGTATATACATGCCCCCCTTCACCCAAATCCCAAATCCTGTGACACAACAACTAACACCACCAAACAACTCCAAAACAAAGACTCAAAACCAAACCACCAAAATGTCCACCACCACCACCACCACCACCACCCTGGCCCCCAAATCCACCCAATCCACCCAACCCACCTCCAAGCTCCCCGGCGCAAACCGCATGCCCTTCGACGGCCTCCCCACGAACTACAACGACTTCCGCGACGCGCTCTCGCGCGACGGCTACGCGGTGATCAAAGGCGCGATCCCGCGGGAGCGAGCGGATCAATACGCGGATGCGTTTCTGAGTTATCTGGAGGGATTGTATGTCCTTCCCTTTCGCCCCATCTCTTCCCTACATCAAAGCTGACGGCTTGACGCAAAAAGCGGACTCGGCTACAATCGCCACGACGCGAGCACGGTGCGGCGCGCCAAGCTGCCCGTGCTGAACGAGAAGGGGATGATCCAGGCGTACGGGGTGACGCACGAGCAGTGGGTGTGGGATATCCGGGGGGAGACGGGGGTGATCGACGCGTTTGCCAAGGTGTACGACGACGAGGAGTTGATTGTGTCGTTTGATGTGGTGAATGTGGGGTTTGTGAAGTAGGTCCTTTTCCCTTTTCCCTTTTCCCTTTTCCTTGGGGTGTGGGTGTGGGTGTTGGGGAAGTGTATGATGGTGATATGGCTAACCTGTGTGTATCTGTGGCAGTCGCGAGGATTTACCGGAGAAGTACCCCCCCCCCCCCCCCTCCCTTTCTTACAGTGATGTCCTTTGCAGGATGGGAATAAATATAGGGATACTGATGAAGAGAAACAGCAAGCCCTGGCCCCACCAGGACCAAGACCCCGCGAAGCCCGGGTTCCGCTGTACGTTTCCTGCCTTCCCTCCCCTTGACCCCATGCTAATACGCATAATGCAGGCCTCCAAGGCCTCATCAACCTGCACCCCAGCGGCCCGAACGACGGCGGCCTGATCGTCTGCAAAGGCGGGCACAACGTGTCGGCGGAGTTCCACGCGGCGATGGCGGCGCGCGACGAGCCGCGGATCCCGGCGTGGACGCCGGAGTGGTTCGGGTTCACGGAGGGGGGCATGGCGTGGCTGGCGGAGCGGGGGCTGCAGTGGGAGAAGGTGTGCTGCGAGCCGGGCGATCTGATCGTGTGGGACTCGCGGACGCCGCATTACAACGTGCCGCCGACGGGGGCGGTCGATCGGCTGGCGGTGTACACGTGCTATACGCCGGTGTGTGAGGCGAGCCGGGAGGATTTGGTGCGAAAGAAGGGGGCTTTCGAGCGTATGTTTCTTCCTCCCTGCGGGTTATTTGGGGGGTTTGGCTAACCCGGATGTGCCGGTAGAGCGGCTGGGGACGACGCACTGGCCGAACGCGGTGCATGTTGCGCCGACGAATGTGGCGATGCGCGATGGGGAGCGGTGTCCGGTCGCCAGGGAGCGGCCGGTGCAGGAGCCTGTGTTGAGTGAGCGGACGTACAAGTTGACGGGGATTCCGTATTTGGAGGCGATGGGTTGATTTAGTCCTGGGGAACTGGGGAACAGGGAAAGGGTGGTTGATTTTGCGGGTTTGATGTTTGTGTACTCTGGTTTAGTTTGGATTGAGTATATGATTGTATTAGTTGAATGAGTTTTTTGTTTGTACTGTATCTGGAAGTAGTAGAGGCAGAGGAGTTTCTGTTGTAATCGTCAACCGAAGGTTGGCGATTGTCGTTGACAGCTACAATTCATAAAAAGAGGGGGGTCTGGGGGGAACCCCCAGGAACGTTATAGAACCCAAGATTAAGATTGTTGTTAATCTCTATTAAAAAAAAGGACGGGAGTCTGGGGGGAACCCCCAGAAACGTCCACCCCCCTGCTATTAGAACTAGACCCCCGTGTCAGGCGAGCCACCATACAACATCCAATTCCACAGCTCATCTACGTTATACCCCGCGAACGGATAATACTGGTCCTCGAACCCTTCCACTAATGACACGCCCCCCATGAACCCCGGCGACAGCTGCTGCCCTGGTAGTCGCTCCGGGGGTCCCAGGGACACCTCCGGCCGCTCCTCGACCCCCCGAAGCCCGCTGCCCGGAGCCAGCGTCTCCGACCGTCGCAGATCGTCTTCGAGCTGATGCCAGGTGGACGGGGTGATATCCTCGAACGCTGAGGGGGTGGGGAGCGAGGTGACGGGCTTTGCGGGGCGTGGGTGCGGGTGCGGGTTGGGGGTCAAGGCGGAGTAGGGCGGGGGTTTTTGGATGGGATTTTGTAGACTGGGTCTGGTGTATGAGGGGAGATAGGATGATATTTGGTCGTACATGATGTGTAGGCCTGCTCCACGAGCGGTTAGTAGAAGAAGACAAGACAGCAGGGAAGGTGCGACAGAACAACGAGGGGAGGTGCTGGTAGAACAAGAAGGGAAGGTGCTAACAGAGAAAAAGAGGGAAAGCGCTGACAAGACAGCAATGGAAAATGCTAGCAAGACAGCAAGGGAAGGTGCGAATCGAATAACAAGGGAAGTGCTAACAAAACAACAAGGGAAGGTGTGACAAAATAACAAGGGAAGGTGCTAACAGAACAACAAGAAAAGGTGCATACCCTCAGAGAACCGCGGATCGGCGTCGTATTTCGACATCTGCACGCTCGTGTATCCGAGACACGCTTTCAGCAGCTGCCACTCATCAGCTTTGCGATCCACAGACTAACCACGACCAAATTACCTGAAGGTCCATCGCCCGCAGCTTCGAACCAGGATGTTTCATCAGGAAAATCCCCAGGACGATGCAGGCCAGAATCGACGGCCCCGCCGTGATGATCTGCGAGTCCGCCTCGCGTTCCGACAGCTCGATGCTCAACTTGGCAATCGCCCGCGCACTATTGACACAGATCGACTCCCCGTTGCGCAGACGATGCTGCGACGGCTCATCGGAGCAGTACCGCGTGACCTCCTCGTCGAACGTCGTCGTCGGGGCGATCAGCGCGGCGCGATGCAACGAGATCATCGCCTCGTGGTACTGGATGGCCAAGAAGGTGACGTGGTGGAACTCCTCGCGCGGACAGAAGATATCGTTGCCCGGCCGCAGATCGGACGGAATCTGGTTCGCCCACGCCAGCAGCTCCTGGTCGAGGCGCGCCGTGTCCAGCAGGATCTGCTGGGCCGTGCGCGTCGTGCCCGGGTGGTGGTTGTAGATGTGATGGCTGATGTTCCCCTGGGAGTCGGCGAGCTGGACGTGCCACCGCAGGAACCGGTCCTCGGGGCGGAAGTCCTCCTCGGCGGGCTGGCACGGCTCGACGGTGATGGCCATCGGCCGCCCAGACTCCAGATGCATCATCTTCTCGAGCGACCAGCAGATCAGCCACACGCGCCGGTGGATGTACTGCCGTCGCGCCGTCAGCC
The DNA here is from genome assembly GCF_003184825.1 of Aspergillus fijiensis CBS 313.89. NCBI lineage: Eukaryota > Fungi > Ascomycota > Eurotiomycetes > Eurotiales > Aspergillaceae > Aspergillus > Aspergillus fijiensis. The sequence goes on along the minus strand of NW_024469013.1, from coordinate 323,738 downwards.
CGCTGAGCCGGTGCAGGCCCAGGGTATACGCCACGCGAATCGCCATGCCCAGCGTCTGCCACGCCAGCCCCTCTTTATTGCGGCCGCGGTAGGTGACCGTGAACAACAGCAGCGTCTGCACCGCGGGCAGATAGGGGATCGTGATGACGTGCGCGAGCAGCCCCGCCGCCGCGAGCAGATACCGATCCCCATCCTCCGTCTGTCCCTGCGCGAGCTCATCCGCCCCCAGGCTCATGATCAGATACGCCGTCACGAGTCGGGGGATGCGTTCATGCGGCAGATGTCGAAAGTCCGCTAACGTGGCCAGCTGCTCGACGCCCGCTTCCAGCCGCTCCACGTGGAAGATCGGATACAACGGGTGGATGCGCGAGAGGAAGGCCGTCAAGTACCGTTGTCGATTCTCTGGACTTGGCAGTTCCGGTAGCGATACACACAGCGGCAGCTCCAGTTCCTCGGCGAACCGCATTCCGTGGCGAAAGAACCCGGTGACCGGCTTCAGCCGCGCCGCTGTGAAGTATACATCCAGAGACTTGGCGAGGCATTGCGAGCTACTTGCTCCGAGCACTTTTGTGCGGTCACATCCATCCTCAACGCTGACAGTGTCGAACGGGTGGTGAACGGGGGAGACCTCATTCACGGCTGCAGCTGGTTGCTGCCCCGTGGCTAAGAAACTGTCTTCTTTGTGCAATGAGGGGGTGGCTTCATGTGAGTGCACAGCATGACTTCGACTGATCGGATCTTCCTGGTGCTGCTGTTGCAGATGGTCTCCCTTCTCGTTCATATTCCCCCCATTGCTCATCAGGGGTAAGTCCAGCCACTCTCTGAACCCCGTCACCCCCGGACGCTGCGGATCGGTCGTCACGCAGACCTGATTCCGGACGCGACAGTTGCGACATTTGGGGTATTCGGCATCACACTTGACCTTGCGTTGTCGACAGATGTTGCAGGCCATGGACAGTCGAGGCCTCTTGGAGGGGGGAGGTTTATCCATGGTGGCAGATGCTATACACACACTGAGACGGGTGGGAGAGATGCAGGGTGTGGCATGGCTTGGTGGAGTCGTTGATATGATAGTCTGTGTGTGTGAATGTGTGTAGACTCTGTAGAGTACCTATAGAGTATGCATGGGTCAAGAATGCGGGGTATGCACTGGGCAGTGGGCAGGCAGTCTGGGGGATCGTCGATTTGCCCCCGCGTAAACAGAACCTGAACTGTCACGGCAATTCCTCGCTCGCTGACTGGGCCCGAGGCATTACCCCCCTCGGGTCCAATCGGGGCAGTGGAGGTGGGGCCGAGCCGAGGTAGACAGTCGAGAGAGAGTCAGTATTAGTATATCATGGATGGCAATGAATCCATACATAAGCCTCAATGGTCGACAAGCAGCCCCCACCCAACACCCCCGATGCTCTCCAAACTAATCATCCGCACCTCCTTGACAGCAGGCATCTGTCTCCCGTTCCACCTCCCCTACACCCGGTCCAGACAGATGGATAGTACCCAGAAGAACATGGCCATGAAGCCCGAGAGGTACGCTCAGAGACTGGATCAATTCACCATCACTGGGGGGCAGTGCTAACCCCAATAAAGGCAGTATCCTGCCATCGGACCGTTCTTTCATCTCTACTGAAGCTGAAGCAAGGAAACCCTCTCAGTTCGTTGGTGTTGAGTAAAGAGGGTCTTGGATGAGCACCTATATTGAAATCGAGCTAGAGAGAGAGCCAGCGAGAGTATTACCTACCAGGCTGCAGGGGGCTCATAAGGTTGCATCAGTTGGCTACCTCAGGGCTACTGTAAGGGGTACCAAGTGTCTGGAGGATTCCATGGATTTGCGGCTAGTGCGAGGTATCGGGATTTGTCCGCGAGGTACAGTACCTACAGTGCGATACTGGGCCATTGCAGCCCCCGGGAAGAGTGGGGGCAGTCGAGCTCGGGGTCCTGAGGTGGGCTCGGAGTAGCTTTACAACTCGACCCGGCGGAGGTAACCATCCCATCGAAGAGGGGGGTTTGTTCACGTTACACTACCCTCAGGAGCAGCGGAATACAGGGCTTCGCACGGTGGTTCATGGATGCACCTGATCCCCATATTATCAAGTGGAAGCATGGAGCAACTGGATGTCTAAAGCGTTTGTCTCTGATTGCACACAAAGATAGCTATTTGAGATGTTCAAATAAACCTCACTCATCATAGTTTGCTCAGCATGAACTACATCAGGAAATGCAGCTACTACATTGCAAACCAAAGTCCGGCCCCCTACTCAACATAGAACGTCGCATTCCCCCGGATGTCCGACGAGCTGCTCCCGACCAGCACCGTGAACGCCCCCGGCTCCACGACGTACTGCATCGATCGGTTCCACAGGCCCAGATCCTCGACCTTCAGATCGATCTCCACCGTCGTGGTCTTGCCCGCGGGGATGAGCACCTTCTCGAAGCCCTTCAGAGCGCGGTTCGGCACCACCACCGACGCGATCACGTCGGACACGTACACCTGTACGACCTCGGTGCCGTCGCGGGCGGCGTCGGTGTTGGTCACGTCCACACTGACCGTCACCGTGTCCGAGGCCGTGACATTAGTCTTGCTCAGCTGGACCGTCCCATACGCAAACTCGACGTAGCTCTTGCCGTACCCGAACTCGTAGATGGCGGTGGGGTCGCCCAGGACGTACTGGGACTCGAAGTCCAGCGTGCCGTTGGGGTAGGCGTGGCCGGCGGGCCCGATGTTGCGCGCCGAGTTGAGGAAGTCGTAGTAGATGGGCAGGTCGCCGACGAAGCGCGGGAAGCTGACGGACAGCTTGCCGGAAGGGTTGTAGTCGCCGAACAGCACGTCCGCCAGCGCGTTGCCGCCTTGCTCGGAGGGGTAGAATTGCTGCACGAGCGCTGAGGTCGAGTTGGCGAGCCATGTCACGTCGGTGATGGGCTTCCCGCTGGAGAGAACCACGATCGTGGGGACGCCGGTGTCGAGAATGGCCTTGACGAGCGGGCCTTGGGCGCCGACGAGGGCGAGATTGTCGAGGTCGATGTGCTCACCGGTGCTTGTGGATCGGTTAGTGGCTGGGATCATGTGGGATAGATGTGCAACGGCAGAACTTACGTCGCGTTGAAGCCGGACCACAGCTCGGTCTGGTCGCGAGACCAGGTGCCCACGACGACGACAGCGACGTCGGACTTCTTGGCAGCCGCGATGGCTTCATCGAAGCCGGACTGGTCGTTGCTCCAGCGCTCGCAGCCTTGAGCGTAGTTGACCGTGGCCTTGTCACCGACAGCGGCTTTGATGCCGTCCAGAGGGGTCACGCCGCGGTACTGGCTCTTGTAGATGACGTAGTCTCCGTACTTTAGGAAGTTAGTCAATTTCTTTTTCTGATATAGGCTGGGCCACTCACGTTCATGAAGCCGTGGGCCATGGGTCCAATGACCGCAATACTGCCGCTTTTCTTCAAGGGAAGGGTCTTGTTATGGTTCTCCAATAGGACGATAGACTCCTTGTCCAAGGTTCTGGCAAGCTCGACCGCTTCCGAGCTGTGAATCAGCTTGTGCCACTGCGACTCAGGTGCAGCAGGGAAGGGATTCTCGAAGAGACCCATCTCGAACTTGGCGCGGAGAATACGCGAGACAGCCGTGTTAACGGTCTCGATGTCCAGCTTTCCAGCCTCGACGAGCTCGGGAATCTTTTGGAAGTTGCTGTATGGGATCAGTATCCTACCATGTCACAGCAACCAGGCAACTTACAAAGAACCGCCACCCATCTCAACGTCATTGCCAGCAGGGAGTGCCTGCAGGGTGACCGATTCCATGTCAATTGGCGAAGCCTGGCAAAGCTTGAAAGCCGTGCAGAGTCGATCGGTAGCACCAGCATCGCTAAAGACCCAGTGTTTGAAGCCCCATTCTCCTCTTAGAATCTTTGTCAAGGTGAGATAATCGGCCACAGCCGGGATGCCGTCGTAGCTTGGTACCAGTAAGTCGATGCCCTAAATCAGGAAGAGAGACATCACTCACGAGTGGTAGGCGCTCATGACACTCCATGCGCCTGCATCAATGATTGCCCGCTTGAAGGAGTGCAGCCAGCTTTAGCGCCGTTAGCATTATCTAACCCGACAGACGGGCTTACTCACGTGGTACGAAGGTATCTTTCTCCTCCCTGAACCGGCGCGGTGTTCAATCCTTGCTCGGGTGCACTGAAGCCGGCAAAATGCTTGACGGTGGCCGAAACATTGAGACTCTGCAGGCCTTTCACGTAATTGTAGCCAATCTCGCCAGCAAGGTACGGGTCCTCGGAGAACGTCTCTTCGACCTGGATGACAACATCAGCCCGTGAGTTGGAAAGAATGCCAATAACGTGGACCTACCCGGCCATAGCGCAGCTCACGGGCCAGATCAACCACGGGAGCGAACAATTGATTGACACCAAGAGTAAGAGTTTCTTGACTGATGATCTTGGCCATTTTGTAGACCAACTAATTCAATTGATTAGACTGCAGCCATCGGGGTGTTCTTGATGCACCACACTAACCTCACGGTTGAAAGAGCAACCGTATGCAATAGGCGAGTTGAAGATGGTGGCATTCTGAACCAAGAATCCATGAATACCTGCCACTGTTAGCATGTACCCTACCAGAGACGATCACATGAAGCCTTACCTTCCGTCTGAACAAGCGCCGGAATCCCAAGCGTCGTGTTGTGAACCAGGTAATCCTGCGCATGCTTGATGTTCGTCACCATCCAGTCCCACGGGACCGCATACCCAACTAAACACCAGTCAGCCCGTGGGTTCACCGCGGGATCATCCGCACAGCAAGAAAGCCCCTACCGTAGAATCCTCCAGCCTTCAGCTCCATGTTCGCAACGAGGCCGGAGTAGTTGAACGCTCCAGTCGTGGTGTTCATCCAGTTCGAGAGATCACCTATACCACTTGACACTCAGATTATCCGAGGACATGACGCAGACCACCGAGGACTAGCCCGTACCTTGCAGCAATTGCGCCGTTTTATCGTGGATCGTCATGCGACCCAGAAGATCAGTGACGCGATCATCCACCGAAGCATGCGGGTCCTTGTAGAGTGGTGTTGAGCCATTGCTTGCGGCCGTTAACCCGACGCAGAGGTGGAGGAGGGCAAGCCCCTTGGTTAGCAAACTAGCACCCATCTTGGTGAGACCGAGCGAAGGAGGCGGGCTGGATCAAGAAGCCGGCTCCCAATCTGTTCTTCACTATTCTGGTAAGAGAAAAGGAAGAGAAAAGAGAAATTCGCCAATTCTGGAGCTCGCCCTCGGACCAGTAGCGAGGAGCAAGGGTAGTGGTATTTAACCTCCTCCATCGCGCAGTCGGGGCTTAAGAAATCAATTGAAGCGAAGGCCCGACAGAACAGGGAAACCAGAGCAAACGTCACTGGAAATCCCACACGGCCGCAGAGATGAACTAGTTTAGGCTGCTCAGACAATCGGTTCGGAGATGAGAGCCAGCTGCAATGCATCACTAGCCTAGACCAGGACCGTGGAGGCGAGAATGAGAAGACGAATCAATTCCGCACACACAACGGAGCACAGCCATTCCTGATTGATGAATGGTCCGGCCCGACGAGCCAGAATAAATTGAAGATGGAGAAGTGAAATTTCCCATGGTGAAGTTCACGGCTAAATTGTCGAGTGGGGTGAGGAGGAGAAGGAATGAAGAGGTGAGGAGAGGAGGAGAGGAGGAGAGGAGGAGATGAGGGGTTGTTGACAGGATAGATTAAAGCCGGGGGAATTTGCCAGGGTCTTGCCCAGTCAATTCCGCCTATCGAGAGTCTCCCTTTGCTGCAGCTTCCCTGCACTGTTCCCTACTAGTCTTTCAATTCCACTATTTCAATTACACTAATGATATTCGAGGTTGGTCGTATGAGTTATCCTGTACATGTGGGCAGAGGCTGTTTCTTCCAATTTCACTGCATACAGTGTCATGCAGAATTGAACGCTTCACTCGCCCTCCATCTCGACTGATGAACCACAACGCTAAAGTCTATTAAAACCCCTATATAGTGCAGAGGGAATGCCGATGCTATCTGAAATTATCTTCCGCCCATATATTACTCGAAAACAAAAGTATGTACTAACAAGTGGTGTGACTCAGCCACCTGAGAAACTCTCAGCCTACTACACCTGCGTGTCAGACTCGGACCCCCGCTGGGTTTGGCTGCTCGGTGCCCCGGCACTGCCGTCACCTCCTTGGTCTTCCGACAGAGGTGGATTAGCGGACCCTCTCCTCGCACCGGGTTTGTGGAGAACGCCGCCGAGCCAGGCCAGTCCTCCGCTCCACGAATCACTCAGGCTTCGAAGTCGCGAGAGCGAGGCAATATCCTGTGGTTTGGGCGTTCCAGTACCAACTTCCGATTCGAGCCCAGGAGTGGCAGCACCAGCAGTCACAGGAGCTGTAGAGAGCTCACCCGTAGAATGAAGCCGGGTGTCCGACAATGGGAACCGGGGGTTTAGACCCACTCCAGCACTTCCATCCGAATCACGGATGGGCTCAAGTGTCTCGCCATTTCTGGTCCGAGTGTATCCATCCAACACTGTCGTACTCAGCTGCTTCTTCCGACCTATCCGTCGTCCAATCTTCCGACCCTTGTTGGGGCTAATCTCACCGCGACGAAGCGACTCAGCAACCACCGCGCTGAACCCAGATGAGATCGCGGGGAGGAAAGGGCCAGGCGAGAAGTTAGATATGGAATTGCGCAGTCTCCGTGCCGGCGGGGTCTGCGGGACAACAACGTTTCGGACATTCTGCTGAGTTCCTTCAGTGGGCGTGCCTTGCGGTTCGCCATCTTCTGCGCCAGGAGCAGGAGGGAAGCGAAGCAGGAATGGCGACTCGTGTGTGGTTGATCCCGAGTGTCCAGGAGGGGTGGATGGGCGATGGCTTGAAGCCGACGTTGATCCTCGGGACTCAGCCCACGGGTTTCTTAGAAGTGAACTGGGGTGTACAGGGGATGTGGGCTCATCTAAGCGACGTGATTCCGATTCCGCAATAAGAGAACCCGTCGGGGATGATGGCGCAGCAGACAAAGCTCCCCGAGGCGTGGGCAAATTATCATCCACATCCTCAAGGCCATGACTGATAAGTGACCCGGAGGGAGATTCCAGACTGCCATCCTGAAAATTGTGCACAGTTCGTCCCAGCTGATGTACTTTGCCTTGCGGAGCTAGATTCGGTGACAGATCGACATGATCGTGATAGCGCTCCCCCGCCAGCAGCCCGATAGCTTCTTCCTCATCATCAGCCGAGAAAGAGGACTCCGTGTCGCTACGGACTCTTCCACTAGTGATGAAGTACACTCCCAAGAAGGTCAGAAGACAACCGCCCACGAATTTGCTGGCGCGCTTCACCGTGAAAGCTTCGAAGTCGCGATACAGAATGGCGCTGCCGATAATGACTGAAAGAGTGAAAAGAACAAACTGAGTCGGGATCACCTGGGTCGAATCGAAACGCTGCAGCGCTCGGTTGATGTATCGAATCTGCATTATTGCGCTGAAGATGAGGATGAAAACGAGGAGATAAGTGACCCGGAACGTGATAACATGCCAAAAGGTGAATGTCAATAGAGAAGAGACACCTTTGGTCGACAAGGCAGTATATCCACCTACATAGACAACATCAGTAATCATGTAAAAGAACAGTATCACAATCAAGAATACTGAACATACCGTACAATGCAACCAGCCCCACGTCGATCAAGATTGTCTTCGGCCCATACTTACGACTAGCCCACATCAGCCCGACAATCAACGCAGCCGTGAGACCCAAGTAGAGCTCAAACTCCCAGCGCGTGATCATCACCCAGATATCGTGAGGCCCGATCTTCTCCTCCGAGGACGGGGCACTAATCACAACCACCACAGCGCCCGCGATGGCGATGAGAACACCCCAAGCATCGCGTTGCCGGAATTTCTCCTTCAGCATGAAGGGCGCAATGACACAGTTCGAGATCAGCGCGACCACACCCAACGGAGACACGATAGACGCGGGCGCGAACCCGTAGGCCATGAAGTTTCCCACCTCGCCTACAGACATGAGCACGATTCCGACCCACCAGTACGGCGAGCGCAGGTAGGATTTGCGGCCACTCCGGCGGTCGCCCTCGTTTTCCGGCCGGACAGTATTGTCGGACTGCATAGAATCCCCCATGTAATCATGCACGCCGTCTTCCTCCTCGTCGTCGCGATATCGCTGGCTCCGCTCGGAACGGTTCGGCGCGTCCTCAGGTACAAAGTCAGGGGATTCGTCCCGGTAACGTCCTTGGAGAGCAGCACGGCTGCGGCCTCGACCGGATTCACCATCACCCAGATCGTGGTCATGGCCTTGGTGGGTGCGTTTCCAGTCTATCTCTTTTTGTAACTTCTCCTGTTCCCATTCCCGATCGATCCGGATGTGCGCGTAGCGTTGGATGTTGAGCGCCAGCGAAATGAGCACGTTGCCAACCAGCGCAGTCACAATTCCAATCAGGGAGGACCATTCGTGCATGTCACCCGATTCCCCATCACCGTTGCCGCCATCGTACACGGGGTTCGCAGTAGGAGAAGGTAGAAGCGGGGATGAAGAAGGTGGTGAATGTTGGGCTAGAGCGGTGGGCGTTGGAATGGCGGAGGACAGGAGTGTGGTGAGCAGACCTGCTGCCAGGGGCGCCTCCCGCATAGGATCCATATGCGATGAGTCGCGGCGTAAGGGAGCCGGAAAGGGTGAGCGGGAATGTCGAAGAGAGTTTGAGGGGAGATAAGACAAAGCGGAGGTCCCGATTGACTTGGTTGCTTCGCCGAGGATCGTCAAATCCGAAGGTGTGCAGACTCACAAAAGCTTTCTGCTGTGTGGTAGTCTTAGAATGAAGATTCAATAGCTTGGTAACGCCAGGCCAGGATTTCTAGTCACTTCACCAAAGTTGTACTGGTGATTGATTTCCTGAGCCGTCGTTCATGCTCCTGAGAACCACCGCATGCTGTATTTGGGTCCCCTAAATCTTCGTCGTCGGTCAAGCGAAGTCGCCTGTTGAACGACTTAGACGCTGCAGAGAAATCAAGAGATCCACAAGAAACGAGGAGTCCAGTATTGGAGTGATGAAAGTAAAATGTCGATCGAGCGAGCGATCGGGGAGGAGGAGTTGATTTGGGTTGGGTTTGGTTTGGTTGGAAGAGAGAGTGGATGGAAAGAAGCCGAGCGAACCGACCAGGAGTCGCGCTGGTCTAAATTAAATAATTTATCCTCCCCTTAAACCCAGACAGGATAGGATAAGACAAGACATGAGCAGTCACACGTGCAGGTGCTAGCAAAGCTACTGAGAAGATCTCAAAGGTCTTCAAACCTGTGTCCAAGCACAGCAGGCATCATTATACTTCTACTTCAGGCTATAATTCGCCTTGATTCGCACCGCGATCCGAGGAATGAGGCGCCATTTTCCTTCTCTTCTCCGCTTCCTCCCTGTCGGTCCAACGTCATCAAGCATGAACTAGTTCGTCCTCGACAACAAACTCTCTGTGACTCCGGATTGACAGATCCCCAATCATCATCATCTTTACAGGGCTTTAAATAGAATGATTGCTCGCTTTTGATGAATTTCCCGTTGCACCCTCCAAACGCCATCTGTCATATGGGATATATACAAAGGTTTCAAATTATTTCGAAGACATTACAGAAGACCGACAATTAGAGCCTGTCATGCTGATTACCTCCTTGCCCGCTTTTTCTCTGGCTTCTGTTCTTCATCATCGCTGAGCTCCCGATAGATAGGCGTGGGTTGTGTTTCCTTCCACGCCTTGGTGAAAATTGGATCCTTTTCGGCCTTGTCTGCATATTTCAACAGGGCCTCCCGAGGATCTTCGTCCCGCATCGAACTGAGAGGGATGTTATCTCGAATATGCTTCTCGTCCGGTTGCGACTTGGCAAACGGAGTCGCAGCCGGCATGTACGGTCTGCGAGGGTCCTTGGGGCGTCCTGAAGCCGTCAACCCAATGGTCGGATGGCGGGCAGACCAAGTAGACGAGCTGTAGTGAGGAACTCCGTTCGAACCCACTACAACAGAGTCTCCCGAGAGACCCTGGCTGAGATCCATAGTGAGACTAGGGTCATCATCGATGTGACGGCGCTTCGGCGCCTTGGACATAACCAAGGCCGCGCCCCTAGTCGACATATTCGGGTTGTAGAGAACATGCGTCTCGGCATTGGCAGAACCGGTAAGGATCTGGTTCATCTTTTCGTGCCATAGGACAGTGATGACCGGGGATCCAGGAGTAATCGGCGTTACTAGTTCTGGCCTCAGCGTAGCAGGGTTCAAGATATGCAAGTGGCCAGTTTCGGAGCCAGTAAGCACATTCGCCGAGGAGGGTGAGAAGATGATGTTCGAAGTCGAGAAGCGGGTACTAGACGGATGGGATACAGTCGTAATCGGTTTCTTGAATTTTCTCGTGTCCCAAAGCTTGATGGTGTCGTCGCCACCTTTAGTGACTACCAGCCTGCCATCGGAGCTGATGTCGACGCCGCTCGTCCAGGTGTCCTTGGTATGAGCATCCCGAACCTCACCACTTGGACGGGTAAATGGCCCATCACCACCCCACATCATCAAGCTCCCATCAAGGGCAGCACCGATCAGAACATTAGGGCCTCCTTGTTTGGGCGAGCCCCACGCGACGGCTGTCATTTTGCTCCGACCAGCGGATCCAGCCATCTTGGACTTGTGCACAATCACTTCCTTTTGTGTCCTTCCTACATTAGCATCCCAGATGCGCACTGTGCTGTCCGTTCCAGCCGTCACACATAGATTCTCATCGGTCGGGCTCCATGCTCCGCTGGTGACCTCCGAAATATGGCCCTTGGTATTGTGTAGGTCCCTCAAATACATGTCACCCTTGACAAATTCAGTAACCGTCTCACCATCGCGATTCAGAATCCTCGGCTGCGCTGTAGCGGAGACAACCATCACATAGGTCGGGGCCAGTGGGTTGAATGCGACGTAGTGTACGGAGTGTGCTTCTTGGGCGGCCGACTGCTTCTTCGCAGACGGATCGACGGACTTGAAGGCGCGTATAGTCGACGGCGTCATCGAGGCAAAATCGTGCAACTTGATCGTGCAGTCCGTGGAGCCAGTGATCAACCGCGAACCCGCCGGGTCAACGGTCAATGTAGTCACTGCCCGGTCATGGGTCTTGAGTAGCATCTCATGGGAGACCGGAAACTCGTCCTCGTCGTCTTCAGAGTCGGAGTCGTCGGAGTCGGAATCGTCGCTTCCATTGTTACTATCAGGCCTCACCTCGCGGTCCGCCGGTTCAGGAATGGTTGGCTCTTCGGGAGTGACCTCGGTGTTCGATCGCGTCTTCTCGTCATCGCTGTCGACTTTCGCAGCTACCTCGGTGCGCTTGGTGCGATCGATCTGAGTGCTCACATCGGTTTTCTTCTCCTGCCGGCCGAAGCTAGTTGGAAAGAACTTTTTAAAGGCTTCCTCGTCGAATCCTTCCATTTTGGCTAGTTGAGAGAGTGCGTCGCAGGATAAAAAGCGCTGACTTCAGACGACATTCAGAGGACGTTCCAGCTCTTTTGACAGGTTTGTATCGTTTGTTCTGTTTGCCGTGTGCGCACGTGATGATAAGACCGGTTCTTACTGTACTGATAACAACCAGTCCATAGACTAGAGACATGACGTGACGCTTGGTCAGCATAGCTGAAACCGTTCGAGCAGAATATCAATGTAAAATGTATATGCATCTTACGTTGCATAAGCCACTATCTCCAAAAGGATACAGACTACGTATTATAGCTCAAGAGCTCATGAAGGAACTTGTGGACCAAAGATCACTTGTTAGGCTAATATAGATCTACGTACAGCATCAACGTTGCGCGTCTACAAGTACAAGCCCTCAACAGGGCCACCGTCCTGCTTAGTCTTCATGATGCGCTCCCTGGCGGCGCGGAAGTCGTCCATCTGCACTCTCATCCGGCGTTCTCTCAGAGCCATGAGACCGGCCTCGGTACAAATGGCCCGAATATCAGCACCAGAAAGATCATCCTTCTGGTTGATGAACTCATCCAAGTCGACGTCATCTCCCAGCGACATCTTGGAAGTGTGTAGGGTGAAAATCTTCTTCTTGGTGTTTTCTAGGATACAATTAGTACTCGAGCTCGGCTAGCAAGATAGGGGGGCACTCACGGTCGGGGTTCTCGAAGAGAATCTTTCGGTCAATACGTCCCGGACGGATCAGAGCGGGATCCAGAGTCTCGATCTTGTTGGTGGCCATGATCACCTTGACATCACCGCGGTCGTCGAAACCATCCAGTTGGTTAAGCAACTCCAGCATGGTACGCTGGATTTCTCGCTCACCGCCGGATGTGGAGTCGTAACGCTTCGTACCAATAGCATCGATTTCATCAATGAACACGATGGATGGGGCGTGTTCAGCCGCAACCTGGAAGATCTGTCGAACCAAGCGCGGACCATCTCCAAGATACTTCTGGATAAGCTCACTGCCAACAATACGAAGGAAAGTGGCACTGGTCTGGTTGGCGACAGCCTTGGCCAGCAGGGTCTTTCCGGTACCGGGGGCACCGTACAGGATAACACCTTTAGGCGGTTTGATACCCATCTCCTCGTACAACTCCGGGTGGAGCAGCGGAAGTTCGACGGATTCGCGGACCTCCTGAATCTGGGTCTCAAGACCACCAATATCTGCGTAAGACTCGGTCGGTGCCTTGTCGAGCTTCATCACGGAGACGAGAGGGTCGGACTCCTCAGTCAACACACCAACCACGGAGACCGACTTGTGGTGTAGAAGGATACTGGCACCCGGCTCAAGCAAGTCCTTGTCCACGAACGACATGATCGAGACGTAGTACTCGGGGCCAGTAGCGCTGGAGACAATCGCGTGATCGTCGTCGATCAGCTCTTCCAAGTTGCCGACGCCCATGGGACTGCCTCTCATATCATCAACCCGGCTTCTCTCATCTGCGTTTCTGTCCGCGAGCTCGAGGTCGCTTCGATTGGCGGTATCCAGTGCAGCCTGGGCCTTGGTCTTGCGCAGACGCTCCATGTTCTCGACGTATTCTTCTTCTAGCAGCAGGTGATCGTGAACCCGCTGCATGCGGAGGTATCGTAGTTTACATCGTGACGTCGGGAAGATGTCGGGGAGCTTGGAAGCCGTGCTGGGGCCTGCGGCCTTGCGCTTCTTGCGACCGAGGCGAGTGGTAGGGGGGGGAGGTGGTTCGTATCTGGGCTTATCCTTCTGTGGACGAATATCTTGGTAAGCTGACGTATCTTGACTCTGAGCAATAGGACAAACATACCTTCTTGTCCTTGTCATCTCTTCCATCCCCACCGGGACCTCCGCCAATGTTGGACTGCTGGTTACCCTATTTATCGGAAAGTATTAGATAAGTGACATCAAGAGGCGTCAAGAGCTGTGGGCGACAGCAAGGGTTGACAGCGTACCATAGTCCTAGAGAATTAAAGACACAGGGCGAGTATTATGTATGGAATATAACTGCCAGACTAGAGGCGGACAAAATTCGATGTAGAGGTACTGGGGGATGGGGCGCAAGCTCGGTGGATGATGGGAGGAGGATGGAAGGCGTGAAGTTGTGATGAGATGAGCAGCAGCTGGGAAGCTGTCGTCGTCGCCATCCGTGCCGGCCTTGGCGCTGCGGCCAACAACGCATCACCGCCTCACGTGCTTTGCATTAGAGCCTGAGGGCCAAGGCCACAAGCTCTAGCCAGCGTAGGCTACCTTGCCAGGCCACCAGGCCACCAGGCCACCAGGCCACCAGGCCACCAGGCCACCAGTACGAATCTGGCAATTCGTTTGATCATCATGGATCCATGATCCATGATCCATGATCATCCATTCCCCTCTTCCCTCGGCTTCCTTTTAGATACAGCAACGCGGTCGACATATCAGATTTCTTGACTCTCACTTAAACAAGAATAGACTAGCACCGTCACTATATTGGGAAGAGCTTCCCCAAATCGATTCGCAGTGCGCCATCAGGAGGTGTGTTTCCAACCAGCTTGCGAGCTTTATCGTCGGCGAGCGCTTACGCCCCACCAATACTTGCGATCCCCTCATTTTCCTCGCCAGTTCCCCGCCGATTAAGTGAGGCTGCACTGCTCTATCTTTCCTCCATCAGCGTCCATTTTTGCTTTTTCCTTTTTCCTTTTAATACCTCCGCTTCGTGTCAGCTTGCCTAGGACTTTCCTGTATAATTGTCATTACTTTATTTATACTGCTCTCAGGCTGACATAACCTGATTTTCACTTATATAGCTTGCGCTTCGTATTGCTTCCCAGCACAGAATCCTCGTTGGCCCTTCACCCCAAAAGCTAAAGCACCTTTACTGCTTGCTCCTTCGCAACTACCTCGTTTCAATTCTCAAAACGATGGCTTCAAATCGAGCACGTCGTATCGCCAAGGAGATTGCCGACATACATGCGGACACGCACTCGCAAATCACCGCGGAGCCGGTAGGGAACGACGACGATATCACACACCTCCGCGGGACCTTCCCAGGTCCGCCGGGGACTCCGTACGAAGGTGGTACATATGCAGTGGACATCAAGATCCCCACCGACTACCCGTTCCGGCCCCCTGTGATGAAGTTCCAAACCAAGGTCTGGCACCCGAATGTCAGCAGTCAAACGGTGAGTGCTGGAGTTTCCCCCTTCTAATGCTCGTGACGAGACTTGCTCATGCCTCATTTCCCTGTTCTAGGGCGCGATATGCCTGGATACCCTATCCACCGCCTGGTCGCCCGTCCTGACCATCAAATCCGCTCTCCTCTCACTGCAGTCACTACTGAGCACGCCAGAACCGAAGGACCCGCAGGACGCGGAGGTCGCGCAGATGCTGTTGCGCCATCCCAAGGAGTTCGCCCGGAAGGCCCAGGATTGGGCGGTCATATATGCGGGGGCGCCGAGAAAATACGCGGGAGAGGGCAGTGGCGGCGCGACGGATGAGACCCTGCGCGAGCTGGAGCTCAAGTCTAAGGCGGAGCAGGAGAAGGAGGATCTCGCCAAGTATGGACCACCGGCTCGAAATCTGCGCATATATCCTCGCTGACTGTTGCTGCACAGGTATGATGGCTACAACAAAGACCTGATCGACCGCTTCTGTAGCATGGGTTTCGACGTCGACCGCGTGGTAGCGGCGTTCAAATACTATGGCATCGATCGGATGGAGGGCGAGGATTATGAGCTGGAGGAGGCTTACATGGGGGACGTCACTGCACGGCTGCTGGGTGAGCCGTAAGAAAGACCTAGACAGACCACATTCACAGACAGCTTTAGCTTTTCTTTTTCTCGGGATCAAGTGTTGAGCTTTGAGGATTTGCTGTTTGATCGAGCGCTCTAATTTCTCGTTTGAGCTTTTTTTCATATATCCAGCTATTCATCCATTTGCGTTATTTAGAATCTGATGTTTTGAGTGATTAAGCCAATGAGACATGTGCATCGGCAAGAAGTTGGTGGGTTAAAGACTTGATTAAGTTGTTTGCCAATGTAAGTAAACGTGCGTAACTCCGTGGACAAAGGATTGCTGGAAGAGCAGCGCTATCGATAAGCACGTGGATCATCAACGGATCTCCTCCGTCTCCGCCCATCTCCATCTCCAACTTTCTCCGCCGCAAAACCCCTTCACCAGCACCAACTTTACAAAAGAGCGCCCACCTCACCATTGACCTGACCCTTCACTGACCGCACCATCCAACCACAAAGCCAACCCTCCCATTTTACAACCCGACTGCGCAACAGACACCCACCTCACGGCACGGCTTGCCAAGCCGCCATCAACGCAACCCAAAATGATCGAAGACGACTTCTACCGCACCTCCTCGCAATACCGCCTCTGGTCCTTCACCGCGGCCTCCCTCCAAGCCCAACGGGCGATCACCAACGCCGTGGCCAGCGACCGGGTGCGCGCCGCCATCCGCCGCGCGCAGGAGGCGCGCCGCTCCGCCACCTCGTCCGCGACGGGCACCCCGGTCCCCGAAGTTGAGGGCAGCACCAGCACCAGCACCAACCACCCCGCGAAAGCCGAAGAGAAACCCATCGAATGCCTGACGCCCGAAGAAGAGCAGCAGACAGTGAGCTACTACTGCGAGCAGATCATCCAGCTAGGAGAAGCGTACAAACCGCCATTACCGACGATAGTCCGAGTGAGCCAGCCAGCCAGCCCAACCCCCTCCCCCCCTCCCAAACCCCAAAAACTAACACCCCCGAAAAAAAAAGGCAACAGCAATCCAATACCTCCGGCGCTTCTACCTAACGAACAGCCCGATGACCTATCACCCGAAACAAATCATGCCGTGCGCGCTCTTCCTCGCCACCAAGACAGACAACTACTACATGTCGCTGCGCCAGTTCGCGGACGGGGTGCCCGGCGACACGACGGCGGAGGACATCATCGCGCCGGAGTTCGTGGTGATGCAGAGCCTGCGCTTCACGTTCGACGTGCGGCACCCGTTCCGGGGGCTGGAGGGGGGGATCATGGAGCTCCAGGCCCTGGCCGCGGGGCAGGGCCAGCCCGCACCGCACCTCGCCGCCACCACGCAGACGCAAACCCCGGAATCCCTGCAAAGGGGCCTCCTCGCCCTCCCCCTTTCGTCTTCCTCAAAAAACATCACCGACCGAATCGCCCGCGCCCACCACACCACCCGCGAGATCCTCAAATCCGCCGCCCAGATCACCGACGTGTATTTCCTCTTCACGCCGGCGCAGATCTGGCTCGCCGCGCTGATGCTGGCCGACCGCGCCTTGGCCGAGTACTACCTCGACACGAAACTCGGCACCTCAGCCCCATCATCATCCGTCCAAGAAGCGGAGGCGGCGGATGGGCTGGCGGCCCTCCGACCGAAACTCCTCCGCACGCTCAACGACTGCGCCGCCATGCTGCAGGCCTACAAGCCCCTCGCCTCGGATCCGGATCAGATGAAGACCCTCCGTCGGATCATCGGGAAGAAGCTCTATCACTGCCAGAATCCCGAGAAGGTGAATTTAGGTGGCGCTGGGCAGAAGAGGATCCCTGCGGCGGCGCTCGCTTCTTCGGCTGCGGCTGCGGCGGCTGCGGCGGCAACTCCAACAGGGGGGGTCGATTCCGGGGCGTCGGAAAGTGAGATGGAGAGGTTGGCGAAGAAGCGGAAGTTGGAGACCGCCGCGGAATCTTCCAGCGGTAGTAAGGATATTTTCGGGGGGGAGTTGGTTATGCAGAGGACGAAGGAGCGGTAAACTTAGGGTTAGTTGTATAGGATTATGAGGTGGCGGGGAGCGGATTATAGAATTGACGGTGGATGGAACCAACACAACAATGAATGGTCTGGATAGGTAGGCAACGGGAACAGATCCGATGAATTAGTTTACTACGCTCCCAAGATCAGCATTCATCTACAAGACATGAACCTGTAAACCAAATCTACAGGTGCAACTACAATCCAGAGTTCAAATAAAACAATCCATTCTCAAGGAGACACCCGTGTCCCAAAGGATGATGAACAGTCTATACGAGAATCCAATGAGAAAAGAGAAGCATCAGATTTCACCCCCTCAAACGCTCAAGTCTAAGTTAGGGGGATGAGATTGAAATGGTATGAACGACGATGATGGAAATAAACAAGGCCATCTAAGAAACACAACGTAAAGAAAGAAAAAACAAAGAACACCCAAATACTGAGCAGGTGATATCTCCAGGTGGTATTTAAGCAAAACGGGATAAACACAAATTGTATCCCCCTTAAACAAGGACCTCTCATTCAGGATGGTTCATCTCTCCTGCTGCTGAGAAAATTGATAAACTTTTTTCTCCTACTCCTTTCGGTAAAGTTTTGCCAAGTCTGCATCCTCGCGCAGACTGTTTTTCTTTCCTGTCTTGATATTTTGTTCGTTTCTGAGCATTCCATTCGTAACAGAGAGAAGCACCTCATAAAAAATGCTTCGGTCTTTTTAGACAGCACCCTGGTCGATCATCTTCTTGCGGAGGTAGTTCTTGTACTGCCCGATGGTGCCATCCCAGCGAGTGACAGTCTTGTGCTCGCAGACCATGATGTCCTTGGCGATCTTGTCGAGGAGACGGAAATCGTGGGAGACGACCACGACACCTCCGCTGTAGGCGTTGATGGCATCGGCCAAACTGTCGATGGTGGGGATATCGAGACCGTTGGTAGGCTCGTCCAGGAGAATCATGTTGGGAGACTCAATAGCCAACAGAGCGAAAACGATACGACTCTTCTGACCCTCAGACAGAGTACCCATCAGAGCAGTCTGGGACTCACCGCTCAGACCGTAGCGGCCGAGCTGCTGGCGCCAGTACTGGTAGTCCTGGGACTTCTCGGGGAACTTGTCACGGACGAACTCCAAGGAAGACTTGGTCAGGTCCAGCTGTTCAGCGGAGTGCTGGCTGTACATGCCGAGCTTCAAGTGGGTGTGACGGCTGACACTACCACCGATGGGGCTGAGCTTGCCGGTCATCAGACGGAGCAGAGTGGACTTGCCGACACCGTTGGGTCCGACCAGAGCAGTACGGGAGTCCATGTCGACACCGAAGTCAAGGTGCTCGTACAGAGTGTCATCCCAGTTGCCAGAGTAGGAGAAAGAGACATCATCGAAGGACAGGACGGGAGGGGGGAGCTTCTCGACATCAGCGAAGCGGAAGCTGAAGACACGGTCAGGAATGACGGGCTGGATGAAACCGTCGGCCTCCATCTTATCGAGGATCTTCTGACGGGACTTGGCCTGACGGACCAAGTTGGCGTAGGTACCGGCGGAGGCGATGAACTTCTTGATGTGGGCAATTTCTTCCTGCTGCTTGTGGTAGGCCTTCATCTGGTTCGTCTCCTGTTCGGCACGGGTCTTGTGGTACGAATCGTAGTTACCACCATAGTAGAGGAGCTGCTTCATGCGCATATCGATCATGTTGGTGCAGACACCGTTCAAGAAATCCATGGAGTGGGAGACCAGGATTAGGGTGCGCTCCCACTTCTTCAGGTATTCTTCCAACCACACACAGGCCTCGAGATCCAAGTGAGCAGTGGGGTCGTCCAGCAGGAGGAGAGAAGGCTTGACGAACAGGGCCTTGGCAAGGGCCACACGCATACGCCAACCACCGGACATGTCCTTAGTCTTCTTGTGGATGGTCTGCTTGTTGAAACCAAGACCCGTCAGGATCAGGGAGGCGCGGGTGTGGAAGGTCGAGGGATCCATCTTGTCCATACGCTGATGATGAAGTTAGACACATGTTGCTCGTCAAAGAGTGCACAAGTACTTACGTCGTAAAGGTCCTCGAGAATAGGGCTGTCAGGGCCCTCCTTCTCCAAGATCTCCTCGGCCTGCTTCTCCATGCGGTCGAGCTGGTTCTGAGCCTCAGTAACAACCCACTCAAGGGCACCGAGGTCGGTGGGGGGAGCACCCTCGTTGAGCAGGTAAATATCAATGTGCTCAGGGATGGGGAACTCGCGAGTGGCGATGGACTTGAGAAGGGTGGACTTTCCGCAACCGTTTTCACCCAAGAGACCGTAACGGCGACTGAAGTTCAGTTCGAGGGTGGAGTCGGTGATGAGGACCTTGCCGTGGAACACCAGGGAGGCGGAAGTGATCTTGACGTCGCGGGAGGACTCCAGGGAGGAGAGGACACCAGTGGTGACACGGTCCGAGAGACCGTGCTTGTCCATCTGTGCGGTCAGCTTCTCAACCTCCTTCAGCTTCTCAGCGGAGGTGGCAGGCTGATCCTCGACGGGCAAAGGGTTTCCGTCGCCATCGAGCATGGGGGTCTCGTCACCGGGGGTCGAGGTACCCTTCTTGGACTTGAGGGTCTTCTTCTTGCCGTCATCGCCACGCTTGGCCATACGAGCAGCTTTGGAAGCAGACACCATTTTGACGGTTGTGTGGGTGTTGTGGGAGGGGAGATGGAGGAAGAGAAAAAGAGGGGAAAAAGGTAAGAAGAGGAGGCGGGAAGAAAGAGACGAAACCAGTCCGTGAAGAGGAGGAGGGAAAGGGAAAAAAAGAACTTGACAAAGGTGGAGCACTTTCCAGCGGCGGGGTGAAAGAGAGAGCAAGAGGGAGAGAGAAATAGTAAGAGAGGGGCGACCGAAAGCCTTTTGAGTGGGGGGGGTGGGAGTGGGAATGGGAGTGGGAGGTTCCTTGGATAGCCCTTATCGATAGTAAGAGTTTCAACTATGAAGCACAGGCAATGCTTATTACTATTGCCTCAAAACACAGAAAATACAGAGAGTAAATAGAGATCGAATGGGTAGTATTCACGAGATTGAAGGAGCCTATCCTCTGAGTCAAAAGTAGGAACAGTAGGAACAATCGACCGAAGAACAATAAGAGGAGGATGAAGGATGCACTGGTCAGAGGATGAAAGACGAAACTGCGACCTCAATTTGAGTTGCCTCGAAAATTCCTTCAGTGGGTTTCTGCCCAGCGGCGCTGTCATTGGCCTGTCGACGTCACCGCACGGGTGCGTGGCGCGGCCTTGCCTGATTGGGCATTAATGATCACGTGCTCTAAAGCCTTATGCCCAAGGCATTTGCTGGCAATGGTCAGCAACCGCCGCTGACGCCTGAGGCCGAAATCAGATCAGTGTGCTACCTTGATTAGGAAGGAAGAGCATCCGGCCCCGGGGACGGCAGCGCCCTACTAACTCCTTATCATTAAAGCAAGTTCAGCAGAATCACACCTCCGTCTGAATGCCATCCTATGTTCGCAACCACATTGCCACTATGAGTACTATGTATCCTCTTGTACTTAGCTTGGTAATCAGAGAATTCCTGTTGGACAATCCCTCAATCACGATAAGCAGCTTACTTCCCCTTCGAAAGACAATGATATGGACAATGACATGAACTTCACTATATACAGTACATACAGACAGCGGAATGTCTCTATGCTAAGCCACCTATTTCTAATGCTAGTAGATGCACTTCATGGTAACCGTTCACTGATACTCCGCAGGACCTTCATTTCCGCTTCCGAAATCGAGAATTGATTTGGCAAGAGGATCTTGCCCGACTCAATGAGGACCTGCCTCGGTTCACCGGGGAAGACATCTTGCGTGCCGTCCGTCTCAAAGCTGGCTCGGTTGATCCGATCCCCGCTTTCGGTGTCACTCGATTTCGGGCGCGCCAGAGAGACCGGAGTCCACCAGTAAATCGGGAACCGGCGCTGGATGTTGTTGATCAACAAGGCCACAGCCTGCATCAGCACGCTTCCGAGGAACATAACGAGAATCAACGCCCAGCCCACATCGGCCGACTGCGTCACGGAAAGCAATGCGGTTGCTCCCGCGGGCGGGTGCACGGTATTCGTGAGGACCATGATACACGTGGTGATGGCACAGGCCAGAGCGCCACCGATCTGGGGCAACGATTCGGCATGGGCATTCAGGGCGAAAAGCTTGGATATCCCAATACCCACCGTGCTCGCAATGACCTGACTGATGACCGCATTTCGTGGCTGGGCAAAGGGTGATTCGATGGCCGAGAACTCCAGCACCGCAGCAGCACCCTAAGGGATGGTTAGTCTTGAAGCTTCGGTCACCGGTGTAGACCTGAGGGAGAAGACGTACAAAACTCGCCACGATGATCGGGGCATTATGGTGCTCAAAAAGGGGCACATGCATCGAAGCCTCCGCTACGATCAACACACCGCAGAACACCCCTATCAAGGTCCAGAAGGCCACAACCACATTGCCGAGTGGCTTGGGAGACGGGGTCTCTCGGTAACCAAAGAAGCGCGAGACCGGCCGAGGCAGGTATCGCCAAGGCGGGGGCGGAAGAACGGGATTTATATAGGCATCGATATCCACATGGAGACGGGAGAAGTCGATGTATTCAAGCTTGGACGAAGGCCGGGAGGGCTGGGCAAACGTCTGCTGGACTGTCATGATGACCACCCCTGGCCAAGACAAACGCGCTTATTCCTGTGGTCGGTTAGTACCAGGTCCAGTACAACAAGTGTTGTTATGAAAAGGAGTGTTGCAAGTGGATATGAACCTGAAGAAAGAACCCGGACAGGCGGATGCTTGTGTATGCCAGCTCAGTCATGAGACTGCGGATGGAGAGCAACTTGCCCACTGACACAGAAAAAAGAGATGACAGACAGGCAGATACTCCATCCTGCTGAGAAGCTGGCCTGATGGGTCCAAATCAGGGGGTACAAGGGGGGAAGAGGTGGGAATACTTGCCTGGCCTACGTGGTGAGCAGCAACTAAGTATAAGCGGGCGAGCCCATTGAAACCGCCGTGCATCAAGTGGACACCGCAATTTGGAGTCGCTGGGTCTGTGGAGGGAATCCTGAGCCCATATTAATAGTAGGCATCAGAGCTGGAAGAGACGGGGGAGAAGGGCGAACACGCAAGAACAAGAAGATCTTTCGCACGCATCTTGGGCTGGCCATCAGCATCTCCGCGGAGGAGAGGTATTCGGCTATGGTAGCAGAGCAGTCATGGAGGCGGAATTGCAGTGCCAACTGGAACTGACCCTAGTGACTGAACTGAATGGAGTTTGGAAGTTCAAGGTTCCTGGTCTGTCCTTCCACTCACAGCATTTGAGTTGGGTAATGGAAACTCCGGGTAGGGTTTAGCGTCGGGGACGGTGGGAGATGAGGTCAGCCGGTGGGTTTCTTACCACAGATTACCATTCTTTACCATTACTTACCGTATTTTGCCCATCATCCAGTCGAGTCGCCCGTATTGCCCATCCGCCGCCCTTCCTGCAAAAGCAGGGCTGTCGATCAATCCGGGGTAGAGGAGCAAGATCGAGGAAGCTCCTCATGACACCGACGCTCAATACAGCCATCATGCTGACAGGGGTCTAGACTGTCGTAGTGGAACCGTGGGAGGAGGTTCGTGCCTTGGATAGTGTAACGCGCTCTGTTTACACCCCACCACTAGTGAGTTCTTCTTTCATACTCGTGCTATTTAAGGTGCATATCCATGCAAGTACAGTACTTGAGAGTACTGAGCAGCCTGTGTGAAATTCAATTCTCATCCTGTCATTATATCATAAACTCTAAGTACTCATATACACAAACACACTACCCACCACCTAGAAGTCCAGCGTCTTGCCAAGCTTGGAGCTCTCCTGGGCCAACTCGATCAAGCGGATAACCTCGCTGGCTTCGGCTCCACTAGCCGGGAGATCGGACTCGCCGGCAAGAGCTCGCGCCAACTTTCTATAGTACTCGGTCCAGGTCGGGGGCTCGACGGTAGGGAAGACCTCCCTGGTAGGCTTTCCGTCCTGAATAGTGGTGAGAGTGCCTGATCGCGGACATATGTTAGAACGGTGTTGGAAGAGTATGTCAGTGTGCGTCATCGACATACCATATCTGTCACTGGGCTCGCGGCCGTATCCGTTGTCACCGGCACTCAATCCGGCCTTGATGTGCTCTTCCTGGATATCGAGATGGAACTAATCGTCTGAAGTCAGCAAAACGCAGCTCCCCATATTTCGCGGAGTCAGATTGGAGGGAACGGACCTTCCTGTAGCTACCCTTGTCTCCGCGGACCCAGAAGCGCAACTGCTCGACTTCGGGACTGACAACTGCAGCCTTGGCCGTGACCAGAGGACCGTTCTTGTAGTGAAGCAGGACGGTGAAGGAGTCCTCGTAACCGGAGGAGTTCACCTCGCGCTGGGAGCCGAGGAAGCCCGTCACGCGCTCGGGCTTGCCGAGCAGGTGAACGGCCTGATCCAGGAGGTGAGAGCCCAAGTCGTAGATGGCGCTACCTCCGGGGACAACCTTGTTCTTCCACTTCGAAGCATCTGCAGAAGGCTCTTCGGGGCGGTGGCGATCGAAGTGAGTCTCGAATTCAACGACGCGGCCCAGGGAGCCGCTCTTGACCAACTTGGACACAGTCTGGAAATCGGCGTCGTAGCGACGGTCTAACCACACACACACCCATCAGCAAAACCAAACCTCACAAAATTCAAATTATAGGTAGGAGGTGACTTAGAAATACTGACTCTGGTATACGGCCAGGTGCTTGTTCTGCTTCTTGGCCAGGGCAACGAGTTCTTGAGCTTCCTTGGAAGTGGGGGTAAAAGGCTTCTCGACGACGACTGCAGCAACAATTAGCATCAGTACAGTTTCTTATGCACTTGTAGAACAAAAAGAAAGAAAGGACCTACCGTGCTTTCCGTGCTCGAGGGCCAGCTTGGTCAACTCGAAATGCGTTTCAGGAACGGTAGTGATGACAACCAGGTCGACACCCTCGTCCTTGACTAGCTCTTCGGTGCTACGGTAAGACTTGATGCCGGGGAAGTCCTTCTCCGCATCGTCCTCCGGCTTGGGATTGCGCTGCACAATAGCAGAGATCTTGAACTGAGGGACTTCCTTGATGAAAGGAATGTGGAAGACTTTGGCGCTCAGGCCGTATCCCACAATTCCGACGTTCCAGGTTTTCGAAGACATGGTGGGGGGTGGTTATCGTGGGGGTGATGGTTTTGTGAGAGACGAGGGGCAGAGAGATGAGGGGGACAATTGAAGAGGCTAGAGATAAAAGATTTCCGAGGGGGATTGCTCAGTTATATACGACGTCAACAAGGCCCACTTCGACTATGCCTTTGAAGTTCTGAACAGTGATTACACAATCTCCAGCGTGGGGGGGGGGGAAGGGAAGAAATTGGACTCAGTCATCAACTAGTGCGGGGGAAGGTCCTGGCGACGGCAACCACTGGGCCGGGCGGGGCAATGCGGCAAAGGCCGATGCAGCAGCAGCAAGACACTCGGAATTCATTTCAGTGCTGTTGCCGATGATGACACCATCGGCTCAGTCCGGACCGTGTCTCACCTGCCTGTAGGACTTCACACTTTACAACGGAAAACCACGGCCGGGTCTATTCAGCCTGCACTTGATAGATTGATGCGCTGTTCCTGAATAGAACTAGCTCTATCTAATCGCCTGCTACAGTTGCCCTGTCAGGCCAACTAGTGAACATACCTAATCCATAGAGTATTCCATCATCTTCCTTCAATTCGATCTAAAGGCAGCCATGTTGGTATGTCTGTGGTTCTGTTTGTTGTGCCGCGATATGGAACAACTTTAGGCCCTAAGTTAAGTCAATGGTGGGCTATGTAAGCTATCTAGTAGATTCCGCCGGAACCGACAGTAAACGGAAAGGTGGAGAAACTTCGGATGCCCCGAGTTGTACTCCGGAGTAAGTTACTGTACTACGTATCCTCGAACTGTTCACAAGAAAGCCTTTGTTTGGTATTCAATGAACTAGCTGGCAGAAAAGGGTCAGCGGCCGACTGTGACTCTAGACTTCGGCCTCATTCATGAAAAGGTCGAGTAATGCTAGTGAGCCATCCAGCTTAGCAGCCTCTTTCCCTTCCTTCTCTCAACCAGTGTACACAGATTCCCCGAAAAACACCCCTCCCTTCTACTACTCTTGTACCCCCACACATCGGGTGACCTCAATGGCGTCCTAAAGCACACAAGTCGCGTCAGAAAACTCATCTGCCGTTTCATTGCGTCACAGAATCCGACTTACCCTGGTGGTTTCCGGCTTCACGAGTTTGCTCTCGTAGATGAGGTTCGGGTTGCCGATTATGTCGAATTGAGGAGTCGCATCTGCGCCGAGGAATGACTGCACGGTCCTATCCGGAATGCCCTCTCTGTTGTACGTCCGTTCAGGGCCCTTCTTAGCCGCTTCGCGCTTCTGCTCCACCGTACTGCGGACATATTCCAAATATGGCGGGTTGCCGGGGTACAGCACGTTGTCCGCGATCACGACCGAGACCTCGGGCACGATCTTCCCCAGCTGCTCGCAAAGCTTCAAGTCGGTGGTGTAGGCAGGCTTGTAGTGGTCAATGAACAGAACCTCCACCTGCTTGACCTCCCCACTGTCGAATAGCTTGTGCAGGGACAGATCACTGCGACCGACTATGATACGCACAAAGTCGCGCAGACCAGCAAGATCCAGGAGCATGTTCGCAATGGCGGCATACTCTGGGTTCAGTTCGAGACTATAGTATCGCTTTCCACCGGCCCGGCGCACGGCATCACCGAATAGGATGGCAGAGTACCCGACATAGCCACCGAGCTCAATCATGACCTCGGGCTTGCGCTCGGCGATAATTTCTGTGATAAACTTGCCCTTGTCCGGGCCGATGTTCATGAAGTGATATGTCTGCGCGAACTCGTCGATAAGATCTAGGACTTTCTGGGGATTGCCCTGGATCTCGTCTCGGTTGGGCTGATCGTAGATGAAGTGCAGCAACTTGAACTCCCGACCATCCTCGCGCTACAATGAAGCTCGGAGTCAGTTCACACGACATCTCAAAGGGCTTCAAAGCCTTGGACAGCGGACTTACTGATCGGTCCCCGGGACGAGGATGAAGCGGCGCTACGTAGGTGTTGTCGCTCATGGTCAGTGATGGATGTCGCGAGGTTGACAGAAATCTAATCAATGGATATTTTGCGATAGTAGCAAGATTAGGCTGCAAGCTTGGAGATCCAAAGCGAGGGTATCCAGCGAATTTAATGGCACGAGAACCCCCGCGCCTTATCGCATTCGGGATTAGGCTCGGTCTTATCCTCGGTCTTATACTCGACATTTTGTATGGCAGAAGATAAATCCGACAACGTCACAGCCAGCTGAAAGCTCGGGGGACGATAAGGACCACGTAAACCTCAAGAATGGGCCTTTTAAGGAGGATATGACAACATGGGCGACTCACTAGGGGCGAAAGTCCCCCACTATGATGCCGTCCCAAGTGCCGCTCACTCGGAGATGCTTACTCCATCAGTGCCCCTCATGGCTCGCGGATCCCGGATAACCCGAGGCAGCGTGAGGATAGTTCAACATCAGAGATTGATAAGCAAGTCGGAAATGCATTTCCTCATTGTGACTCAGTGCTCACTGATAGTCGGGAAATTTTTAACACGAGGGGGATCAATGTTGTTTGACTTATTTGGCTTGGGTGTGCTTTTCCCCCAGAAGCGCAAGTCACTGGAATTGAACCCATCGACACATGCCGTCGGGGTAGGATAAAAAGTAGACAAGGCGAAAGCGGTGAGTGCTTGCATCGAAGTGCCTAGCACGGAGTATCAAAGCTGCAGTGGTGCTGTGTCAGGCTGTACTGTACTTTTCGTACTGTGCCTGAAGTAGCAGCCACTTACATCTCATTAGTGCTTCTAGTGTTGATTGCGTTGCTCCACCCTGAAGTGATTGGATAACCGAGACGAACTATCGATCGAGTATCACTACTGGCACTAGTTCAAAGACCTCACTATGCGCGAGAAAATAAAGGTTCTAGACTCTTACATTCAAATGACTTGAGGAATGGGTCATGCACATTCCTTTGCCTTGAATTTGGCTGCAGGTGGCCATGTTTCGGCTGATGAGGCAGGGTGGCCTCACTCTGCTTCCCGCCGCATATACTTTGCACGGGCTGGTGCTTCAGCCTGCATGGTTGTCTCAATTGAAGGCAGTTACATTTCACCTCCACGCCTTGTCGCATGTCTGTCTCCTCCTTTCAATCTATGCGATCCTTGACTGTCGCCTTGAATTCATCTGCCAATATCCGCCATCCTGGTACTTACGATACATCAATCTGCTTTACGCTGCCCTTCAGCCTGGGCAACACGCCGAAGGATCATGATTCGTGCGATAGCCGCCAATCCTTGTCAAAAGCAAAGCTGAAGTCCAGCCCCTCGGCCACCGTCAGAATGAGGGGTCATCATCCGGTTTGCCGACGAAAATCATACGGTTATGATCTTGTGGGAGGTCTTATATGTCTTTCAGTTCGACGTGTGGTCGCAATCGACGATGCTCTTTCTCCTTGTCGGCCCAGCCACCTCACCCAACTCAAACAACGCAGCAGTTGATTTCCATCTTCAGGTACGCATCACCCACTGAGCTGCATCGCTGACGTGGTCGCCTTGCAGCAGCATTCCCAAGCTGCTGGTTGTGCTGCCCGCACCCCCCTCTGCCATGAGACAATAAATAATCATTGCCCGGCATTGATTCTGTGCAACAATGTCCACTGCAAATCATCATCTGACATTATGATGGCTATACATACAGTACGACGAGCATTTAGCTCGATTTCTCAAGAAAGCACACTTCAATTCGCCCGCGACATGCTGCAGATCCATGTAATCTTCCATCTGGTGCGGATTGCGGTCTCGATCGCCCTCCTGCCGTTGGACAACACCATTCTTTTGGCCTCCTACGCTGCCGGGTATGTCCCCGGCGACATTTCACAGTCCTCCAGCCACGAACGTCAACGCCAGAAAATCCTACGAGATGAGCACTTCCGTCCGAAAACAGTCCTCGTTACTGGGGTCAATACCCCGCATGGGCTAGCGGTGGCCCGGGGTTGGTACTACGCGGGCCACCGGGTGGTCGGGGCCAACGTCACCGAGGGCGCCATCGCCCCTGGCGAAGGCATGTCCAAGACGCTGGCGGCCTTCTACCACGTTCCCAAGACCAAGTACAGTGCACGGCTGCTCGACATCATCCAGAAAGAGAAAGTGGAGATCTGGATCCCGTGCGCGAACGAGGCCTCGGCCCTCGACGATGCGTCGGCCAAACAGGTGATCGAGAGCCGGACCCATTGCAAATGCATCACCCTGGACACCGGCCTGGCCGAAATCTTCGGCAACCAAGACAATTTCAACCAGTATCTCATTGAGAAGCGGCTCCCCGTGGTGGAAAAACACCAGGTTCTGTCACGAGATGCCGTCCACAAGATTTTGCATCGGTCGCCGTCCAAGATTTATCAGATGCGGAGGCCCTCCCCCACTCCCGGGGATGACAAGGTCGTCGTGCTGCCGAAGCGAACTCTCAGCCTGACCTATTCCGAGGTTAGTGAGATCCAGATCTCTAAGGAACGGCCATGGATACTACAACAACAGACGCGACTGGGCCGGTTTGTTGCAGAGGTCATGGTCATCTGCGGCCATGTCAAGGCGATCAAGATTTATCCTGGCGACAAGGAGTCCGATTGGGGACACTCACGTCTGGACAAGGGGCTCGCGAGGGCGACGCATGCGCTCATGGAACGCTTCGCACTCCAAAGTGGACCCCGACTGACCGGTCACCTACGCCTCCAACTGACGGTGGACGAGGAATTCACCGACAATATTCTCCGCTATGCGATTCATATCGAGGGCTGCCAGCAAGGTGCCGCGGCTGTGAAGTTTCTTCTGGAAGATAAGCACGACTCACTGGTCGCGGAGTACCTGGATGTGCTCGCGCCACACATCAACGGCGTGTCTGGCGAAGTGCCCGCTATAGACATCGCATCCATCGACACGGAAATCTCTACCCCGCCTCCTGAGAATTTCAG
Organism: Aspergillus fijiensis CBS 313.89; assembly: GCF_003184825.1. NCBI lineage: Eukaryota > Fungi > Ascomycota > Eurotiomycetes > Eurotiales > Aspergillaceae > Aspergillus > Aspergillus fijiensis. The sequence continues at coordinate 294,462 of NW_024469013.1, read as the reverse complement.
TCTCTGCCAGGTGGTCCGCAGTTGCGATGTTCGGAGGGTGCTTCCGGCACTTTACCCTGCCATCGAGCAGATCGATCGCAGCCTGCACGAAGGCAGCAGACTGCTCCTGTTCTGGAAGAATTGGCGGTTCTCCGCCATTGATCCATTGCCGTGGTGGTGGCATACGCATATCTACCAGCCCCTGAAAGAGATCGAAATGATCATGAACGCGACCAATGGCAAGTCGACATAATGTGCTCGCCTCCTTGTTGATTTAACGACTCTCCTTTGTTTCCAGATTATTTTCCTGTGTATTTTCACCCACTTACTCTCCCTTTTTTGTACTCCTCTCCTTTCCCCTTTTCCAAGTTAGCGAACGAAGTTATGACGGATCACAGCACATGAGACGATGCTGTTGTATAGGGAGCATCGAGTGGCGTCCTTTGAGTATATTAGCTTTGTGCGGATCGGCCGCTTTCGAGACGACCGAGGTAATGGACCAATTTGAGTTGAGACATTCTGATTCAAGCGTGTGGTCGCGGAGGCTTGAAACAATAAAGATTGTAGATTGATCTTCGACGGTGGAGTCGGCCAAGCGTGGATGCGTGGCGGCCGTGTCTCCATGAATAGCAACCCCTGTTTCCATGAGAACAAGCTACCTGGCGCTATCATGAAACGGCTAGCGACTAGGGTCAATATACAGAGCTGAAGGATAACATCTTAATAACTGGGCCATATTTTCACAATCATGCATCACCTTTGATCGGCTTTAGAGCCCCCAAGCCAGGTTCACAACGGAGTACCTTGTCAGCATGATAGAGCATAGAGTCGGACCCTCGACCGGAAATTACCGCTATGATAAGCGACGGGCAGACTTGATTATTGTCGACGAGCACCTGACATGTTGACACATCATATGTGTGTAGAGACACAGCCAGCTGCCGAGGGTCCGCTTACCCACTTACGCAATAATCATTGCAGTGCTTGATCTTCATGATCGTTGATATCGTTGATACCGGTGTGCCCTTAATTATCGCTGAACAAGTGGCCATCATCACTTCAACTGGGCTGTGTTGGTCAAAAATGAGGATACGTCAGCCTTGGTGCAGGGTCTTCGATTGGGCAACAAAACTAGGTAGTATTCAAAATTGGGAATGGATACGAGCAAGACACAATTCTGTAACAACATCTTCGATGACATCGAACATCGCAACTGTAAGCAACCTTGATCTTGCTTTTGCTTGTGCATTTCACCAGTCCATGTGCTTTGGGAATTCTATTTTGGGCCGAGATCACGGGCAGGCTAATCCCGGAAGGGTAAGATAACCTTACGGTAACTTACCGCCGCTGAATGAAATGAATTCCATGAATGAAGTGTATTATTATTATTGTTATGACAGCCACATTCACGAGCTTCCACCCCTCCCTCCCACCCACTTTCAATCCAAAGTCTCCTTCTCTTCTACTCTATCCTGATTATTCCTCCCTCATATCCCAGGACTCGTGAGCTTTCTTGAGCTGTTCTTGTGCCTCACTCCTTTTTGCCGGTTGAAGATTATTCCCGGGGGTGATTGCGTCGCTTGTTTCCCCTCCCACCGTTCTGCCTGCCTGCGCCTCTACTTTAGCGTCCGCGCGGCACGATCGGGTTGCCCCGTTCACCTTTGCCGTCGGATTTTCGACTGCTGCTGCTGCTGCTGCCACTGGAATAAACAATCGCATTGCGTTCCGTATTCTCATCCCCCTTGTCGCTGACAATTTCTGCCTATCCCTTCCTGTTCATCTACTCGGAATTCAGTTTCTGGCGGCTCCGAATCATTGGATCTATCTGCGATCAATCCGCCAGCTCCATCGTATCGCGGTCTCGCTTCCTAGCGTAGAGGAAAGCGCCTTTCATCGTCATCAGGCACCACCACTCCTCCGTCATCGACCACTTCACTCCTCGGAAACATGAGAGTCGCCCGACCTTCCTTCAACCCGGGCCGGACGAAAAACATCATCCATGGGTTCCAGGGATTTATCATCTTCCTGGCGTGGGCCTTGACCATCGCCGTGTTCACTAAGGGCGGTGGCATTGATGGGAGATCCGCCTGGTACTGGGCCTTGGTGAGTGCCCATCCATCTGTTTCAGGGGGACGAATGTCGCCAAGGACTCGAGTCTAATGGTTTTTGTCGATAGTGCTGGTTCAGTATCCCCGGTCTCATCTACTTAGTGGCCGTCCCCATGTGGCCGCGCGCACGCCGGTTTGGAAATGTGTACGCCTTCGCGACCGTGGACTGCCTGTACGCCATCTTATGGTTCAGTGCCTGGGTCTGTGTCGCCAGCTACGTGGCGCAGGGGAAGAGCGAGGGTAAGAGCGACAGCTCGACGGACAGCGACAGCAAGTCCAGCAGCAAGCGGGCGAGCGACAGCAAGAAGAGCGGCTGCGACAACTGGGCCTACGGCAACGCCAGCAAGTGCAAGATCAGCACGGCCACCGTGATCTTGGGTGTTATTGTCTTGTGAGTTGTCATCTGTGGCTTTCTCGGATTGTCTGCTAACATGTGATTTTCTACCAGCTTACTCTTCGTGGTCACCGCGTTCATGTCCTTCCGCAACGTTGTGCACTTCCGCCGCACCGGCACCCTGCCCGACGCCGTCTCCGACCCGACCTTCGCCGCCCACACCAAGGCCGCGTTCTCGTCCAACCCGGCGCACGATTTCGAGGAGGAGGAAGACGACTTCCGGTCGCGCGCGGGGATGGGCTCGTCGGTCCGCGGCGATCGCGATGAGGACTACGCCCTGTTGCATCAGAGCGAGGCGGATGACTTCGGCAGCACCACGCACGGCCGCTCGGCGGCGTCGGGCGCCTACGACCCGACCGTCTCGACGGGCAGCGTGCTGCACGACTACAACACCAGCTACGGCGGGGCGCACGGTCAGCACTACGGCGGACCGTCGGAGTACGAGCCGAGTCACAGTGGCTACGGCCACTAGAGGGGTTGACGGAGAGGAGATGCGGTGAAAAGAAAAACCAAAGACAAACCTTCGAAACGAACCATGGGGCGGTGTTTGCGGGCGCACATTTCCGATTGTCATTTCTGGCTTGTTGACTTGTAACATGATGACTGTATGCTGTGATGGTGATTTGGCTGGGGAACGGCCTGTGTAATGGCCGCGCAGGCATACCTGACGACTTATTGGATGACGAATGTATTTTGGTTCTACATAGATGGAATTACATACTTTAACAGAGCAAGCCTGTCGAATTGGTAGTGAACTGGTTGCTTGGACTTGTAGTAACTTACTTAGTGAACAGGATGACACATCTGACCCGGCAGGATTCGCCGAAGGCAGTGAGGGATTCTGCCACCGCCTTTGCTTGGAAGGCTCACTCACCATCAGCGATCAGGACAGCTCATCTTTTGTTTGATCTGGGTTGAACTCTGGACGTCCAGCCGGTGCGCACTTTTTCGTCTGACTTTCTCATCTTGGAGGTTCTGCCAATCTGCCTCGTGAGTTCGAGTCGGATGTCTACCTGAAACCTCAAACACTAACCTCTCCGCACAGACCATTTATCAGCTACGCTACAGCTACAGCATACACAGCTACACTGACTACTGTACGAATCCAAGTCCATCAACGAGTCGAACGAAATACGAAAACCCCCGAATAGACACACAAATCCACCCAATCAACCTACTCCACACGAACAACACCCACCTCATAATCACCACTACCAAAATAAACCACCACCAAACCACCAAACAACAACAACAACAACAACAACAACAACAATCACAACAACCAAAAATGTCCAGCATAGACATCTACAACCCCCTCCCGCTCCACCTGGACCCAACCTCCAAAGCCATCACCCTCACCCACCCTTCCACATCAACATCCGCCCTCCAATCCGAACTCATCGCCCTCAACTCCCTCCACCGCGCCCTCCTCGAAACCCCCAACCAGATCCCCCCGCCCCCGCTCCCCATCAACCCCAAGCGCAGCGCCCAGATCACCAAACTCCGGGACAGTGCCAACGCCGCCTACCGCAAGAACCACTTCGCCGACGCCGCCCGGCTGTACGGGTACGCGATCGACATGGCGCTGGGCCGGCCCGGGTGGGAGCCTGTGACGCTGGCGCGCGACGAGCTGGCGGGGCTGTACGCGAACCGGGCGCAGGCGTGGATGAGCCAGCGGCTGTGGGTCGAGGCGCTGGTGGATGCGCGGTGCAGTGTCGAGAGCAAGGCGGTGGGCAATGTGAAGGCGTGGTGGCGCGGGGGCAAGTGCTTGGTGGAGATGGGAAGGTGGGAGGAGGCACGGCGGTTTGTGGAACGGGGGCTCGAGATTGAGGGGAGGGAGAGTGAGGGGGGCAGGGAGTTGGTGGGCTTGCTTGGGGAGGTGCGGGAGGGGGAGGCGAGGGATAAGCGGGTTTGAGGTGTGGTCTGGGTCTCGGTTTGGGGGGGATTTGTGGTGACGAGGGAGGTGGAAGGACGGTGTTTTGTTTATGTTTGGGATGGGGGGTCTCTGAGCTGAGCTGAGCTGAGGGTGGGCTGATGATGGATGGATGATGCTTATGGTATGCCCGGTCATGGGGTGAAGCTGATTTGCGTCTACGCTGGTAATCGCATGGCATGGTTATGTGTGATGTACTACTTACTCTGCTTGCTGTGTTTTTGTGGTTCTGTTCTGTTGCTTTGCGTTGCGCTGCGTTGCTCCTGGCGTTTAGGGTTGATAGTTTGGGATTCGCTTTATGGGACAGTACATTTTAGTTATGTCTTGATGGACGCTGGGTTGCGCGGCCTTCCAATGGTCTCTCGAGCGTAGTCACTCGTGCATTGACATCCACATACAGTAGATTTACATGAGGGTCTGAAATGGGTGGATCCAGTGCCGATGTCTAAATCGCCTAGGCTTGCTTGCTCCAAAGGCCTCACTAACCTAACATGAATCCACAAGGCAACTCTCGGCTGGCTTCGTACAGCTGCGCCTAAATAAGCAAAGCGCACCCGACATCATCCACGTTCGCAACTGCGCAAATAACTTAGAGATGCGTGCCGAGCAGCATCACAAAAACATCAACAAGTTAACTGTCTCTCATACAGCAGCTTGGGGCTCGATTCTCCCCGGATCGAGTTGTCTTTTGTTTTTTTTTTGTTTGTTTGTGTATAGCAACGTCTATCTACCTCAATGTACGACTAGAGGGGAGATTGTTCCCCCGGCCGAGAAGAAAAAATACGACAGTGATATTATGTATCTTATCTTTAACAACAAACAATCAATCAATCAATTATTCGTTCATCTAATCTACCAAATCCGCCTTTTCCATGGCCGATTGCTCAAGGTCTATCTAGAAGATGGATAGGCAAAGAAAGGGAACTCCGATGCGTGGAATCGACCCGAGCTGCTATGTGAGAGACAGTTTGTGCTCTGGGTTGGAAACCCAGTCCGATGTCAGCCATTACACCACTACACCACTGGGGCTCTCATATTTTAGTATCTATTAACAAACGCTCTGATATGATTTCAACAAGGTCCGATGTGGTGTAATGGCTAACATCGCTGTCTCTCATTGAGATATCACAGCAGCTCGGGGTTCGATTCCCCGCATCGGAGTTCATTTTTAGTGTTCGTTTTGTCAAATACACAGTCGGTCCACCAGGCCTACCAAGTCTGTCTGCTTTTTGTGTTTTTTTTTGCATAGCAATGCATCCATACTCAGTGCGCGAGTAGATCTCTTATCTTACTTATAAGAGAAAAAACAAAGAGGCCAGGCTAAGATAGAAAGAAGTCTCTGGGTGTGCGTGCATGATACCAAATTTTCGGTCGGTTGTTCATACAACCAACCTTCTGCCCCTGCACAGTAGGCCGGGCCCGCCCACCCATTTAAGAATATATGGGAGCAAAAAGTCAACTCCGATGCGGGGAATCGAACCCCGAGCTGCTGTGATATCTCAATGAGAGACAGCGATGTTAGCCATTACACCACATCGGATGGTTGTTGAGAAAGGGCTTTTGTTCCAAAATATATCGTCATTGTGCTGTCACGGTGTGGTTCACGTCAACTCTAAGAACCCGGCGCCATGGTTCGGCCTCAATCCGGGACTATTGTGCTACTGTGATGCGAGGGTGGGTGGAATGTCGGGAGTGAACTGGTGGTCTGTTTGAATTGGTTTCATGGAGATAGCAGCGCTTGTTGATTGATCTCAGAATCTGGGGATTGGGTATGACGGATACATATTTCTACGCTGCACGGGAGGCTTAGACGCTCAACCACGATGTGTGTGGTCTAGACTTCCGACGTCACATATCCCTCTTTCTAGAACAGATCGCTCCTCTAATTCGAAGTACATACAGTATTGTCCGAGCAATTGGAGGCTAGTGGCTTAATACCAACTCGGAGATGCAATTTCAATCCCACCTTGCCCTAAATGAGTCTCATGTGGGGACGTTGCTGGTAGAAATCAGCACGAAGACGGAATGCAGAGCATGTCAGAATGGCCTCCGAAGAAATGGCTCCATACTGGGCTGTCTGGGCCTGGGCTATCAAAGCGGTGGTCCCCAGCTGTCTCTCTGTCTCATTTATGTCTCGACAGGATCGCCACCATTCTGGTCATTATTGTCCTTATACCGTCGGATCAAGTTTCGGGGATTTCTTGGTTTCCAGCAGGCACCATTCCGGCCATTGAACAGTGCTGGCTGATAGGGCGCGGGGAGGTTCAAGTACGGCAGATTCAAAGGGAGGGGTATGGACAAGCGGTGCAGGGTTCGAATGCTGCCTCTGCATAGTCGTTATTGATCTTCTTCCGTATGGCATTTCAAAACTCATTTCTCCGTGCGATGGGTAAGGACTGCCTGAGTGAGTCGCTGCATCAAGTGCGACAGCTTTGATTGCGTCTAAGTGCAAAAGCTACAGGAAGGCCAACAAGCAAAACCCGCACCCGATGGCTTGGTTGGCCTTAGAAGTATCCTTAATCCCGACGAGGCATAGCCCCTTCCTTGGGGCCACCGATTTCGCCGAGGTGCCCAGTGGTTCCAGGACCTTCCTAATCTCATCGACAACAATCGCCCATGCCCCGTGGTCCGGTGCTGGAGTCGCAAATTTCAGGGCCACGAAGGACCCATCCAATAGAAACCGGCATACTCTGCATCCGTATCGCCCCCTAGCTTAGCCCTCCGGGTCCGCACAAGCTTCGCGGTATGGTTCGAGTCGGACGTCCTGGCCGTGGAGACTGATGGTCTGCGTTCTCCCGCCGCCCCCAGAGGGGCAATTCCGGGGTTCATTCAACGGGGGCAGCCTCGACAGCATTGCCGGGGCGCGGGGGTATTAAAACAGCAGACAAACGACAACGAAACATCAATGACCCTACAGGCCCTTCATAACCCCTATGGGAAAGCCCCCCAGCAATTCCCACACCCAACCCCCGTACTCTCTCTATTGTTAGTACTCCGTAGGCGCAGCAAGATTGATCTGTACTCTGTCTTTTGACTGCAAACGAAGCCGATCACGAGGAAAGCTGAGAAGATCCAGGTAGCGCTGGTTGCCTGCGCCTAGGATAAGCATTGTCCGCATTTTGCCCGAATTAGTCCACGCTGAGTCTGCCGTCTGCCATCTGCTGAAATGCTAATTCTCGCATGAAATTGCATTTCCAAGCGAGGTGGCGCATTTCCCTCTCGACTCGAAAAGGCTAGACGCAGGAGCAGTTGGCTCCGTTTCCCTCCAATGGTGCATCCAAAGTTGTCGGACGTACCACAGTACAGTGTGATCCGTATACAAGAACAGGGGTAGTCCAGGACGTGAAAACAGCATCAGATAAGGTACCTGGGATGGGCGTATGATCTGGCATTCCCGGAATATAGTGAATGTAATGAAGTTTCGGGTGGTTAACTTGGATGATAAGGTGATGGTTGTTGAGAGGCATAGTAATCACCGCTCGACCAAGAAGAAGAGTGTCATTGCTATGGCGCAAATCATGACGTTGGCGACCAAGCAACCAAATTTACCGTGTATATCAACTCGAATCCGCCTGTCGGTGTTGAAATTACCGGGGTAGCCTGATGCTCGTTGTGATGCAGTCAGGTACTTGATGGCCACATACATGTACACCCATGCATCACATACGCGTACACTGTAGGACGGCCAACCGTTTCCCCATTCTTCACGCGCTCATTCCCGCCGCAGCTCCGGATTCTTGGTCTGAGCTTGGATCTCTTTCCCCAGGAACTTGTTCCACTGGCGGGGCTTGCCTGCATCGGGGTCTCGGGACTCCAGAATGTCCCTGGTGCCGAACCGCTTTTGCCGATGGAGGAGCGAGTCCCGCATGAACGCCATGAAGCATTCATTTCAGTAACTCCTGATGAGAGGATACAACCGAGAGTATGAGGTGGAAGTGATTGAAGAAGTCAGAGCACACTGAGGTAGCTAGAGTTGGATACTCTGCAACCGTGGGTAGGGAGTAAGATTTGAGGTCTCGGCAAGATTTCAGTTATAGCCCTCTAGTGCTTTGGCCGCATCCGTTTGCCAAACTGTCATCACTTTGATGACTTTCTTCGCGTCACAACCTCTTTTCAAGTCGGAGGTTGATGTTCAATTGGCATCCTTTCCGATGTTTCTCCCATACTGGTTCACGATCCTCAGAAAGCCGGACTCCAACCGAGCTGGGCAGTAGGCATGGGTAATCGAGTCGCCAGAAACTATCCCATGTCAATAGTTGTGAGAGTAAAAAGCTCAGACACGTATGTGTTATGTTCAAGAAGGGAGTGTGTGTAGCTGATTGTCAAGTGAAACGTGGGGCTATTCTCTTCGACCTCACATGCTCCGTACCTTGTTACCTATTCCTCTAGATTCGTTTACCTCATTGAAGTTCTAGAGTATTCATGACCCATCCAGCCATACTAGATAGAGGCATTGCAAATTAGGGGTATGAGTGACGCGCTGTCTCTCGCTGAACGATACTGTTTCGGCTGCATCACTGACTGCTGAGGACACTTAGTGTTGGAGATGGGTAGGCAGACGATGCTGCTACTGGCGTGACATTTGACGAAGGTGAGGAGAATGAGAGAGGTTTTCGTCGGCTGACGGCTCACTTGAACATTTCGTCATGGAACCCTGGCGTGTTATAGACAGGTTTGATCAATAACACGGTAGAAGGAACGAATCTGATGCGCTGGATTGTTTCGCCAGAAGAGATTCAGACTTCATGAGAGAGGAAGGTTAGACATGGGCTTCCTCAATGTCCGGAGAATCGGATGTGGTGATTGCACAACGTCACTTATCTCTGCGACCGCGCGCAGTATGACACGACGCTCAAGTTGTCCCACTGAAGTCCTTGGGAAGGTCGGTGTACCTGACCCCCTTGCTTTAACATGATCGCCGTCTGTTTCATCATAGGCGGCTGCTGAGCGGTTCTGGATCTCGTGTGCAGTTGACACATGTCTTAATGCATCAGCGAGGATGCCGAAGATGTCTTCTTGGAAAACAAAACAACTCCCGTTGGATTCTTGTCGCATTATCGAGAGAGAGCGTGGATTCACGCATGAAATACTCTCCCGATCATCACACTCAAGTCTCTACCGCGTTTCAAAGGAGCCGACTAGGCAGATGTCGCTTTGATAGCCACTGCTGTCGTCCCATCCCCAAGCTTTGCTTGAATGGTTGTATTAGGATAGCGACCGTAGATCTACCCGGAATAGTTTCTGAGTTGCTCGAGATTCTTAGCCACGTGCCTACCAGCGACAATGAGGTCCATGGCCATGGCTTGAAGTCGCATGGCACACGCTGGCATGAGCTGCAGCTGTAAGTAAAGACGATACCTGCGACCGTTTTTGTTTGATCCTTGATGAAGGAATCCAAATTGTGGAATCTTCTGGGGTAGTAGCGACTAAGGGATCAGTGCTCCTTGACTCCCCAGTCAAAGAGTTCGCAACTCGGAAGAGGCCATTTGGTCTCATCGCAGGTAGTGAGCTGGTGCCAATCGCCTGACTTCATGAGTCCAGAATACTTCTGACGATATTGATGATGGTAGTAAGCCTCCATAATTCTTCCGTCGGTCTCATGGACTTTATCCATGTTCCCCTGGACGTGAGGCGGGTTTTCTTAGACTTAACATATTGTTGGGAAGTTTTTTTAGTGGCGGCAGCCAAACAAATCGCATCCCAAGAATTTGGTTGTCAAGGGATATGCCGACATTTCGCTGAGGATCTGCGAGCTCGGGTCCTATCGTGAGACTCGTCCCCAAGTGCCTTTTCTCGGTATGTCTATGACTTCCAACTATTCAGAGGCGTAAGGCCTCCTCGTCATAATGCTGCTCTTGTCTCGACCTGAGATCGCATAACCATCGGTATTTTATAAGTTTGTCATGCGAAAAGCCCAGAGACAACTGGCTAGCGAGCTCGTTATAGCAAACGCAACACTAAAGGTCACTGCCGAAGTTGAAATCCCGGACTTTGTGCTGGTTGTGGCAGGCACGCGCAGAAGACAATCAATCCTGCCCCGAAGGGCGCACAGAGAGAACAAAACCCAAGAACGAGGCAGAAGACCCCAGACGAACAGGAACACCCGCATCGAACAACAAAAAGAGCGCAGGGCCCGGTAGCGTGACGAGTGGATATGGTAGACACTGGGTACTGACCCCGTTCGATACAGAGAGACATGAAGTCAATCTGAAACAGCACGGTTCAGAGTCCAAACCAGGAAGAGGCCATGATCAATGTACGCAACTTCCCCATGCTCCATCGATACCCTGCTGGGTGACCCTCATCGCTCACAAACAGGTCTCTTCGATGTGCGAGCTCAATGTTGACATACACCTTTTTTTCATCAGAGGTAAAAGCAGGAGTTGTTTTGCCGGCTGCGAACGGGTGACAAGTTCATGTAGGTAGAGCTACGAACAGCAGGTTTGGCTTCGTCCGTTTCCACCGCATTTGATGTTTTCCGCGTGCTACCGTCAATCCGTCTGAGATGAGGGTACCTAAACTGATTTGAGATCTGCGTACATAAATCGGAAGCTCGTTGCCTGAGTGGTTCCAGACCAGAGACGCTCGCAAGTTGTCGACGCGTCCGTGCTGCGCGACTGGCCCGAGGCTCTTATCCACGAGGATAGTGCCCCAACGGTATGTTCGCGCTCGTGCTGAGCGAGAATTTCCCGCGCGCGACCAGCGCGGCGTCAACCCTAGACTCGCTGTTGGTCTTATGGGAGACGGTATTAGGGTTCCATGTGGGGAATCTTCATGCCTCTCGGCGGGCACCGCAGGGGCACTGCGCAAGGACCTTTTACTTCTTTTATGAAGCTTTCCAAAAGCGTCTTCCAACTGCGCCATTGATTTATTCTCTTCTGGAAGAATTCACGCCGGACTTGGAATGCACGGCTGCATCAGAATTTGTGTCGTTGTTGGACTTGGCCATGGTGAGTGCAGGTTTACTTGTGAGCACAGATCTAGCCTGGTGCTTGTTTGGGCCGGGTGGTCGGACTCCTAGTAGACGGATTGGATCAGTCTCGAGACCTTTTGGATTTCTGTAACTTAACGAACAACACTCACCAGACTTATTCATGAGGTTGACTTCGGACAGAATCATGGTATAGGTACCAGCATCAGTGCCTGAATAAGGTGGATAGTCGCCTCTCTTCCCCTGACTGTTCTGAGATGGAAGACTTCTGAAGATGTCCGAGGAGAGCTCCGAGGTAGTTCCTAGATTATTGATTCTTTGGTGCCCGCTCGAGCCGAGTTTAGGCGACAGCGATCTGGTCTGTTTCCGGGCTTCTGGTAGAATACTTGGATTAGGCCTTTCAGATTTATGTATGCCAGAATAAAGGGATTTACCAGCATCTCCAGATAGCGCAGTCTCAGAGATAGAGCTAGCATTGACATTGTCATGAGCACTTGGGCTGCGAGTGCGTTTGCCATTATCCCCGTCTAAAATATACAGATCTTTAATTCTGTCAGAGGTATGATTTAAGGCTGTTTCCAGGTCGATGATCCGCCGGTGCTTGCTCGGACCAGGTATAGCTGACGGCGATCTGGTCCGCTTTCGGGCTTCTAGTAGAAGAGTAGCATCAGCCTTGCAAGGTCTCTATATATGAAGGCCGTTCATTCTTACCAAGCTCATTTCTAGGAACAATCACAAAGGATGGCCGTATATCCGTCAGGAAATACAAGGCCGCCTTCTATGATTTCTCGTTGTCGATCAGGAAGTTTCCCTCTGTATAGGAAGCAATGATCTGCTGAAGCCTGGGATTGTCCTTTCTAATGATGTAAGTTCTTCTGTGAACTTCAGAAATGACATCTCCCTTAGCCAAAGCTTGCCGAATCAAGACCTGTAAGTCACAGGTCTGAGCCTCTTCAGCTATTCTGCATTGATGGACTAGATTCAAGTAAACCTCAATGAAGCCGAGGCGCAATCGTAGAATGCAGGAAGAACGCATGATGAGATGCTACCAATATAGCATGCCATCAGTCTAATATTATTGAATTTGCACATCGTATTCACAGCAGTAAAGCTTTGCGTGAAAAGAGTAAGTTCGGACCACTGCAACGGAGGCGATTGGCTCGTCTAGAATATCTTGCAAAGCTGCCATAGTCGCAGACTCGAAGGTAGCGCGAGTGAGTACAACTCTGTAGCATGGTTGCGAGCCAATGGTGTCAAATCCGGTCAAGGTCTCACCTTACACCATGTGCAGCTTTGCGTATGCGGACAGGACGGACTGCAAGATAAGCACATCAAATGAGTGGTGTAAAGGCGGTTATAGGTGTCGAGCCCGCAAACCAAGGATGACTGCGGATCTTTCGTTCTTCATTCGGTGGGTTAAGTCCCCCACCTCCTTCTTCTTGGTTTTCTTTTTCTCCCGCTTGTTAGGTGAAGGTCCAGGGATAAGGGAGCCATCCGAGGTGAGGAGAGGCGGAGGGGCCTGGGCCTTCCTCTTCTTGCGCTCGGTGGTTTCTTCCTCTGGCGCTGTGCACGAGAAGGTGTAGTGGTCAGAGCCACCGCACCTGTCACAGGGTCGCTCAGGGGGGACCCCCAATGCCTCCTTTGCCTCGTAGCCCTTCAGTCTCTCTTCACAGGCCGCTGCTTTCCTCGCCTTCCTCGCCTGCTTCGCCTTCGGCTCATCAGTCCGAGCCTGGTGGTCCTCCACTTCTTCAGCCCAGCTTCCCGGTTCCTGCAGGTGGGGTCGGGTTGAGTTCTTTACATAGGGGTAGGGGACGCCCGCTCTTCGTCTATGTCTAGGTCGCTGTTATTATCAGGGAGAGGGGGGTAGCTGTTCTCATACGTCCCCATGTCAATATCCATGGTGCCTAGCAAGCTTGGGGCTTCAACGCTCCGTTCCCCAGTGGGGGTGGCGGGGAGGCCCTCTCCGAGGAGTCCGCCTCCGAAACCCGCCCCCTTCTGGGTCTTTTTACTGCTTTTCTTGTTCTTCCCCGGAGCAAACATGCTGGCTTCAAGCGCTGGGGGGTTTAGGCCCTGGTTAACATCTGTGTTCTGTGCGTTTGTAGCCATGATGATTTCTCGGTAATTGAAGGGTGGGTGAGGATTATTGACGTTGTCTCCACAACGCCGCCTCATCGCTTCTCTAGCCAGGTCTTCTGCGACACTTGGACTAAGAAGCGCTGGGTACTTTCATCGCAATCTGTCAAGAGGTAACAATACCAAGGCAACATCAACCAGTAATCCATGCGAAGGTCGAACTCTTACCTCCACACGACCTCGGAGTTTGCAAGGTGTCAGAAAACGGATCCAGTATGCTGTGTTATAACGGCAAAGTCTATATGCCGGATGCATATGCAAGCAGCCGCTAAGCCAGACATCTGCACAATTCACCTTCAGCAAAACATAGAAAATCGCATTCTGAGGGATCACATCGGATTTAGGGTACCATTTCGCTCTCCCGCCTCGCTCGGTCGAAGTCCCCAGTCAGGGTTTTAGACGCGCGGTCTTCCAATGGAAGCCACCACCCGCGGGGTGCTAAAGGCGAAGAAAACCTCTTCATAATGACGTAATGCAGCAGCGATTGGTCTTCTGGGTCTGTGTATCTGGTCGTGTACCGAGCACGTCGATGACTCTTCAGACAAGTCGTAGCCATTCTTCCTGAAAGGTCTTATGATCATCCAGAGAATTGGCATCCTGAGTTGCCGGAGGGGCGTTCTTGAAGATGGTCCCGCAGGAGAATCCTGCGAGGTTTGGTACTGATGCTGTTTATGTGGGCGGGTGTGGGCAGGAGTGGTCAGGTTGGGGCTGGCGTGGTCAGATTGGGGCTGTACATCGCACACGGTACAGTGTTTGATTGCTCTCGTGCCATCCTTCCTGGCATGACCCCTTACCGGACTGCTTATAAACAGGTCGTGATTCTATCAGTTGATCATGTTTGGCGCATGCTTTCTTCATATGTACTGCTGCAATTAATTCGAAAGCATTCTCTGAGTCCGAATACATGCCGGAGTGCTGTAACTGCCACATCCCTTGTGGAGTTGAGAATAGCGTTCGAACATGCCAGGATGGAAGCAACCATATTCACTTCTGGATCACAATCAATCATCCTGTAGAGCGAGCCCCGACTGAGGATATCGTATGAGCTGAACAGCATGCTTGACAACGGTCGAAGAATGCTGGCCAATGTCAGTGCTATGTCTAGTGCCAGAGTCAGTGCCGCTATAGGCGAATCAAGTTTTGTCACCTGTCATACGTACCGCTCTCCACGGCAGAAGAACTGATTCAGGCGGAAGAGAATTCATTACCAAGCACCCTAGTGGTGCCGGGATAGCTTGATCCTCTTCAAATGTGTAATTCTCCCCACCCGGCCAGGACCGCCGGCCGGGTGTGCCCGCAGGAGGCGGGGAGGGTCCAGACATTACAGGACCGGGGACCGCGTGGGCTGCCACGATATTTGCCATGGTCAACTGCTGAGCACGACCTCCGCGGACCCAAGTGACAGTTGGTGGAAGCCGGAGCGCTGTCGGTTTAAGAGACAATGCGTCATTCTAGCAAGCACTAGGCGCGCAAATAGAGACATAGAAAGCTGGCTTCGCAATGGGTTCGATTCTTTTGAGGAGATGACAGTTGGATGAAGTTGGTAGTTGTTGCCAACTAGCCGAGCGACACTTAGTGTTAGGAGAGCACCGGCCATGTCTCTGGCTTAGAAGCCTTGGTTGTTTTATCCTCGCCGCGCATGGACTGCGCAAAGAACTCGCGGAAAGCTTGTTTTTCTGTAAGCGTCTCTCCGGGAGCCGAGGCACTAGGCATTACTCCAGACATCTCCAGTGTACGGTGGCCAAGGCTGAGGGTTATGTGCCGCACTCACAGGTCGAAGACTTCTGTGGGTCGTGTGGTCTGTAGTTGGTAGAATTTGTGTGGTGGTAGTGGTGGTGGTAATGGTGCCGTCTCTTGTTCTTCTCGTCGGCGTCAAGAATTTGATTGATCATCTCCATATTGGACTGGTTCCGGTCGATATGACGGTAAAGATGGTCACGGTTTCGGTTGTTTTGTAGTCCAAGAACCAAAGCAATATACCTCTCTGTTGTGAACATATCCGAGTCCTGGAAGTTGTCGACTCTGTCTTGAGCTGCGTCATCAAGATTTCAATACCCAATCGGCGGCAGCGACGGCTACGGCCCAGCGAATTGAAGTGACAATTCGGACAGGACCCGCCGAGGTGGGCAGGATTACACAACCAACTCACGACCCGCGGCCCTTCAGATAAGCGAGTCATAAGCATCGGGATTCCTCTGTTGTTGCATGATGATCGGACGCATGCCACTTAGCTGGTGGACGTAGAATCTCAGTGATGTTTGCGCCCCCTTCTCCGTCGTCCACTAGATCGAAAAGCTTTCGAACGACAACGTCCTACATCTCGTTTTCGTCGACCTCCATAGCATCTCCTTCGTCAATAGGTGGGGGAGCTGGTGCTGCTTGCTGAATAAACCAGAGACGGTGCTAGACGTGCTC
The DNA here is from genome assembly GCF_003184825.1 of Aspergillus fijiensis CBS 313.89. Lineage (NCBI taxonomy): Eukaryota > Fungi > Ascomycota > Eurotiomycetes > Eurotiales > Aspergillaceae > Aspergillus > Aspergillus fijiensis. Next base: position 278,569 of record NW_024469013.1, on the reverse strand, counting down.
GCGTCTTTGGTTTGCCGGAAGCTTCCGAAATAGTTGGCACGGTAGGATCAGGGAAACAGAAGATCTGCGCGACGCGACGAAGCATGTTTTCGAGCTGAGTGATCGTCTCCCGCTGAGAAAGAATGGTTCGCAGTAGGTTCTAATTGTGTTGACTCCGCGTAGGGAGAGCCTATGTTCGATGGTTTCTCGGATCTGATTCCATCTGGAAAGATTGGGTCCGACGGATTGCAGGGGCCATAGAACTGGAGATAACAGTTTGAAATACGCCTCCATCGAGTAAGGACAGTGGGCCGCCATCATCTTTGTTGGCATAATCACCGTCCCCTTGCATGTGTGCACTCAACCATTCTCTAACAGTCATCGGGTGGGATGGCTTTCAGTCTGGCTTATCAAATTGTGGACAGGCTCAGAACCCGCTTCAGTAGAATATAGCCTTTCTACCCTGGATCCAAATCTATCCGACTAGCCGTTCGCATAGACGTTGAAGTTTGGGCGCTTTTTTTTTTTTCAAAGAGAAGAGGCAACTTACCCACAACGATTAACGCTGGGCGCTCCCGCAGATTCATAGCGCTTAATGAGGCACATTTCGCAGGAAAGGCAAACTTGCGGCATAGCATGTTTCTGGATTGCGCTATTGAAAGCACTAACCGAGGCCAATTTCATTCGCGTGGGTGTTGATGGCGTCGGTAATGCAATCTGCCTCTGTCCCACACGGAGAAGTCTTCCAACTGCCTGTATCATATTGTAATGTGGCTGGAGAGAAAAGGTGATTGTTCCTCCTTCATGGCCGAGGGGTACAGCCATTGTGTGGCTTTTCACGTCAAACTCGGTGCGTAGTGTATGGTTGGGCTGACTTTGTCCGAGCTGTATCAGGAAGATGGCGCATCGCTGATTGAGAGCACCCTGAGCGCGCAAATTATGGGGTCTGTGCAGTCGGATCGCAGAGAACTTACCCCGTGCTGCTCTGGGAGTCACTTGTGCGCCGACTCGGCGAGCAGCTTTGTAGATAAGATTAAACAAAAGTGACTGGAACTGTTCAGTATAGCCATACAGGCTAACATGAATCAAATCCATAAAAAAATCCCAGACGAAGGCACAGGCTGGCTGGCCCCTACGGACCGCCGCCGCTGGAAGTAAGCCTCTTTCCAGCTGTAAAAGGAAACAGCAGACATCTCCCCTGGTACCAAGTGGAATGTAGCGCTTATCCCTATAGGGGATTAGGTCGAGGAAGGCGAATGCGGATGAGCTCCAGGACTAGATCAAGAGTATGCAGGCAGGTGTCAAAGACATCATAGACTGCGCCGTGCTGTAGAGCAGTGGCATAGATGTAGATCACCATCTGAGTTGCCTCGCCGCCAGCGGGGGAGGTCTGGAGATTTTAGGTCCAGGGATCGCAGGGTCTCCACGACATTGCTCATTGTCAGCTGCTGAACACGGCCCCTTCGCGGCGGCGATCGCGAGGCGGAGGCATCGTCCTCCTCAACTGTAGGAGGGGCGCTTGTGGTGCACTAAGCACAAGTCAGCTCAGTCCAACCTAGGAGAACATTCCACTCACGCGGTGGAGGAGAAACAAGCCAACGCGAAAAAGAAAAGACATACCATGGTGACAAAGTAATCGCAAAAAACACAAGGTACGAAGTAGAATTCGATTACTTCGATAGTCCTGTGGTGACGCGTCAATCTGTTTATCGCTCGGAGTTGTTCTGCGAACGTCTTCTCCTCTAGCATCTCACGCCCGTTCCACAGCGCCAGTATCGGGGCTCCTTGTTGTCCTTCATTCTGCTCAAGTGAGATGGTCATATCGAGAGACATCTTCTGTGCATCTGTGTCAGCTTCTCCAGCCATCACCGACGCCGCTTCTCTGATCATTACCCGTTCAGTAGCCATAAATCCAGAAGGAACTCCCTGACTAGCCTCGAATGGTTCTTGAAAAGACTATAAAGTCAGGCGAGATCCGCTCCGGAGCTTGAAATCTTAGACTGGATTTTGACTGGCAAGTGCCTCAATGGCTGTCCGGGCTCGATCGCAGACTTTTGGAAACATGTCAAGGACAGATTTTGACCACGTAAAGAGGTTGGTGATAGGGTATCTAGAAGATTTTCGGTATCGCGACTCCCTTGACCCTCACCTGCTGTTGTGCGACCCCCAGTTCGGGCCATCGAGATAGCCATCGAGAAACCTCGGGATGGGCTTTTCGTTTGGGCAGAACGAGATCAACATACGTCGCAGTGTCTTTCCAAGCTGAAAATGGGTCCCTCCTTCCAGCAGCAGCCATTCTTGCGATACAGTTTATAGTGCGGGAAGCGTCGGTTGACTTTGCGCCTTTCGGATGTTTTGGCACAGAGTCGATAGAAGAATATTGGGGAACTGCGATGTTCTGGACGTGGATGGAAAGAGGGCGAGCGAGCGAGAGAGCAAGTGCGAACAAGAGAAAACAACACAAGCAGGAGCAAGATGTTCAATCCGCTCCCCCTGGACTGACCGAAGCTCATTGATGTGGATGTCATTGAGAAGAAGTGCATGCATGTATTGAAACAGCAATGAACTCCTCCAATTTTAGAGAGTCTTCAGTCACAGTGGCAAGCCAGCCTTGAGGATTGCCCTTTAGAACACGGACCTCATGATCGGATGCATTCTTTCTGTCGAAGAATTAGATCCCCGAAGCATAAGCATACACACCCGATATAGACGGAACGGAAGATCCTCATATCGGGGATTTCAGCCTTAAATTCGGTTATAGAGACGGCTTCCTTCAACAAGTCTTTGTTGACCGCCCACGACTGAGTGGCACCGGATTTATGGGACTTTGCGGTGCTGGAAAGACATCGCCGAGGCTTGGAACAGATGCTGGCCGCAATTATCAGAGTGGCACGGGCTTCATCGGGCGTCGTATGGTTGGAAAGGCTCGAAGGGTGGCTTGGCAAAGATCTCCATCCCAACCGTGTGCGTGGCACGCTGAGGCCAGATGCCCAATAAGAGCCGACGTCAATGAACGATTCCTTCGAGACGGCATCCTCTCGGATTTTGCCCCTGCCATGACAGCATCGTTATTGGATTTGATGTACTCAGACTGCTGCTTGCTCAGCGTCAAACCTTTTGTCAAGGTAGTCTGAGCTGTGTCTCCATGTTTGTCCCAGACAAGGAGTCAGGCCAGAGAGAACATATCAGTGAAGCAGCTCTAAGAGATGCTATGCGACTGGGAAGACCTGCCCATGCTCTCTCTCCGTGACCTGAGGGTTCGGAAAAAATTAGCCTGGCAATGGACACAATATCAAACGCCAGGTAGTCAGGTCCTAGCATACTTCACGAAGGACTTAACCACTGCCCAACGGGACAACAGCCCATGGGCAAACAGAATCTTATCGACCCAAGCTCGTTTCTGGGATGATCCACTGCCTTCCAAGAATGCTTCCGCTGCAGAGATGAAGACCGCGTTATCCTCGTCAACAAGACCTTCTAGACCTAGCAATCTTTCACGATCAGAATCATTTGAAATTATTGAAGACACAATACAAAAGGGGCTACCTACCATCTGAAGATAATTGCGAACCCCGAAAAGTCTTTCGTCGAGGTTGCGACCTATCCATCAAGAACATCAGTCTGGGAACATTTCGAGGAAGCCCACAAGGTTCGCGTCTAGTCCCAGAACATTTGTTATGTATGCAGTATAGGCTTCTAGGCTCAGTGCCATAGTTCTCAAGGAAGCTGGTCACATCGCGGTGAATGCGGAAAATGGACCGACCTATTTGTTGCAAAGATAGAATCTGCCACCGAAACGGTAGGAGCATTCTGATTAGCCAAATATCCCCATCTAGTAGTAGGTTGGTTACAACAAGGGAAGAACTTACTGTACGACTCGAGAAAGCATCGTACAAAAACCCGATCCGAAGGGCGGATTCCAGATGACCAACTGCTTAGCACGTTATCAGCCGTCTGTTTTAGTCACGACGCACAGAGACTGTCCCTTGGGACAACAAACTTACTTCAACTCGGTAGGCATTTCTACCGGAGTTCTTGGTGCGCTATAGTATTCGTACCTGCTCACTCATTCGACTTCCATCGTATCTAGAGATCGAGCAGGATCTTCACCGCTCCACTTGATACCTGGGAGATCAATTCGTTACTACCCACCATGGCCTTCAAGTCTTTCAGGTCCAGGCTATTGAGGTGCGCGATCGCATCATTGAAAGATCCTCGACCTCGTCAATCTGGCGACAGGATGTCCTCTGCACCAGGCCGGTAGCCTTGAGCCCCACGGTGTGTGGGGTCTAGGCATAGTCTCACGCCTCCACTTGGTTCCTCGAGGCAGTCAGCCTTTGCCCACCCCAGCCCACCACAGAGGTGTCCGGAAGCGGCCCCGACTTTGATGCTCCCACTCAAGCACGTCTTCAAGCGCCTCGCGTTTCGTCATCGTATAGAGCCATTCCAATCCGACGAGATCCATCCTGAGCAGGGCGAGATAAGAGATGATGACGTAGAATCTCTCTGTCAGACAGTAGGCATTAGAATCTTGGAAAAACGCACGTACAGCAACGACGACTTACTGGACACGAGGCGAAGTTCGAATCCCGCGACTTTGAACTTTCCAGCGTGGACTTTACTCGCGCTGGCAAGGCGCAAACAAGATGCAAGATTCCCAGGGGCTCAGATGGTCCAAGACAGTCCATCCTGTCTTGGCAATCTTGCCGACCTGCTTCGACACGTCCCGGTGCCTCCAGTCCTCTAAAGAATAAGGAGAGAAGCCATAGAATAGTTCATGAAGACGGTGATTGAAGAAGGTGGACGAAGGTCGAGGATGGTGCTTGATAAAGGTGGTAGATGAAGGACGTAGAAGATGGATGACGATAGTGGATGAAGTTGATGGATGGTGGATGTCGAAGAGAAGGATGAAGATGAAGAACGCAAGATGACGATGGTTGATGGAAGAAGATAGTTGAAAAAGTTGGTTGAACAAGGTTGAGGGAGATGGAAGAGAGGAGAAGGAAGAGAAGAAAAGAAGGAGGAGGAGAAGGGAGAAGAGGGAGTATTTAGGCTTGAGGATGAAGCTCACGGAAAGGAAGGGAACGGCAGCCATTCACACAATATGTGTGATTGAATGTATGAATAAGAACAATGAATGGTGTGAACAGTCTAGCCAAAAGCCAAGAACCCCGAACATTCACAAGAACAAGACCATCAAAGATAAAATTCACGGCCAGGATCCTGGCACCTAATCCAACCACCATCTACATAGCTGAGCCCAGTGAAAAGCTCTACGCCGTCTATACTCTACACCCAAGACTATTTCCTACAGCCATGCAGCAAGCTTCAAACCAAGAAAAGAAATCCAATAAAACCTAACCAATGGTATATACAAGAAAAAGTCACGATCCGCCAGGAAGATCAAACCTGCACACTCGACCCATCGCTCTTCTTGCACGAGCAGCCACACGAATCCGACGCGATCTGGGACGGCGTGCGCGCATAGCTAGGCGGCACGTCCAGGGCCGGGTTGCGGGCGAAGAAGTGTCTGGGCCGGAGGAGGAGGGTCATGGGCTCGGCCGGCATGATGGGGTAATCCTCCGGCGCGGGGAAGTGGGTCAGGCCGAAGGTGTGCCACAGCACGATGTCGGTGTTGTCGATGGAGCTGTCGGCGCCTGCCTCCTCAATCCAGGCCGGGAGACCCTGAGAGGGTTCGCCGGAGGTCTGGGGGACGTGGCGGCCCGCGGGGTGGATTTGGTCATCGGAGTCTGTTTCAGCCAAGATTAGTTTCCAAGTCTATTGAAGCGCAAGCAAAAAGAAGTTGCGGGAGGTGTGGGACTCACATTTGGTAACGTGAACGGCGTGTCTAGCGAATCCAGCTCGCTTCCAGACCAGACCACCCTCCTTGGGAAGCAAAGGAGGCACCTCGCGGCTGACCAGCTTGTAGGTCACGGGCTTCTTGCTGTACGGGTGGAGCTTGTTGGTGTTGGCGATCTCCCAGGTGCGGCTGGTGTTTCCGTCGTAGTCCGACATGGCCTCGCGCGGGGTGTTGAACTTGGTCTTCTTGGCGTAGAAGGCGTTGCCGTACTTGTTCTCGGCGCTGCCGACCTCGCCAGGGCCCCGGACGGCGTCGACCTGGAAGACGGTGTTGTTGGGCCCGTCGATGTTGGCGTCCACGCGCAGACAGAACAGGTGCTGGTGGTTGTGCGCGTTGACACCGGGGTAGACCTCGGTGCCCCAGCCCTTGGTGTCCTCGCCGGGGTTCATGGCGTAGGTGTTCAGAATACCCGTCAGCTTGATGTCCAGCTGCACGGTGCCATCCTGGTGGAAGATCCAGTACACGCAGTACTCGTAGTTGGCGGCGGTGAAGATGTGCGAGATGATCAGCTTGCGAGCGCGGGTCACGATAACCGACTCGTCGCGGAAGTCGGTGTGCTTGAAGAGGATGCCGTTGTCCTCCTCGTGGATGCAGATGGCGTTCTTAACAATGGTGCTGGCACCGGCGCGGTTGACGAAGGCGGCATCCATGTAGTGGATGGCACCCTTGCAGTCGCAGCCCAGGGAGAGACTGTTGGTCATGTAGCCACCGCCGTATTCACCGAGATCGAAAGCGTGCTTGCGCTGGTGGGGGTGCTCGGGGTTACCGTAGGGGACGACCATCTCCGCGAGCGAGAGACGGTAGAAGACCGGGCGAACGTTGCCCTTGTCGTTGAATGTGATGTTGTTGAGCACGATACCCTCGCGGTAGTTGAATCCGACGTGGATGTTCCAGTTTTGCCAGTCAATGTTGCGTCCGTTGACATTGAAGGAGACACCTTCGGGCTGGGTGATGTGGATGGGCTTGATATCCGTGCGGAAGCCACCATCCTTCTCAATGGAGTTGACGTCGTAGTTGTTAGGAGGGGCCTTGCTGATCGGTCTCCGTACAGGGGGAATATCGATGTGAATGACCTCCTTCGTCTCGGCGTTGAAGATCGGGCAGAAGTCCAAGGGGTATGTGTATTGAGAATCGTCAACGTGCGGGCGGTAATACATGAGGGCTTGCTGCAGGCGGACATCGGTGCCGAAGCGCTCGTCGTATCCGATAGTCCAAGCTAAATCCAGTCAATACCAGCATCAAAAAGTACCGAAGATCGAAACTCACGATCGCAATAGACCTTGTGCATTTCTTCCTTGGGAATGCCGATGATAGCACACTGTTCGATAACCTTAGGGTCCTTGCGGACGATCGACTCCACCTCCTGCAGATCCTCCATCGTGATCAGAGGCTGCACGCCAGGTGTGTGCTTCCACTCGATCACCTTCTCCTGCTCAAGATCCACAATGCCATCGTAGACCTTGCCACCGGGCGCGATGGCAACCACGTCTGCCATACGGACGGGGCGAGGGGCCTTCTGAGGATCCGCCAGCCAGGCCATCATCTCGACCTTGCGGGGCTCGTAGAGCGTGACCGCATTGAAGTTGACTTTGCCGTGCTCCTTGCGGATCAGGGCCACCGCGGTATCTATTTCCGATGTCGAAAGAGGATCGAGGGGGTGAGGAGGAGGCGCGGTGGCCTTGACATGGTGAGCCAATTGTTGCAAGCGGTCGAGAACCATGATGTGCAAAGTTAGAGAATGGTAAGGGAGTAGTGTTTGGTCGTTGTGTCCTCGTGGGGTCCGGAGTTCGAGGAGTATGTAATTCTAGAAATATGAGAAAGTGTGGGGTAGAGCCGGGAGATTATCACGGCGGATGCTGGAGAGAGTAGACACAGACACAACTTCCAGCACAGTCTTGTGAGACTCTTGAGTTATTCCGACAACCATGAATGGCGGACCCAGTGGGTTTTAAAACAAACCGTGTCCAACAGCCATCTGCATGAAGGGTAGGAGTGACTGAGTGACTTCGTTCCGGATGAACGATAACAGCAGCGGTGTATACGATAAGCGGATGGAGAATCATGGGTGCATCGCCGATAAACCCAAGACCCGGATCCCTTTTCCCAACCTAGTCTAGCGTCCGATATGTGGCCGAGGCAGCCGAAAGCGGAAATGAGAACCTGAGCGGGCCAGACTCAGCATTCGCATGCTTTTACCCAATGCTTCACTTGCGGGATGAGGGGTTGATAGCCTGGACTACTCCGTAGGTAACTTACCTCGTAGGCTTTAGGTAGTAGTAATCACACATAGTAATCCAATGCGATCTGTCAAACCCTCTCCCCGCTCTCTCCACCTATCGCATCCCCACATACACTAGACTCAGTACTGCCAACGGAAGTGGCAAACCCCTCAAGTGACACATATCGGAATATGTCAATTCAAACTGGAGCCTATCTCTAAAAATGACAATTTCTTTACGCTCAGTGATAAGAAGCCGATCGGGTATCGCATCGCATCGCTCCCTCAGCAGATAAGTCTCGGAAACGCCACCGCAACAGTATGAAAGTGAGAAAAAAAAAAGATGATCATATTCCAGCCGTAAGAAGAACACCATACACCCTTGCAGAAACCCCACCTCCAAGACTATACGAAGGCACTTCAGGCGATGAACTCCATGGACGAACCGAGAGAGCAAACTAGCAACACAAACGAACAGGAAAAAATGCACCAAGAAAGCACAACCGATGCCACATGCTATGTACATCCATCAAATCGTATAGGGTTTCCTCCCATCCCTCCCACCGGGTACAGACCAGCTAAAAAAGAAAATAAGGCAAAGACAAACCAGAAAACCCAGCTTAGACATCAGCAATTGAAAGCACATATGTATCCACCATATCGAAAACACCCTCGGATGGGCGGGATTATCGTGGGCCGCAGTGTAGGTTCCTATACAGAAACGAGAAGGATAAAGAGTTAAATGTTCGGGAGGATTGCGAAGGCGAGATCGTAAACCTCGGCGCATCTGGCTCGAATACCCTGGAAAAAGGAGGGAGACGATGAGGACCGCCGATCAGCGCGGACCAGAAAGATCTCTCACGATTTGGCAGCCTGGAACTGTGCCAATACACCGCCAGTACCACCGGGGGTCATTGTGTGTGGTGTTTGGCTTCCGCCGATGTGACCAGCGTTGGGGGTGCTGGGGGTGCCCGTGGCCGAGTAGATGGTGGCCCCATTGAGGTTGGGGGTCTGGTGAGGTTGCATGTGGTACAGCAGCGCTGGCATCTGGCCGTTCAAGCCCCAGATCTGCCCGGAGTATTTCGAGTCGTCGATGGTGCCGCCGAAGACCAGCTGGCGCATCTTCCAGTAGATCTCACCGGTGACGAGGGAGTCGGACCCAGCCTGGTGGGCAATTCCCACGCGCTTGACGCCCAGCTCGTCCGCAATGTCCTGAAGACCCGACTTCTGACCGAGATTCGTCAGGATCTGGGCCGCGGCCGGGGTCAAGGGGATGTCGTTGACGGCCTGGTTGCGCCCGGCGTGCTTCATCAGGTACTTAATATCGTACAGCGACGGGAAGAAGATGTTCAAGAGCTTGTGGAACTCCTCCTCGCTTTCCGGCAGCGGCTTGCAGAGCATGATCTTCATCAGGTAACCGAAATCGTAGCCGGAGTGGAACGAGACCCAGTGCACGTCGTCCAGCAGGACCAGTCCCGAGCTGATCAGGAGTGCGCCAAACTCGAACGGATCGATGCCGTTCTTCTCGTGCATCGTGAAGTCAATCCCCGCCTTGGCCAGCATCGCCGTCGACTCCTGGGCGTACATATCCTCCTCCAAGGAGAACCGAAAGTTGAACTGCCATGTGCAAGGGGCCGGGACGAGGCTGTTGCCGAGGGGCTGACCATTGGCGTCGGTGGCATTCGGGGGCGGGACCTCGCCCTCGGCAGAGAACAGGGTGATGCCGAGTTGGATCATTTTGAGGAGGTCGACGTTACACCGGAGGGTTTGGTAGTGGTAGTCTGCTTTGTTGGTGAACGCTCCAATCGGGCGTGCGACGATGCCGGGGAATTCGGTGTCCTAGGACGATTGGTTCCCGTTAGCTTATACAACAGTTGCAATGCGATGCGCGCGATAGGACAGAAAGTGGTAAGCGCGGTTTAGGCTAGAGCGATGACTGCGCGAGCGTGTGTTGCGTGCCGTCCCCATCCACGTTTCGAGTCGAGGAGTAGGCGCCTTACCATGCTGATGTACGGGTACTTCTCCACGAACTGCCGCAAGATGGCCATCTCCTGAGCCAGGTTGTGGCTCCATACATCTCGGATCCGCGTCTTCACGGCGCCGCCTGCCTTGGACTCGAGCGCGAGCCGCCCGTCATGGGCCTGATGTAATTGCTGTTGTTGCATCTGCGCCCCTCGGGCGAAGCCCATCTGAGCCGCATGGCTGGCGAGCCCAGTACCGCCTGCATCCGCGGCGCCTCCGCCAAAGCCTGCCACCGAGATGCCATTTGCAATGCCGGAGCCGGAGAGGGTGAATGGGTTGATGTTGGTATTGGGATTCCCGGCGGCGAAACCCGGGTGACCACCGAGGGAGGGAGGAGGGAGAGCGGTGTTGGCGGATTGGGCGTGGGCGGGGTGATGTTGTTGTTGCTGTTGCTGTTGCTGCTGCTGTTGTTGTTGGGCCGCCGCGACCGCTGCTTGCTGGTGTTGCTGCTGAAGATGGGCCTGCTGCAAGTGGGTATATGAAGAAGCACCCAGGCCAGCAGGCCCGTATCTGCCGACAGGAGGTGGCATTATCGATGTAAGAACACGGGGGACTGAGCAACCGTCATAAATCGGGTTCGAAGGTGAGGAACTCGGATGATAGCTGTAAGAATAAGAGGAACAAGGGCGAGACGAGCACGAGCACGAGCACGAGTGTGGCGGTGGTGGTGGTGGTTAGTTAGTGAGCGAGTAGGATTCGGGGACCTTTTTCGCAGTTTGGGGGAAGAGGACGGAGAGTTGAGGTGCAGTGGGAGGAGTGAGAGTGGAAAGGCGGACAACGGAAGCAGAAGAGAACTGCCAGTGCAGTCGGACCTCACACCTCATTGACTCGAATGATGGGACTCGGGAAGCTACAGAACCGTCCCAATCCGTACTAGCGCGCCAAGACCCAGGCCTTCTCTCACTTGACTCTCTCTCTCACACTGTGCAGTGCACGTACAGCTTCAACTTCCGTTCCCCGTCTCCCTCCACTCAACAACCTCTCCCTCCCTCAATTGTCACCCCACAATCCGCAGACCCCTTATAAACTCTGCACCTTTTGAACTCGCCAAACCCCAATCCATCCATCCCCCCGAATCACCCCCCGAGAATCCAACACAATGGCCCGTACCAGCCCCACCGGTTTCGACCTCAACGAATTCAAGGCCGCCGCCCACCCCCGGTCGACCTGGGCCAAGAAGGACCCCTGGGCTCGCTAGTACGAACCAACCTACTCCTCAAATCTGTCATTGAGCCCTTCGCAAATCGAGCATCTTTTTGTACTAACGCAGGCCCAAAAACAGCGAGGCATGGAGATACACCGGCCCCTTCAGCCGCTTCAACCGCTTCAGGAACATCTTCCCCGGCCTCGGCATCGCCACCGTCGCCTTCGCCGGCTACTGCGCCTACGAGGCCGTCTTCCTCAAGGATGACCACCACCACGGTGGCCACCACGACGAGAAGCACCACTAAAAGCCGTTCGGTCTCAGCATATCACACGATGAGCGGAGCGCAGCGGGTTCGGTTCGGAGTCCGCTGAGTTTGGGATAAGGGGGTCTAGTCGATTACAAAGCTCTGCGCAAAACCCAACACCGGAACTGTCGGAATTGAATGGAACTTGCTGCGCGGGTCGTGATGGTGACAGAAAAAGAGAAAGGAAATGGGCAAAAGGGGCCCGCGGGATGGGAAACGGATACCCGAATACATCGGATTGCTGCGGAATCTGTTCTTGTTGTGTAAGGAGGGAGGACAAGGGATGTGCTGCTTTTCGCGACTGTGATACTATGAATCGTGTGGCTGAAGGTTGAGGGTTGCGTGGGCTTTTCTAGAGGGATGGAAAGCGAGACTCGTTGTTTTTTTGTCTAATACCTGAAGTCTCTTGCTTTTGGGCGGTAGAGATGAGTGCAGTGGCTCGCAGCTCTTTCGGTGGTGAAGAAAAGGGCGCTTGCGCGGGATGAGGCGCGGAGATAGGTTATGTACATAGATATCATGTTTCAAATTTCGTTTTTTTTGTTTATCTGTGTTAGCCATATGTAGAATCTGGTACTAGTATCTTCACTGTCGGCTAATGAGTTGATTGTGAATAAATGTTGTTGGTTATGGTAAGTAGATACTAGGTAGCTGATACGGATACTGTCGTCATTAAAGCAAAGGAACCCTCGGCACAGCCAATTGTTTATCAAGCATTGGTCATCAGATATCATTCATAAAATTAAGAAACCCCAACCATCCCCGATGCAAACACATTGCACACGTCTATACATGACTTTTCCAGTCGAATCATATCAAGCGAAGTAAAAAAGGAACCAAATACATCAAAATCACTCCTCGAAAACCAAGGAGATGCCATCATCACCCGCCGTAACCACCCGCTTACCATCCTGGCTCTGCACAAACGCCATGATACCGCCAGACTGCTCGCCCTCGGAGTTTTCGATCAAGCCCAAATGACCCTTCCACTCCTTCAGCAGACCGTGAGCAGCAGCCGCAGTACCACCGCGGGCGTCCCACCGTCTCACGATGCCGTCCATGCCGACAGTCGTGAGCAGCCACGACTGGCTCTGCGGGACCGCAGCACCGGGGCGGGGAGGCGCGGAGCCAACGCCGGGGCGGTTCTGTAGGAACTCGACCTTGACGACGGCGCCCTCGTGGGCCTCCCGGATGTGCCGGCGGACGGCGAAGCGGTGCGCGGCGTCGAAGAGGGCGATCGAGCCGTCGACCGACCCGGCCGCGAGGAGAGTCAAAGGTGGGGAGGAGAAGGACAGGGTCTCAACGCCGTCGGACTGCGCCTGCAAGGAAGCAAGAAGTGTGCCGGCCGCCGAGGCGCCGGTCTGCGCCTGCGAGGCCGCCTTGCCCTTGGCCTTGCCGGCGGCAGCACCGCCCGCAGCCGCCAGACGGGGGAGACCGACGACCTTGATGTGGCCCTCGGCACCGCCGACAGCGGCGATGGCACCACCGGGGGAGATGGCGATGGAGTACAGGCCGCCGTCGACGGCGAAGCGCTGGTCCTCGGGGGTCAGGCCGACGACGGTGCTGGTGCCGGCGGCAGAGGCCACACCGGCGGCGGCGGCGACGCCGAAGACGTCGTAGACGTAGAAGCTGCCGTCCTCGGAGACGGTGCCCAGCAGGTTGCCGTCGGGGGTCCAGGCGCCCGCGGTGCAGGAGGCAGTGTGCTGGAAGAAGGTCTGGATGATGGAGATGGGCTGGGCGGCGTCGGTGTGGTCGATGCGGAAGACCCAGGCGCTACCGTCATTGGCGCCGATGGCAACCACGTTCTTCTTCTCCTCGTCGCCGTTCACGTTGGGGCACACGGCCACCCAGTTGATCTCCTCGACTTCCTGCGTCTCAGCGACCAGCTCCCACGCGACGCCCGTGAGTTGGGGTGTGGAGTCCCGGTAGGCGCGCAATTTGCCGTCCAGGCCGGCCGTCACGACGTACTCGCCCTTGGGCTCGGTGAAAGCTACCGCATTCACGGTATCCGTGTGGCCGACCAGCTGCGCCAGCGGCTGCAGAGACTCGCGCTCTTGTTTCGGTTGCGGGTTGGATTCGTAGCTCTGAGGGAGGAGGGGCCGCGCGGCATTTGGTGTTGAGTCGAAGATGTAGGCCTTGTCGTCACCGGAGCCGGTGATGACGATCTGGTTGTGGACGGGGTGCTGCGCGATGCAGAAGACTGAGTCGGTATGGCTGTCGAAGTGGGCGGCGGAGTCGTTCTCCAATGTGATTTCTTGTTCTTCGTAGGTCATAGGCTGGTCCTCGTCTTCGCCGTCGGACTCCATGGGCTGATCTTCATCGCGGTGGAAGATTTCCTCCGCCTCGTCGGCCTGGATGTAGGCGTCATCGGCCTCACGGTGTTCTTGGGAGGACATGGTATAGTATGCGCTGGGGGTATAAGGTGTGAGGGTGCGCAACACAAGGACAAAGCTTAGATTGAGAGAAGGAAAGTAAAGTCTCTTCTGCGAAAGTCAAGGAAGATATAGAGATAAAGAAATCAACAAAATTGCAATGGGAGGAAAGAGGCAAGAAGTGAGTGAGTAGGAGCAACTTATTTTTTTTTTCTTAGGTCCATGAATTCTCCCGGTCAACCACCCCGCTTAGAAATTCATTTGTTCCCCGCGATCCAGCCAAACACTGCAAACATCCATTGAAAGTTGCCCCGATGGTTTCTAAGCCGGCGAAGGAGCCAGATCTTTCCGAATATGTACGGAGTACTTTGTTGTACCATAGTATGAACTGGAATTGCGAATTGCTCAATTGTAAAATATGTATCCAAATGAAATATCTACACATGACCACGTATCTAGTGATGTCTACCTCGCAAACTTCATATAGCAAAAGCTTCCTATTCCAATTGCTGCCCCAAGCGCACACGAAGCTCAAAGTCTCGAGCCTGCCTGTCTGCGGGCCTCCTTCTCCTGGTCGCGCAACAAACGCCGCAAGATCTTGCCACTGGGGCTCTTGGGGATGACATCGAGGAAGCGAACCCCACCCTTGAGCCATTTGTGCCGGGCCTTGTGCTCCTCGACGTGCTTCTTGATCGACTGAATCACTTCCTCATCACTGCCCGTGGCGGACGGGGACTTCACTACGATCGCTTTGGGGACCTCGCCAGCGGAATCGTCGGGGATCGCGATCACCGCACAATCCGCCACGGCAGGGTGCGTGAGAAGATGGGCCTCCAGCTCAGCCGGCGCAACTTGCAAACCCTATGTAGGCGTGACACGTCAGCGACCATGGTGCATGATAGCATAGGCAAGGGTCGAAAGCATCGCGCAACTTACTTTGACTTTGATCAATTCCTTGATGCGGTCTACAATGAAGACGTGCTCGGTCTTCTTAGGGCTCAAGCGGATAACGGCCTCGTCGCCCGTATACATCCAGCCGTCTTTGAATGTTTCCTTGGTGGCTTTGTCGTTGTTTAAGTACCCCAATACAACGCTTGGGCTGCGCACGACGAGCTCTCCGGGAGTATCGTAGCTTGTAATCTCTTCGCCTTCTGGTGTTACTATCTTGGCCTCCACCCCGGGTAAGATCGTGCCGGAGGAGCCGAACCATACGTCCCAAGGATGCGTGGAGGTGACAACCGTCGATGTTTCCGTCAAACCTATTGTACGGTGTTAGGGCGAGTCGGATGCTGGCACCTGTATTCTCTTACCATAACCTTGTCTTATCGTCACCGTCGGATAAAGCTTCTGGAACTCTTCGGCGGTTTCCATCCCCAGCGGTGCAGCCCCGGTGAAGACGGATCTGACGGCAGTGAGATCGTATTTGGCGCAAGTCCTCGCATTGCGAATCATGTTGATCAAGATCGGAGGGACCTACACAGCGCTCTGGTCAGCTTACGGAGTCTCGTGGTCTCATCCGCGCATCACTCACCACAAATAACGAAGTGATCTTGAAATCCTGAATACAAGCCAAGAAGGAATCGAGCTCAAATCTGGGCAGCACCACCACATTATCCCCTCTCCACGGCCCAGCGTGACACATCACCACGAGGGAGTAGATATGGCTCTGCGGGAGCAAGCACATCACAACATCGGTCGGCTCACTTTGCGTTCCGGGATCCTTGCGCGAATCACGGTAATCTTGCTCGAATGCTTTGATCTGTAGTACGTTGGCGATGACGTTGCGATGTGAGATCATGACTCCTTTCTGCCAGCCACTCCAACCATTAGCCTTTTATTTTCTGCTTCTGGGACCAGGTCTGCCATCGTAGCCACCTACCGGCAACCCGGACGTGCCACTGGAATAGCACAGGAACGCCGTCCGACGAGCTCCCTCCCCAGGGCCCCAATTCAAAGCTTCAACCTTTGGCAACGACTTCCCTGCTTCAACCAAATGATCCACCGTCTTGAACTCGGCTGGAGCCTTGGCTCCCGGGGTGAGTTGTGCGGGCACCTCGAGCAAGAAGATGCGATCCCTGGGAAGACCGGCAGCATCGGCGGCTTCCAGCGCCGTCTTCAACAATGGCAAACATGTGAATAGCACAGTGGCCTTGGAGTCCTGCAGCTGATATTTGAGCTCAGCGGCCGAGTAGGCCGCATTAGCGGGACTGGCTACTCCGCCCAGTCGATGCACGGCCCATGAAAGCGTCAACGTATCGATCTAGGAAGCAGAAGAAGCAAACGGTGTCAGCTACCTAACCCATCTCTATCCACTGGATCGACGTACGGTATTCACGCTGAAAATCGCCAAGGTCTTATCCCACTCGCTGCCTGCATTGGGCTGCCAGTTGAATTGGCTCGAGAGCGAGCGCGCCAGATACTCGACGCGCTCTACCACATCCAGCCATGAATAAGTTTTGCTGGTGACTCCACAAGTGAAAGGGTTCTGCGAGTAGCCGAGAGGGTTGCGGCCATGGAGATCGGTGAGCATGAACTCAGCGAGGGAGATGCTGTCGGGAATGGGCGACAATTTGCCGGCCGATTTGGGGGGACCGAAGACCATGGTTCTGGTTTTGCTCGGAGGTGGTCGCTGGTGAGAAGGGAAGTGGTTAGGGGAAGTTGGAGAGAGAGAGAAAAGAAACTAAAAGATGAGCTAAATGGAAGATGGGGAGAAGGAGCAATAAGTATACGGCCGGGGGGGGGGGGGGGGTCTTGCGGGGAAAGCTTCTCCTTGTCGGCGGGAAAGCCGAGGCTTTTGTGTTACTGGGATGGATTGATTCAATTCGCAAGGAACCGGTTGGACAAACCCATGGACGGTGATTATCTGATGTGGCTGAGAGTTTCCATCAAGTCTGTTTCAGAGTATGGGAAAAACTTAGACTGTGTACATCAATGCTCCAATAGCACATATTTAGGAAGACTGTAGTATGCAAAGTGTAGTAAAATCAGTGGTGGTGAAATAACCGAGGCAGCCCCGTTGTTGTTGTTGTGGTGGTGGTGGTGATTGTGGAGAGGGTCTTTTTGCCTTCCCCGCATTTTGCCTTGGCCGGCCGAGGGGGAGAGAGCAAAGAGAGAGCAAAAAGAGAGATCGCCGCTCCCTATCTTTGGGTCCTGCACCTTCCCAAATCTTGGTCTAACTCCTCATCCTATCCTGCTTCATGACCAAGCATATGCATAATTATTCACAACGCCGATATGAATAAAATTGTCCAAGCTCTAGTCTCGACCTCAATGGCAGTGAGCAGGTCATGACATCAAGGAATGCGGATGCGAATGCGGAAATCGAGCTGCCACCGTTACACTGCCATCCTCCTCCACTTGCCGGTAGACTAATACCCCCGACCGTTGCGATGATCGTCAATCATTCACTGCCCCGAGTTGATCGTTGATCTTCCGCTTCGCTGCATGTTCGGCTTTTGTTATCCAGATACTATTCTCAGTCCTGCAAGTACTGAACAAAGCGATCACATCAGCAATAGCAGCAGACACACCTCGATGAATTACCCAAGGCCCGTGGCGAACCATCAACACACACATTGCTCCACTTAATAAGGCCGTCGTACATCTTCCTGACGCAGCAACCTTCATCACCCTTCATCTCCCAGACATTTGGGGCTTGTCTACGTCTCCCGCTCCCCTCTCGCTAACCTACCTCATCGAACAAGACAATCACTTCATGGACCGCTGCGAAAACTGCGGCGGCGAGGGCCATCCCACCAAGGAATGCCCTGTCCCGCGCTGCTACACCTGCCTGAAGCTGGGCCACCTCGCGCGCGCCTGTCCCGACCAGATCTGTCGCAACTGCCATCAACGGGGCCACGAGGCGCGAGATTGTACGGAGACAAAACAATAAGACACGCACCCAGTGAGCATGTTTCTCATCTGTTGGATGAAGATGACGTGCTGATCGAAATGGTAGATAGATTATGGCTTGGAGTTTTCAGGTTGCAATCAGGCTTGAATACATTCTGATGGGGTTGTCTCGCGAATTTGGGGATATTGATTAGACTGGAGTCGGGCGCATTTGGTTCGATATCGCAGAATCTCAGTTTGACCTCCAGAATCCGCGCGCTTTCCTTGTCGTGGGGTTTGCAAGTTTGACTGCAGGTTCAAATATTGATGATTCTGGAATGTATTGCTGTTGGATGAACGAAGAAATGATTTTCAATTAATGGAGCTGTGGCCTTTGCAAATGAGAGTAATGGACCTAATTGAGTGGCACAGTCAATGGAACAACCAAGTTCTCAGCCAATCTGGCAGGATTTTGTAAAGCTGTAGCTTGGCACATAGTGTTTTCTGGCTTGAGGCGTACCATGAACGCTATCCGCAAGCACTAACTGGAAGCCTAGGTTGAGTTCATCGAACCCTGGTAAGCACAGGAGCAGCAGCAACTTCAACAAAGAGCCTCGCCAGGCACAGGCACAGGCACTGGGAGGCTATGGTCAGAGCTTCACAATACACCAATAATGTTCTCCTTCTGTCTCACAAGCTCTAATCATTTCTCATAAAGAATCATGTCCAGATGCGCCGCCACAAAGAAGGGCCACAGCGAACCCTTTTGTCAGGAAAGGAATCAACAGCTTGCACCTCGCTTAACCAGCAATGCAATCACACCACCCAGAACCAAACAGGATAACCTTCAGGCTAAGCCTTTCTGACGCGGGGAGACCTCTTCTACAAAATGACCTGATTCCATGCGGGGGTAAAATGGTCCACCGCCTGACACTCAACCGGGCACTGCAGCTTCTCCTTCCCCCTCGCGTACCGGATAAAAGCCACGCCTGCAGCATCTTACCAGCTCATACTTGGCCTAATTTCCGCAAACCACAACAAGCGATCGACATGATTAAGTTGCCCGCTATCGAATGTGTGCTGCAGGCAGTTTGCAAGCTGCGGAGAGAGTCATCTATCACCGCCCCAACACACACACACACACACACACACACCGGATGCGGCATCCGCAGCCGGCTAAATAGGGAGGGATCCCGACCATCCGCGACACTTTTTCCAACATTATGATGCACAAATTCGACTAAAGGGCGAGAGAGGGAGTCTCACAGGGACTTGGACAGAATATAAATACACCCAGTCCTGGTAACTGAAGTTCTTGAACCTCCACCTCCAACATTCCCCGAATTCTTGCCTCCCCCCCTCACTATGCGACAAGTGCTGCTGCCGCCGCTAGTGCTGCTGCTCTTAGGGCTCGAGGCATCCGCCTCAGCCTGGGGGCCGCGGAAATTCACGACTCTAGTCACCTTCGGGGATAGCTACACCGACGATACACGGTTTGCCTACTTTTCCACACACAATGACTCCGCTCCTCCGGTAGGATGGGTTGAACCAGACGTAAGTTGACATACACATTACCCCTCACAACCCCAACCCCAACCCCCCAATTTCCCCCTTCATGACATCAATTAACCCACCAAAAACAGGCCAACATCTCCTCCTCAGGCGGCCCAACCTGGCCGCACTACGTCTCGACCTTCCACGGCGCCACCAAGAACCGGTACAACTACGCCGTCGCGGGCGCCACCTGCTCCAACGAGATCGTCGCGCGCGCCTACGACCCCACGGCAGGCTACCTGTTCCCCTCCGTGCTGGACTACGAGGTGCCCGCCTTCGCCGCGGACGCGGCCTACACCGACCCTCCCACCAACAAATGGTTCCTGGACATCCCCGCCGACGAAACCGTCTACGCCATCTGGATCGGCACCAACGATCTGGGGAACAATGCCTTCCTCACGGACTCGCAGCTGAACAATGCTACGCTGGTGGATTATCTGGACTGTGTGTATCGTGCGCTGGATGGGGTGTATAACGCTACCACCACCACCACCACCGGGAAATCAACGCAGAAGGAGAAGGGTGCCAGCAGCAGCAGCAGCAGCAGCAGAGCAGCGAAGTACTTCGTGATCATGAATGTGGTGCCGTTGCAGCTGGCGCCGCTGTACGCGACCCCCGAAAACGGCGGGGTCGGGCCGAATAATTACTGGAAGGATAAGCCGGCGAATCTGACGGAGATCAGTGGCCGCATGGAGGGCCAGGTCGTCCTGGTGAACGAGGCGTTTCGGTATCGGACGCCCGTCGAGGTGTTGGTGAAGAAGCGGTGGCCCGGGGTGCAGGTGGCCGTTTTCGATGTTTATTCTTTGGTGGGTTCTCTTCCTCTTTTTCTTTTCTGGGGTGGAGGGGAAATGGGGATGGGAGGAGGAAGGTTGTTTGGGAAAGTGCTACGGAGTGGGTGATGTTGAGTGCTGATGCAAAAAGTTGCAGATTTCGGAGATCTATTACAACCCTACACAGTATCTGAATGGAAGTGCGCCGGCGAATGTCACTGGGTTCGAGTATCATTGCAATATCAATGGGACGGACTGTACCAAGTCGGACAGCCCGGATTCGTTTCTGTGGTTTGATCAGCTGCATCCGTCGGCGCGGACGGATCAGATCATCGCGGAGGAGTTTATCAAGGTGGTGAGCGGGGAGAGTCGGTTTGCTGAGTATTGGTCGTGAAAGGGGGTGGGAGCGGGTGGAGTCTATGTTGTTTAGATGTGATCATGAGTAATGAAATTTGCTTTCGTTTGCTTGATGTGCAGTATATCATGCTGACCATCTAGCGTATGGACTTAATAGCCGCATGAAAGGTATATTTTACTCTGGGGTGGCTAGGGAACAAGGATCCTACGTTACGCAACTCGCAATCGATTAGCAGATTTTGAGCGGAATTATGACAGATATTAAAACGACAGGGTGGTGGGACGAAGGAAATGTACTCAAAGAGTGCTAAATTCGACTGTTAGTGATAAAGCTGACCAAGTCCAATAAATATCCTGCGTATTGCAATTCCATGCACAACAGATAATACACCCAATTGCTTTCTGATGCTTTACAGATTATGGGAGTATCCAAGAGAGGAACAGAGTTCGAGCGCTGAAGAAAGATCATGTCCAAAGCCTGTGCTATAACACCAATCACAATTGACTGCAAATGCGTGCTGGGCTGACCCATGCGTCAGGCATCAATCAATCCACTCGAGTCCTCTTCTGCGGTCGCCCACCCAGATTCAGAGCAGCAAATGTGCTTGCATCCAATCCGGGCGCCGTATGCTCCTTGATGATCTTACGAATTGCCTCCGCGATGCCCCGCGCGATAGGCGGCGGAAATGATGCAATGATCTGAGAACGAAGGGCCTTGTCGGCGCCATAGAAAATGTAATCATCAGGGAACCCCTGGATGCGAGCGCATTCGCGTACCGTAAGAATATCGTGGCGAGCTGTTGCCAGTTAGCGGTGGGTCAATCACGATGCAACAGCGACTTACTAGGGTGCAGCCAGCCGTGATCGCTGTAAAGTGTTGGCAAGATGATGTTGCTCTCAAAGTCGACGGTTTTAAAGTACGGCCTGTCAGTCGCATCAGGCAGCTGACCGGTGCCATGGTTGTAGACATTGACCTGACCCGCAGGATTCAAGAATACATGTTTCCCTGCTGTAGGGTGTGTGTCATCCGCCCGAGGGTTCTTAGACTTGAGATGGCAGATCTGCTCTTCGATGCTCTTTGTGTCAAGGTGGGTCGCAGGCCAAGGGACGTCGGAGCAGATGGGAGAGGCAAGCAGGACGATGTATGTCTGACTGTTCGAGATCCCATGATCTGGTAGACGGACGCTGAAAACATGCACTGAGTTTCGTTTCTTCAGGAGTTCGAGAACAGCCTTTGCAAAGGAAGGAAGGCACTGTGGATGCAGAATTCCTGCTGGCTGTATAGAGACCAGAAAGTCAAAGTCATCCTCGCTGGCATTCAGTTCATTGATTATGTTCAGAAGGGGCAGGTCAAAGTAGGGGTCTTCACCACCTCCGATGACCAATGGCCCAGTCTCCGAGAAGATCAGTACTTTTGGAACGCCAGCTTTCACGTCCTGAGGAGGCAGCAATTTTCCGCGTCTCATGTGCGAAAGAACAGACGGCGGACTTTCATCGTAAATAGTTGCTGTAGGATACCTGGTCTATCATCATGATTAGATCTAGCGATGAGGGTTGGTGGGGTCAGATCTGGGGATTGCAAATTTACCCTCCAACTCATGTCCTGTTCCGAGTCGAATCCCAAACCAGCGATGATGTCAAATTCAGCCTGGGAAAAACCTTCAGCGAGTCCTAGATCCCGTGGACTGAGGTCAATGACAATAGGCTTGGATGGCGCATAACGAGGGCGCTTCCATCGATCTTGACGGGAAAGTAACCCAGAATTTAGTGGCGTGATGCAAGCTGCGTTCGCATTGCTTCTATCGCGGATAGCAAAGCGACAGAAGTAACCGGCACTTTGAGGTTCTGCATGCTTGATTAGCAGGAGAAAGAGACGATCGGACTTGACGCCTTGGGAGACCTACCATCTGCGGCAGGGAGCAAATGTAGAACAGAGTCTTGAGATGGCAGTGCCTGGGCCTGCGTAATGTCATCAAGAAATATGATTTCTCCATCTGATTTCTGGCCCATTGTCTCAAAATCGTGGAACTGCAGAACAAGTTCATTTTCTCGGACTGGGAGTGTGAACCTCGAAGAAAAAGGGGGGCTCGTGGACTGAAATAAATAAAGAGACCCTACTATTGCAATGCTCTCAGAGTCGCCTGAAGGGCTTTCGGTCCGGAGAATGTCATGCACCAGGAAAATACACTGTACGTTTGCTGCATGCCCACCTGACGGTATCAGTGTGAGTTGCGAGTATTCGTCCCGTACAAAAGCGTGATTGAGACGCTGGCAGGAATACTCCCAATGAGGGACAGCACTTGCACGAGGCAACTAGGAGACGGAAAGTCAGTAAAACATGAAGAGCAGTAATAGAGCATGACAACTGAGCTTACCTGAGATCTTCGAGGGAAAACCAGCTTCTCAAACTGCACCACAAGGTTATCGGCAACCCAATCATTCCACTCGATCCTTTTACCATGTTCCAATTCACGCTCCTTTGCCAATTCTTTCATTCTTTGGGTGCAGACGGGCAGACAAGACATTGTTTCTCCATCACCGGTAGGTGTACTGTAACCTGTTGAACCAATAGAAGGAACCACTTGGGAGCAGAGACGCCATGGCCCATACTGTCTTATGGATGTCGTTCCAGGATCCTCGTCCTCATCGGAATACATAATATCGTCTGGCTTTGCATGGAATGGGATGTTGACAATTGCCAAACCATGGCCCGATGAGCGCGGCTCTGGAGCGACGGCATCTGGTGCCAATCCATAGATAGCCATATCACGAACTACTGCGACAAGAGGAAAATATAACTCCTCACTGTCCAGGCCGCTGAATTGAGCCTCGTGAGCATTGAACGAAGTAGTTGTCATCTGACAGCCGCAAGTGGCAACCATGACTCCGTCCTTAGGTAGCTCATCTTTCACCACAGGATTGTCATTAGCAATTGGTTAGAGTAAAATTAGGGTCATAATATGGATGGATAATAAGACTGACTTTCACAATGCGAAACCACTTCCTTTAATTGGGAACATGTGCTTTCCCGATGAAGCGTCACAATGCAACGCATTTCCGGGCCGACAAAATCGCGCAACAACTCGCTATCTTTGATTCTCCAAGAAACTTTGAGCTGAAGTGGCTGCTTTGACAGGTCCACGGATATCATGCGGGGCATCAGTTGAACGCTATCCCTTGCCGCAAGTCGCAATGAGCGGACAAGAATAGGGTCAGGCGAGTCTATAATCTGTTCAAGCGCCTGTTCATAAAGCTCCTCGACGATATGATCGCAGAAGAATGACGGCGAATCCTCATGATTCGCGCGGCCCATCGTGTAAGCGAGGCAAGGTGCCAACTCGTGAGCTGTGTCGGGTCTCAGGTATTTCTCATGTATTTTGAGACAGCGAGTGTCTGGGTTGAAGAGAATGGCAACATCGGTGTCTCCTCCAGATACGTATTCTACGGACAGATTGTGAGTTTGCGAACACAATGCCAAGCAGCCTGCTAGTCCGCGCTGTACATGTTTTGAAAATTGGGTTGGTTGCAGCGATGAGCGTTGCGAGTTTTCGAAAAGAAGTGCTCTCTGTTCGTTAGGGGTTCGCACAAGACTGTATCGTGACAAGAGATTCCAAAGCTTTTTCGATAGGCCAGCCGGTTCTCTTCGAAGACTTGTAGTGATTATCTTCGAGTCCTGCTCATGGGAACTGAATGTCAACTCTGTTTGTGGATAACATAGAGAGATTTCATACTGTCTCATTCAATCCGAGGCCATAGTAGAACTTTCCGCGGCCATTCTCAACAAGCCGTGCCCAAATAGCTAGTGCCGTGGCTTTCGATGCCTTTTTATCTGCCATGGAAACGTCCGCACAATCATAGTGCTTGTTCAGCAAGTCTGTATATTTCTCAACAATGCTTGGCCCACCATTCTCAATGGCAGACGCCCAAATTTTTGTCACTAACAAGGCCTCTTCCTCTGGACTCGCTAGGCTCTGGCGTTCACGGTTGATTTCCTCAGCCATGAGATTGTAACCGTACCAGAACTCCCTTGCTTTTGACCCAGGACGAGAAAGTAGAATACCTTTCAGGTACATACGGTTGTGGTACTTCTCGCGGTCTAGGATAAGGTCTCCATGTTCAGTTTGGATGATACTCTCGGAAGGTGGCATGTCCAGCTCCAAGGCCACACGTCTCCACTGCTGAAATTTGTCCAGAGTCACTTTCACCCCAGTTGCGCCGCGTCCTTTCGTAATGAAAACGGATACGTCTCTTGCAGGGTCACTTGCCAGGCCCCCAGGCTTGCCATTTGTGTAAAGACGACGACAGTTCGCCTTCTTCCTGGTCAAGGTGGCCGGTGGAATAGGCGAGAGCTTGCAGTACATCCGAGACTTGCCTTTGCCTCTGAACCCAAAGTTGAACTTGTACTTGCTCGCAGCCAAATGGACACGGAATCCTTCGCGACGAAGGACCAGAGCAGCAATCTTGAGACCCTCTCCATGCTGGCCAGCCAACGAGCCATTGTCGCCGTGCTTAGTCGTCCCTCCAATGTCTAGGTCTTGGGAGGTCAATCGCGCATCAAAATTGGCCAGTTCAATGCCACCATATCTCTCCCTCCAGATAATATAGCCCAATAGCTCTCTGGTTCCATCTTGCATGTTATGTGGATGATATAGACAAATTCTGATCACCGTTCGCTTCTGCTGAATCTCTGGTCGGAAGTCGCGTTGATTCAAATGGAATGAAGCGAGGATGCCGTCCTTCCTATCAATTGATGTTAGTGGTCTGTCGTAGGTAGTTGCTGGTTTGAGTGCGGAATTATCCCCACCAGTTCTGATACAACTCGCGAAAGGCATCTTGGTTGCTCCAATCACGAACATAATTTTTACTCAAGGAGAACGTATATGACATGGGCCGAAGTGAGCCATCATCATCTTCTTGCTCGGAGTCTTGGGGACTTTGACACTGAGATACGTCGTCTTCTGACTCCATCCTTGGCTGTTGATCTTTCCAAGCACTGCTCAACAGAAGTAATGATAAACTTGAAAGAATGTGTCAGGACAGACTGAGGAAGACGATAGATTCTGGGAAGGATGGGTTGAGGAAAGGTGAGGCGGTGTAACGAGCCGGAAAACATGAGAGGGATGGGAGAGATTAAATCAGAAGAAGAAGAATATGTGAAGTGATCAGCCAGTGAATTGGCTACAAACGAGGCAACTTCACCCTTCACCAGAACTCTTCAGGCCGACAGATAATCTTTGCATTATTGTAAGCGTCATAAATCGATACTAGTCGTCATTTTATTATACAATTCTGTCTAATATCATGTGACCTCGCTGAACGGAGGCGTTACACGCACAAGGCCGATATCAACTATATAAAAGACTTAATCTGAAGTAGCAGAAAATGAAGAATCCTATAATATATAATTTGATTTGAGCAGAATGATGATAAAATTTAGAATAATAAAATACTAGAACAAAAGAAATATTTTTAAAAAGAGTACTAAATTTGATTATTAGTACTAAAGCTGATCAAATCTGAGGATACTCTGTAGATTGCAATTTTATATACAGTACACATTGTATCTAATTATTCTCCGACATCTTTCAGATCACCCGAATATCCTGAGGACATTGTGACGAGCTGTTCCCGGTTCGCAGTAAGTCTCTCTATGAATAGAATTCTCAGTCATCTATATCGTGATCTTCTGTAGACTCACAACAATCTATGCTAATCTGTTGAAGGGCTTTATCTCTTGAGTGTTAGAAAAAGATTTTTGCACGTCTAGCAATATGCAAAAGAATAAAGAGAACCAAATAATGATTGAAACTCAGAAAAGAACAGTTCAA
This sequence comes from Aspergillus fijiensis CBS 313.89, assembly GCF_003184825.1. NCBI lineage: Eukaryota > Fungi > Ascomycota > Eurotiomycetes > Eurotiales > Aspergillaceae > Aspergillus > Aspergillus fijiensis. The sequence continues at coordinate 252,330 of NW_024469013.1, read as the reverse complement.
TAAGGGAGAAGACTCCCGAACTCCTAGCACGATGCAAGATGAGCAATGTAGCCTGGATACTATCAAAGTAAACCTAACCAGAACGCGGCTCAGCCAACATGGTCGCAGGGCCTTCGTCACTCACCACTCCAGGAAAAGTGATAATTTGTCGTGATCATATATGTCTCCTGAAGCGAATCGAGCCAAGTCTCTAACAATTGACTTGCAACGTCACATTCTACCACACAAACCTCTTCCTGAATTCAGCTCCGTCAACCACACTTGCAGATCTCTTCTCTTGTCTCGACCTGCCAGATGCCATGTGGTCAGATTGATACATCCTCCCAGACAACACGCAAGTATGCGCAAAGAAAAAAAAAGACTCACCATATCTGCACTTCCAACATCTGCAATCCCTTGGAGGCGTCCCACTCAACGAATCCGCCTCCGCACCGAGTCCTGAATACCCACCACACATGCTAGCATAAGCCAGGCCGGAATCATCAGGCTACTCGCAAGCCGCCGGGCCCGGTTGTTACCATCAAGTGCCATCCTAATTGCAGCAACGGCAGTATGAAACAGAAAACGAAGCATACGGCACCAGAACATTGCCTCTATTTTCCACAACGGAGTTGATGACAGCAGCCTTCTTAGTACTGCGCTCTCCTCTTTTTCAATCTCCTCCTGCTGCCGCTGCTGCTGCTTCTTTGCCTCATCTATTGGGTGGGTGACAACGGAGCATGGGCCATCGAAGCCGAACCAAAATTTATGGAGATAGGCGAGATCAGCCAGCGCTCGCTGGCGTACACTGAGGGAACGACCCAGTCGCCAGCGATACCACACGTATAAATGATAGATGCTGGTGGCCCAAAATACGATATCCAGGATTAAGGTGTGAAAATTAATCTGCCAGCCAATCTCCATCCAGGGCTTATAGGAGGAGGAGTCGGCGTGGCTGGGGTGGTTATAGATTGCTGCTGGTGGGTAGGCTTTGAACCAGATGCACGCCCCTAACCAGGCGGCGGCATGCAAGGACTCGATGAGGACGAAGATTTTCCAGGGGCCCAGCTCTCTTAGCAGGTCTCGGCTCTTGACTGTACACATACTTAAAGAGGTCATATGAGGATGTAATGCGATGGTCTGATTGTGCGTGGTAGAAAAGCAGAGCAGGGATGATGACTCAGGTTGCATTCAGACTTTATATGGTGCGGACTTAGAATGGACCTTATAATGACCAAACCTTGATTGGCACACATACGTAAGGACACGGGGGGAGATTCCGTTCGTATTCGCTTGATGGCACTCTGCAAGAACAACTTGAACAACTTCTTTCACTAAGTATCCTAATACTGATTGCCATTCCCATCATAAGGTTTTAGTCGCAAGTGGCGTACACCCCCTTCCACCCATTCTAATGGTGCGACAAACGCCATTTGACTCCAAGAAAACAAAGTGTTTTTCCCTCCAAAAACAAACACCTCAAACCTCCCTACAAATAAACCATCGATCCAAATGCGACTTCCACCAACAACATCCGTCTGGATCGTGATCAGACTTCCCAACGGCACAGTCACCGGCTCATGCGTGGAGGTCGTCTCGTTGACCCATATACGACCTGGGTACGCAGGATCATATCCATCGGCCTCGGACACAGACCGGAGAGGATATTCCCACCCGTCCGACACGAAGGTTAAGGAACCATCGGATCCCAGCTTGAGCGTCGCATCGTCGGAGGACAGAGTAAACGGACCCGTTACGTTCAGCTCTAACGAATAGTTCATCCCTTTACTCCCATATCCCAAGTGATGTTTTGTCGTGGCATTCTCGTTCATTGCATCCCAGCTGACTTGTACGTCTCCATCTAGATCCATCGCTCCAGAAAGCCGCCGATCCAGATTCTGCGCCACCGCATTCGCAGTCAACACGCGCATAGACTCTGACAAGCTCGATAGATTCAGCTCCTGCCCACGGTTACCCGCCCACACACGAGACGCGAACGTTGGAATACCGTCACGAAGAGCATAATATGCTTCCAGCTGCGTCGTCGCGTCAGGACCATTGTCATTCCAGGCTGCGATGATGGCTCCCTGAACACGCCTCGGATCCGGTTGCTTCGTGAGATTGTATGGGTTGAACAGCGGTGGAGTCCATTGCAGGCCGTTGCTCCCCCCGAAATTCAGTAATCTAGTATTATTGAACGATGGCGGATATGGAGCAGGGATGATGGGCATGTGATCATTCTTCAGGGACATGTATGCCCACCAATCTTCAGAATTGATCAACTCAAAACCATCTCTTGCGAGGCTAACGGGATCTGACTGTCCATACTGCCAGTGCTGGATAATGACATTCTTGGAGATGTTGTGGGTGTTCGACGGCTCGTACGTTCCCCAGATGCGAACCCTCTTGCCGGCAGTCTCATTCATGAAGGCAGCCATCTCATTGACGAAGTCAATGTAATCGTCCGCCAATGCCGAGTCGTACTCATCCGCGCCTATATGGACTTCTTTTGTTTGAAACCACGGCAGAAACTCTGTCCATATCGACTTGATCAGCGGCAGTGTATCCGGGTGCGTCAAATTGAGCAGATCCTTCGGCTCCAACGCCAGCTCCGGCTTCCACTTGGTGATCGACAGAGAATGGCCGGGCGCTTCGATCTCAGGAATAACGGTCACTCCACGCTGCGCGCAATGATACTGGAAGTCCTCGAACTCAGCCCGTGACAGTGTCTCATTCTGCCTCTGCACCAAGCCCTGCAATTCCGCGCTTTCGGGCCGCAGGGAGAATTGCGAATAAACTTCATACCACGTCTCGTTATGTCCGCGATTCAATGGGTAGTTGTCACTGCTGTGATAGTGGAATTCAGACAGCTTGAAGAACGAGGCGTACGTGCACAAGTCCCTGAGGAATCCGGGAGAGTACCATTTCCGACCCGCATCGAGAAGAAACCCCCGCGTGACAGATGAAGGCGCGTCAAGGGTCCGTCCGGCTGGAACGATCCCCACGTCGTGGATCAGCAACTGCTGGAGAAATGTTCGCGTTCCCCACCACATCCCTCGAGCACCAGAGCCGCAAATGTATGCCCGACCAGCACTGAACACGAGCTCATAACCTTCCTCGGTCGGCTCCTTGTTCTCATAAGTCAAGTTGACCTGCTGAGCCACGTTGTCCAGAAATATTCCTGTTTCGCTATCGGAAAACGCGTCTACCGTATGGAGCACCCAAGACGTGTTTGTCACTGCCTGCAGGTCCTGACGGAAGGTCTCTGCAAACTCCCCAGCAGAGGGAGGAATCAGTGTCAAGCCATTGTCATCCCGACGAATCGAAAAACTGCTGGTGATGAAGATTTTCCTTTCTATCGCTTTGATGTCGAACCCGTTTTCTGATAGTCCAGTTGCATTCCACGCTACAGGGGGAAGAACCTGAAGAGCACACGCAACCGCGGCCAGATAGAGAAAAGCCACAAACTTCATGACGTGAACTCGTAGTCGTCAACCATACCGCCGCTGTGGAAGTGAGTTCACGAGAAACAGGCATAGCAAGCTGGGTCGGCAGTAAACAACCTTCTGAATAAATCTCTGGAGTGGGGGTTGCACCACGCCCGAGGCGTTACATTTTGATGCGGGGAATAAACAATGCATCCTACGGGGCTGGCCTATTGCATCACCAGAACGATCCCCCAAATGCCGATCGTTCATACGCCAAGAGATAAGGAATGTGGTCGCAGTGTATACAACCGTGATGACAGCTGGCCAGACCAGTTCTCTGTGCAGCAGTGAGCTCTTCTGCTGTCGTTATCAGTTTGTCTTCGCGCTGCCCTATATCTTCTAGCCGTTAAAATGGCCGTTTTATGGCGGGCTGGGTTTTGTTTTCGCATCGGCTCCCACCACCCGACCCCTTGCTTGGCCCGAACTACCAGCCTCTCATCGAACCATCCTAGTACGTTCAGCCTTTTACATATCTAGGAAAGCAACCTCACTCATAAGTACTTTGGGGAAGGAACGAAAAAGGCAAAAAGCTGGCCGGAACATGACGATCATATAACGACTTCTCGTTCTACCGAGGTCAGCGGTTCAACGCAAGCATCAGCACTATAACACTAGCAAAACAAGGGTGTGACAGACATAGTGCAACTGTATTCCATCCCCCTGTCCCTAGATTACCTTTACCATTCAAATATCAACTGACAACCAAGTAATTTATGTATGGTATAAAAGATCATACTAGTCAGTCACGTGCCATGGGCAATGAGCTTGGAATTGCCAGAGATTGGAAGAAGCTTAATAAAGAGACCAATACTGAATTCAAAGTGATATGGTATCCCAACAATGACAGTAGGAGGTTGCAGTTGCTGTAGAGCATCCCGTGTTGGGTCTCGCTGCCCGAAGCGGCGCTGAAGAGGGCGCTGGCCTGAAAGTGGCCTGTAGCGCTTGCGGGCGCGCTGGCGGGGGCTTGACAGAAAAGGCCACTTAGCTCGAATTATTTCTCGATAGTTGCCGGTGTAGTATACGCGGTAGAGTTGGTAGGAGCCTTGATACCAGAGCTTGTCAAATCGATACTCATTCCGGGGATGGCGGTTGTGATTTTAGGAGCGTGAGCAATCGACGCCAGGCATCGGGCCATCTGCATTTGGCGCATGCTCCGCCGAAATGCCCTGTGTGGAGACTCCGAGCTGTGTTTCGGCATCTCTCCACATTTTCACGGCAGGACAGCACTCGGCAATGTTCTCGCAATTTAGCATATGTTGATTATCTCCAGCTGCCGATTATATCGAAGGTGTTTCTGACCTCGGACGTGCAGCTCAATACCGTGGGTGCTGGGTTATATGTAGACCGTGGAGTAGCATCGACATGAGCAGGATGTGTACGACCCTCTCTCGTGGGTTGTGAGCTGGCAAGATACGCGAAACCCTGGTTGGATTTTTCTCTTTATCATTCGCTTTCATGGGGGTGATGTTGGGCACTTCTTTTTCGGTTGGAAGCGAAAGACCGCATGTCAATTGCGAAGGTCATCACCCCACTAGATCACCCTTCTCTGAATTCGGTCGAATCCCACATTCGCGTAACGGACCCTGATCAGGTAGCCCACATTGAGGTCGGAGAATGTTCATTGTGACCTAATGTGGACTTAGCAAAGCGAGCGCTGATTCTCTGCGTGATCCAAAATGTTGCTCTCTTTCCGTGTGAGAAACACTTTATGGGCGTTCGATTAAGTGGTACCCTACTGTCTAGGGATTGCGAACACACTCGATTCATGGACGGAATGAGCATTTGTGCTTTCACCGGCTGCATGCGCAGTTCTCACATCCGCGCTGAATGCTAAGGTTTTCGGCCTGCTCGTCGGGTCCTCGCACCAGCCCAGAATCTGCGAGAATTCGGACAGCATTTCCGAGCATGCCCACGGACGTCTAGTTCTTGCAGCATGAGATTGTGGAAGTCGTCGCGGATCTGGTCAGCCTCAACAATGGTCTTGTATCGCCATTTGGACGTTTCCCGTTTCCCGTTGCTTTGAGCTGTTCTTGCTTGGAGAAGATTTAGCTGTCGTTTGAGGCTCCGTTCTTTCCTGGTAGCACTCATTTGACCACCCTGCCGCACCACTAATGTTGACCGCGGCAGTTGGCCGCTGCAGAAGCCGGTCGAGGCGAGATTTATGATGGATCATGGATGCTTGTTCATTCTTCCTATCTACGCTATGTACGATACATCAAAGATCGCCCGAGACAGCGGGGGCAAGCGGTCAGTGATGGCAGAATACCCACTCAGGGTTGCGGCCAACACTCCCCCCCGGCTCGTAAGCAAGGCACGCACAAACGCGAGACGAGCGGAAAAGAAGAAGAAAAAGCTCGAGGCGGCGAAGTCGAGACACCCGAGACTTCGACGCACTCGTGACTTGGAAACGAATGAAAACAACATAGTCGAGACTGTGAAAGGAAACGTAAAGAGCAATCTGCATAGACGTGTACGGAAGGAGACGTGGACGATTATTAGTAAACTCGGTATAGTCGAGGCGTGTGCGCAAGGAAATATCAGACGTATGCGTAAGGAAATGGATATGGACAGAAGTTGTCAACGTTCAATTTTTGCTAGGCGTAGCAACAGGTCTTTGGACAGCGGCCACTGGTCGATGGGGGTACCGATAAAGGAATGGTCCTTTTGAGCAAAGAACCATCTCTCCGTGGCGCCAAGAACTTTAGACATCAGTATTGTTGGTAGCGTATGCAGCAGTTCCTGAGCATCTTCAACATACTCTCCCAGTTCTTTGAAACCTTGCCGTAATTCCGCAAGCTTGTTGATGCTATTCTGAATATAACTGGTTGGCTCTTCTGTCGGGCATCTCTTCTTCCGCGCTTCCGCCAACAATTTCCAATTATTCTAAGTTCCCATTAACAGAATGCTGGCATAATGTCTTGCTCTGTCCCAAAGGCCGATTATTATCGAAGTTGCAATTGCCTCGTTTCGGTCCTCGGCTGTCAACAACGTGATCAACCATTGAAATTGCACTGGTTTATGAAAAGGGTCACATTCTCGCTGGGCACGCCGGAAAAAGTCAGCTGATTGGACGACATGTTGAAGGGATTCAGTAGTACTAATGGCGCCACCGTTTGTCGAAGCCTGTTGTGCGGTTCCAGAGGGACGGGACCCATAGAGTCGCTCACGAGGGCAGATTCTGACATCCGAGCAATTTCCTTTTCGGTGTCTTAGGGAATGGACAATGGGCGACTTCCTCTGAAATGCTCTGCGAATGCTCATGTGCTAGCATTGATCCTCCGTGCCCGATGCCCAATCAGATGGGGTGAGACTACTCATGAAAGACCGACATTTCGGTGTATCCTCAATGGCATTGATTGCCCTTTCAGTTGACTTCCTTTCTGTGGCCGTGGTTTCCATCGTCATGGCTGTCGAGGGTGCCAGTGTACATGAAGAATGAACACGACTGCGTTCCAGGTCCCGCCGATTCTAGCAGACGCCAATAGTAAGGCCGATTTGTGGCCAGCTTATTGGCAGTGGAATACCTGCAAAATCTGGAGAAGGACATTGTACGGGTCTCCCTTGGATCGGGGCTTTTGTTCTGGTTCACAATGCCCAGATTCTCGCAAGCCTCTGTATGATCATCATCATACTGATTGTCTGTCCCATCGAGTCAGCGGTGTTGAAAACTTGCTGCAGAAAATATCTCCTTTTCCTTGTCTTCGCCGGGATTCAATGTTCTGGGTTGAGTTATATTGACTCCGTAGCTTCTTCCAATATCGCTTCTCTTTTAGGATCTCCACGAGAATCGATTCTTGCTTCAGTGAATATAGTATGCGAAAGAACCAAGATGATGAACACGGTGAAAATGGTGCAAGTACAAGATACCAGATCTATTGTGCGAAGGTCTACAACATGATGATAAGCATGACGATAACATGGATACTGGTCACTGCGAGGGAAAGCTTTTAGCGCATCTGGCGGCCAGAAGTGAATCGAAAGCTTCAGCAGCGGACTTGAGAATCCCCAAAGGTCTTAGGGTCCCGAAGTGGCTGATGTTTCAGGACTCGCGTTAGAGGCTGTTTACAAAGAACATACCATCCTGAATACTTGCATATCATGCAATTCGAAGACAAACGTTCGGCCGAACGGAACCCGGTTTACTCAGATCCTTCCTTCGGTGTCAAAGTCACCGGAATAGTTGGTGATTCTCTCATGTGCCGTTAAGAACTTAACAGCTAGGTAGAACCAGCAGTCGGACATACGAACTCCGTATGATGGCCAAGTTTGCAGATGGCGGTTGTTTGATGATGGCTTCTCAACTGGGCCTTTTGTGCCCCATGGACTGTTCCGGGCATTCTCCGCGTTACTATCCCACCACGCTGATGAATGTGAATCTGCAGTATTTTTGTTTCTCGCTCACTGACGTTTGCAATATCGAGTGCAGTAAATGAGAAGCTCTGCGGAAGCAAAACAGTGCGGGAAGCGCTGTTCATGCTGACATCGAACAAGATCATCACCGTTTCCTTAAGTGAGAACCTCCACACCACTAGTCTTAGATCCGCGCTTCCGTAGCACTTCCGAACTTTGCCAGCGCTCAGTTGATAGTCTCATCAAGAATGATGCATCTCTTGACCAAGACGGTAGAGCCAAGCTGATCGCAGCTGAGGGCTCATAACCCGTTGATGAAATGGTGGATTTGTGAGTGGACTCAAGCTTTAGCCGAAGAGACTCACTTGCAGTGACCACAAACCCTCTTGGCCGAAGTCGGGTCACCGCACTGCGGTAGCCAGACCATGCTTGTACTCGCAAATTTCCGCTTCTCAGTTCTAACGGTCTTGACTGCTTTCTGTTTGCGATCTCTTGTTTTGTCCTGTTAGGCGTCGAAGCTGGCTTATTTCACGCTGTGATTCTGAGTGTAGACCGATGTGGGAGAAACTGAAAGTTCAAGCCACGTGTAACTCAGTGGGCTACAAACAGACCAGTGCATGCCTGGCTGATGTTTCTGAGCGCAAGGCTTAGCATCTCTGTGACGAGCATAACAGCAGCCGCCTTGTTCCACTCATGCAAGTACGCTACTCGGTAGGATTAACTCCGGTAAAGAAACCGGTCAGCTCTAGTCACAATGTTTAATCTCACAGCACAAAGCGCAGCACGCATGGACGACCATGGCGTCCAAATCCAGTCTCTAATCGCGATCGTACTGTGTCAAGGAAACGTCCGCAACCTCGTGATTGCTCATGTCACTGCATCTCTTGTCAGCTCCGCTCCACATCTTGATCATGGCAGTCAGCGTACTTACTATCTATCACCTTCCAGCCCGGTCTGAACTTCGATGGGTATAAGCTTGTTAATCGGTTTGCGCTTTGAGCAGCAATCTGCCTCCCGTTATATGGCGCGTCGGGTCTTGTTGCAAAGGATACACAATTAGCCCATCAGCCTGACTGTCGCGACGGTTTAAAGACTCGGCTGCATTACAGCACTGCAGTTGTACTGCTGCTTGGTCGCATACTGCACGACGGCACATTGCGAGAAGTCGACGCCCGTCGTTCTATCGCGCTGCGGCATCACTCAGCTATTCCCAATGTGCCACTGGGATTTGCACTGGCCCGTGGGATGAGCTCAGCGCGTTGAACCCTTTCCAAACCAGGAGATCATCGCCTTGAAGAGGTCCTTGATCATCCAATCTAGCACGGAGGCCAGCAGCTGCCTCAGCGTCTGATCGTCATGGTTCAGCCGCCAGCTACCACAAACCAGTCAAAGACCTTGCAGATCTAGCTGCACAGACGAGTCTCAACCATCGGATCGATCCGTGCGTCATATTGCAGAGCAGTCGTTTGATCGGTCGCAATGCACCATGGTAAGAGAATTTGCCCTCATGGCCCGACGGAAGAATTAGTCGACGGCCCGGATTCTCCGCGATAACGTCCAGACCGTCCACATCGCAGTCGTAGGTAAGCTCATTACTAGAGGGGTGTAGCTCTGCCACTGGCCCATGTCTGAGTTTGTTGAGAATAGCTTGGTCTGTGGTCCGTCTCTGCCCAGCGATGATCCAGTCGCTATTCTTCTCGGTACCACAGCATAGCACATACGTACAGTGTTTAAGAGACAATTTGAATGTTAGATTCCACGGCCTGTACAGAATTGTACATGACTTGGAGGTGCGAGCCTTTCCAATGGTCCCTTCTGTGTCAAAGTCGCCAGACCAACACCGGTATTGTGTTCTTGGGAGCGAACCTCCAATAAACACACAGCTCCAAATCTTGCTAAGTCGAGTTTTGAACTGCGACCAGGCCTTTTTCTTTTGACAGTGAGATTCCAAGACTGTCCTGTCACTGTAGTCTGGCGTACTTTGTTATGAGGAGAACTTCTATGGTCGCTGCATTTGTCGACATTGGCGGGTGTCCTGTCGTTCGCGATGCATGCGCCATGGTGTTCATAAACCCAGAGAGCAAGTGGGCCCGTAATTTGTTCTTGCTCCGTTCAAACCATTCCGTGGAAAGGAGACAATCCCGCTTGTTGTGTGCGTTTATCCCAGAAATGTCTTACGACTCCAGTCTGGCGTGCCTTGTTCTGAGAAGAACTTCTATGGCCGCTGTTTTTGTCGATATTCTCAGGTGTCTCGTCGTTCGCGATGCATGCGCAATAGTGTCCATAAGGCCAGAGTATAGATCGACCCTTAACCCGTCCTGGTTCCGTTCAAGCGATGCTAATTGAGAGGAAGTGGTCTCGCTTGTTGTATGCGTTTCTGAGCTCTGTCCGCCCGGAAGACGAGATTGTCAGACTCCGCTGTGAAGACTTGATTTTTTAGAAGGCTTAGCACGTATCTTGGCCATTCAAAACACGTTTTGAATCTGATACTCGTCGCATAGGATTCCCTCACGAAGCTGGACTCGGGTCCCAAACTGGGCTCACGCACTGAACCTCACGAAAGGACCAGGCTGCAAGAACGGTTGCAGCTCTCGCGACCCGACAGGGACTCGCACGACTTTCAGGGAGGATTCTGATAGGATCGCCGCGCACACTCCGACAGATCAGAGACGCGTTGTGTAGCTGGTCGGTAAACGAACTGAGTCTTGGGCAGTCTTCGACTGGACAGCTTAAAAATGCGACTGTCCCAGTGAATCCTGTGGCATTTTGGAGGAGGAGACCAGCGGAAGAGATATACTGAAAGAAGAACGCGATGGCTCTTGGATGACTGGGTCATCGAATTGTTGTTGCCCCCGCGAGGGATGGGGGAGGGTTCAGCCGAGGACGGCACCGCCCGTGAGGCTTGACGGAGTGGGAGTTAAATCCACCATCGCAGATGAGATTTGAGGATGCTATGGCAGGTCTTCAAAACAGTGTATCAGGAAAGATCACCTCTTCATGTGTTGGATTGAATCCAGGAAATCAAGAATGTTGTGTGGAGTGGGTAAGGAATTCTCTGAAGGGTGGTGGTGGTAGAAGAGAAGAAGAGAAGAAGACGGAAGGATGGTGTGAGAGGCGGTATTTATGTTTGAGGTCAGGAAGTGTCCAGCTCTTCATTCATCAACACCCTTTCGTGTTGCTATTCACACTGGGATGGAGATTCACTTTGGGCAGCTGGCTTTCTTGTATAATCACAGAAATTGGTTGATAATTCTATACCCAGGTCATTGAATAGGCTTTATGATATGTTTGCTCTGTCAATTGAGCCTGCTTGTGAAGGGAAACACGACAGGAAGTAATGTATCAAAGTAATAAGGTGAAAGTTTGGTGGTTGTGAGCCAGGTTTGCGAAGCGCAGCTGCCGCCATCTAAATATATTACCTCGGCTGAACCCGTTCCCCGCCCATTGAAGCTATCAATCGATACATTGTCTATTGAGTCACCCATACAAGCAACATCGGGACTCCGAAGTTCTACTAGCATCAAAGCCCTCACTTTACAGATAAAAAAAAACAACTTCCCTCCAGCTGAGCTCCCCCTCAAAGAACAGAAACATGTTTCTGCACTATGCAAGGTGTTTTCCCAGCACTCCGCCCACAATGATTCCTTATCGGCGACGCAGTGGGTCTTGCGGGCTTTTTGACCAACCACCAGGCCGCGCACGATAGCAGCTAAGGCGCGGATGGGGCCCCTCCAGCCATATTTCTGCTTATCATCAAGAATTGTCTCCCCTCTTTTCCTTCGCACCTTCACACTCACTCTGTTGCTGCTGTTCCGTGCGGCCAGAAGAAGCATCATGACTTATACTCCCACGGTGGGAGGCAAAGTATGGGGCCAGAAATGGCGCTCCTCGCCCTTGTTCATCGTGGGTGCCATGGCCATCGCGCTGTTCACGGGTACGCCCGCCATAAGAGAAAATTTTGACAGCAATCGAAATTATGAAGAGCTGACGGTTACTTTCGCCAAATTCTAGACACTTTTCTGTATACTTTCCTCGTGCCAATTCTTCCCTACGTTCTTGAGAATCGCCTGGGGCTGGATGTCGCATTGACGCAGCGCATGAGTTTTGCCTTGTTGTCCGAAAGTGCGGTAGCGTCCCTGGTTACGAGTCCTTTTATCGGCCACTACGCGGATGGGCTATCCTCTAAGAGAGCGCTGCTGGTTGGGTCTCTGGTGGCGGCTCTGATTGGGTCGATGATCTTGGCGATGGCGACTACGAGTGAGTGACCCTTACGACAAGGTCACTGTCGGATGAAGGCGACAAGGAATTTGTTGTTGAGATGCGGGGTTGTGCTGACGCCTAGGCAAACAGCTTTCACGCTTTTCGCCGGTCGTCTCGTCCAGGCGATTGCGAGCTCCTTTATCTGGGTCGTAGGATACGCCACCATCGCAGATAACGTTCGACCGGAGCATCTGGGTAAAACCTACGGTGTCATTTCCTTGATCGTTGCAGCGGGTACCTCGGGTGGACCCATGGTAGCGGGCATACTCTTCGAGCTGGGAGGCTACTGGGTCGCATGGTCGAGCGCCTTCGCGATCCTGATCGTAGACATTGTTCTGCGATTCCTCATGCTGGAGAAGTCAAAAGAGAAAAAGGGTAGGTGGCGTCTGAGCTCGCGCCCGAACCTCCACTAATCCCGTACCAGAAGAAATAACGCAGCCTCCGCACAACAGCGCCTCGATAGATCCGGAGAATGCACCGCTTTTGGGGAGAGATAATAACGTAAACGTACCGAATTTGGCGGGCTGGAGATTCTATGTCTTTGTCCTGCAGCACCGCCGATTCCTGGCTGGCGTAGTCAGCTATTTCTCCTTCGCAATCCTGATCTCGAGCTTCGACACCACCCTTCCGCTCCATGTTCGCGACGTGTTCAACTGGGGCAGTTTTCCCGCGGGGATGATGTTCTTCGCCCTCCAGGGTCCTGGGATCATTCTTAGCCCGTTTTGTGGCTGGCTGAAAGACCGGGTTGGTACGAGGTGGCCGACGACGGCGGGGTTTCTTCTCCTTGCACCGATCATGTGGGTGATTGGTATGCCGGGCGACGACCGCTTCCCTTGGGTCAATGAAGGCGACCGAGGAAAAGTGATCTATACGATCTGCGTCACCCTAGTAGGGTCCGTTTCATGTCTGATGAATGGGGCGGCAACCATTGAAGCCACAGGTGCGTTACTTGTATCCCACGGATAGGAGGTTAGCCTAACTGTAACTTCGGCAGTCACTATTGACGAGCTCGAAGCCGAAACACCCGGTATCTTTGGCCCCAACGGAGGCTACTCGCGAGCCCTCTCCATGGCTAGCATGAGCTGGACCCTGGGAGCATTTATCGGGCCCGTGCTTTCGGGGTACCTGGCGGAGCACGTCGGGTACTATGAAATGAGCACTGTGATTGGTGAGTCGATGTTGACTGCTTGGCACTTGCGGAGTGAAGCTGACCTTGGTAGCCGTTGTGTGTGCGGTTTCCGGAGTCAATGCGTTCTGGAACCTTGACTCTCGGGTGCATTTCGACCGCGTGAGGGAGACGCAATAGTGATCCATGTGCTTCCGCATGATTGCTTGAAGTTTCGTCTGCATGGCGTGGAGTAGAACACTTGCATGTGATGCCAAGGACGACAATTATGAGACATGTCATAAAAGTTTTGAGTTTAGACGTATCCTTTGTTTGACAGATGAGAATTTCGGTTTGCCTTTTACTGAAAGGTGGCTTTCGAGGCGTCTAAGGTAGTCTCGACTAAGAATGACTTATTTAGATTGCTCTCCGGACGAAGCCGGACCCTTGAGACACTTGGGGCTCGCTTAAATCAAGGTCGGTCGGCTGTTCTTGCAATCGGTTCGGCTGGCACGGTAGCACAAGTCAGATGTGACATGGCACAATTATCCGAGATCTAGGTATAGGTATGTCTCCGAGGTAGGAAGTAGGAAGTACGAAGGCGTCGGCAGTTATTGTCTCCGTGAATATCTCCGTGAGCGAGGCTGTCAGGATACCTCCAGAATCCAGGCTCCTTCCCCCCCCTGCAACCTTAATGTTTGCCGGCTCCGACAGGAAACTTCAGGATGAGTGTCGATCTCTGAATAAAGTTTGATGACAGTCATACTCGATCAGAGGTTCGAGCAAACGTGCATTAGCTCGACACATGGGGCGGAGGAGCTCTGGCGCGTATCTGAGACCGATTGGAGACAATGGGAGTGTTTCGCTAGTTTGGCGATGGGGAATATGGAGCTCATCTCAAAATAGACACAGTCACCCCGATGTCTGAACGAGTCAGTCAGTCTAATCCTGAGTAAGGCAGTGTGGATGAAGGGGGATGAAGATAGGAGAAAGCTTTGAAGACAATGTTGTTTTGGTTGTTCTGGAAGAGGGGGGACTAAGGCAGCCCAGGAGAAGGCCCCAGGCCCCCTCCTTCCTAAAGCTGCGTGGCGGCCTCGGGACTTCTTCCCATTCGGGACTTTCCTTCTACAGCCACCAATTCCCTTCTAGCACTATAATGTTACTATCAACTACCTTATGTCGGCATATCTCCTTCGAGGCCTGTCTCTTCGACACAGCGCACACGCTGATCTAGCGCTCTATAATGTCTGGGTATTATTCCATCCGCTTCGTATTCTCAAGATTTCAATAAAGATGGAAACTAAACGGGACGGATCACTTGCCAGGGCTGTTTTGTTTTCCGATGATCGATCGTCAGGGACACGCGGTTCCCCCAACGCTCTGGACCCAAACCTGGGCAGCCTTCCTTGCAGCCACGCAGTGACAGGTTCGATCAAGCTCACTCGTCCCAAAGTTTGTATCTTTCCCGAGACACGAATCGGACCTGTCCAACCACCCCGTCCCTCTTCCCCTTGGCTCCTTCCCACGGCCGTTTTTGGGTCACCGGCGAAGGATGTGACAGGTCCACTGTGTCTTGATTGACAGGCTGCGGGGAAAACATCATATTCGCCCTTCAACAAGATTTCTAGATTGCTACTGCTGCAGGCTTGTGCGCTAGTGGCGCTCCCTTCTTACTTTTCTTGGCCCCCTGGGACTCAATTCTTCGACACCTGTCATGGTCAGCAAGACTTTCGAGCGCCAGGCAGCGCTTTCAATCCGAAGCCACCATACCGCAAGGCTACGTCAGTTATCCGCGGCAGTCTGCTCGACGGTGGGGCACGGAAGGGGCGTGGGGGCCAATTACGACTTTTGACCTCGTTCGCTGCATTGGTTGCTGGTCCCGGACAACTACCGTGAAAATGGAGAACGGAAACGGAGTGCGGACATAGTCTCCTGTGCTATAGTCCCAACTAGCAGTAGTGGATTGAGATGAGGGAGGGGAAGGAGGAGAGGAAGGAGGGGGAGAATACCCATCTTCGCTGGGTCTCGAAGCGGAGTCGAGACCATCCTGATCATTTCGGATTGATGTCGATAACGCAGAATGATGGACACCTCCCGAAGAAAACCACATGGTTGGGGACCACCGTTCATTGTCGTGGAACAGTATCTGCAGTGATGCGCAGAAGAAATCTTAACCGGGATCAAGGGGGCGCGCGACCGCCGACCGGGTCGTTGGACCCGGCCTGGTCGAGGAAGATTGGGCTTGAGGAAGAGCGAGGATTGATCCCGGTCGGAGTTCCATGATGGGATCGGCAGATTTGTCCGGAATGTCTTATTCTGCCCTCGAAGCTGCTGAAAATTCATCAGAGACTGCGTGTGCAGATTGCTGCAGCCAGACATACAAGGAAAGGGGAAAAAAGACCCCTGCTTAGTCACGACTAGTGTCTTGGCCTCAAACACACTGCATCAAAAAAGAAAACCAAAAATCAACAGGAAGGAGGGGGGCAACGAAGAGCAAGCCCCAGTGCAGCCTGCGTCAATCGAGTCTCTCCTGAATCCTGATCAGATGAACTCGCTTCCCCATCAATGTTAATCTCGAATACTGCCACACGGACCAACTGCTGGGTCACAGAGCCTCGGTCTGACCCAGCCATCGAGCTCCTTTCCATCTTTCTCTTCCGCCCAGCGTCCCAAGGTTTTTTTACGAGTACCGAGCGGGCCACAACGGCTACAATGGAATGGTCCAGCGTTCTTACCATGGAACTAATAAAGTTCAGTCACTGACAGCTGCTGGCTTCCAACCTATGACGTCTCGGTTTGACTGCTCGTCGGGCAGTCGGGTGGAGCTGCGGATGAAGGCCTGGCGCCGGCGGAAGTCGTAGCTCATCGGGTTTGGGGCAGTCCTAGCCTATGAGGCCTGTGAGGCCTGTGAGGTGTGGATTCCTGCAGACAAATTTTTTCCAATTGCCAAATTTTGGCTGTCTCGAAACTGGATGCCAGGGCCAACTTCCGAACACTCTCCATTTTCCGGCCGAACATGTCCCCTCCTCGACGACTCTCCCAAACCATCGCTGATGCACCGGTCTTATTGGTCTATATATAAATCTTTTGATCTCCTGTGCCTTTTGCCCCTAGGTATCGGTGGCCGATGTATCTCGCCCCCAAAGCTTTTTTACAAAGAATTCTTTCCTTTTATCTGGCTCCTGCCCTTTAATCTCCTCGGTTCTGGATAATCGACTTGCACACCGCACTCCTTATATAACCGCTTTCCCTGCCGCTCTATGTATACTATCTCTCTGCATTGTTGAAGCGCTCTAGGACCTTATCGAAGTTACATCACGATGGATGTCGGATATGAAGCGACCCCGCCGCCTTCCGCGGGGAAGGACTGGGCCAGTTTCTGGAATTACGTCGACAGAGCACCCCCCACCGAAGAGAGCGACCCCGTCCCCCGCGACATCCTCGTTGTTGGCGCCGGCATTGCGGGCATTGCCGCTGCCCTGGCTCTTTCCAAAGAATTGACACCCTTCGTTCCCGACCTCCGTATCACTGTCTATGAACGACACGATATTCTCTCCACCTCCGGTGGTGCCATCAACCTCACTCCTGTCGCCCAGCGGCATCTCGATCGTCTTGGGGTGCTAGCAGAGTTGGACAGGCTTGGACCTGAAGGTGGTACTGACGTGGATGCCATTGAACTTTATTCCAGTCGGTCCGGACGATCCCTCGGCTCGGTTGACTTTGTGGATGAACACGGCAATGGGTTCGGAGGATATAAGGGTCGCCGTGTGATGCGGATTGCTCTCTCGGTAGCCATGTTGACGGTTGTTGAACGATCGAAGAATGTGAACGTTGTGTTCGGCAAGAAGCTGGTCCGGGGGAAGGAAACAAAAGACAAAGCCATGCTTTACTTCCATGACGGAACCACAGCCACAGGGGACTTGGTTCTCGGCTGCGACGGTGTGCACTCGGCGACTCGAATGTACTGGGTTGACCCCGACAGTCCATCCGAGTATACTGGCATCTCCTTCTGTCAGACGCTCGTTGATACTAAAAAGATCAAAGCCCCTGTTCATTTCCGCTCCACATCCATGAACATCTCTCGACATGGTTCGCTACTAGCCAGCTACTGTGACCGGGACCACGAGCAGATCTTCTTGGCCGCTATTGTTCAGTTCCGCGAGGAACTGCTTCCTCACTACCGCATGGACCCTGGTCAGGACTGGCGGCGGACTGCTGCGATCAAGCAAGCTCTGCGCCAAGAGATGCAAGACCGCTTCGGTCGATCCGGAGTGCCTTGTATCCGGGACTTCGTCAACAAGGCGGACGACTGGATGTTGTATCCTGTCTGGCAAGTACGGCCTAATGCCCGGTGGTACCGGGGCCGAGTGATTCTTTTGGGTGATGCAGCTCATGCGGTATGTTGCCATCGTGACGTAACTTGTGATTCGAATACTGATTTGACTAGATGCCTCCCCGTGACGAGTCTGCGGCGTATGCGCTGGATGATGCTATCCTCTTCTCTCGGATTCTCGCCAAGCACCGGTATGATCCCTTGACCGTAGCGTTTAAAGCCTACGAGGATCTGCGTCGGGGCACGGTCAACGCGGCGTTCCAAGTGTCCCGCCGGATGTGGGAGAAGAACCGCGACATGGGGTTCCTGGAAGGCCGATTGAAGGAGTGGACCTACCCGATGCAGGTCCGCAATGCGAAAGACTCACGCGAGGCGGCCTGGGAATTCGATGCCACCAAGGTTGCGATTCCGGGCACGCTCAGCGACCAATCTTCATCTCTCTACTCGTCGGAACGAGATTTCCTTTAGACTATTTGCATGGGCGGTGTTTCGGTTGGTTTGGGTTCCGGGTCTATGGGATGGATGGGTTTGGTTACGAGAATACGAACTGGGATACATTGCATCGATACAATTGTTGTCAAAAAGAACGCTAGGCTTGAAGTGTTGGCGGGGCTATGGGTTTTGTTAGTCTCGGCCGCACCATTTTGATTTTTTTTTCTATCTGCCTGGCACTTTCTTTCGTGGCTACTATTACTTTTTTTTCCCCTCATATATACTAATCTCGCTTATACACCATGACACTTTCGGGTTCTGCTTCTATGGGGATATATTCATCTATTGACCAAGGCACAATCTATTTCTTCATCTATTCTGCCAGGTTTCCGGGAAGGAAGTGGAAAAAGAATCCCCACCAAATCCCGAGCGGTATCCGCAACGGTTTCCGCTCCCGCCGGCCGTTCTCGGAGATTTATCTATTTTCTTTTTCTTTTTCTTTTCTTTTTCTTTTTTTTTTTTTTTTTGCGCTCCTCTTCTCCCCCTGGTCCATCGTGCAACGGATGAAATCGATAGCTCCCGATAGCGCATCCCCTAACCCTTTCTTGCTCAGTGCTCGGAAGCACTAAAGTAGTCTAGTTCCGGAGACCGTCATCCAGCATCGGGGCCGTCAATCTTTTCGCCGGGCCTCCGGCTATTGAGTCTCGTGCATGCAACAGCGAGATTTAGTGTTTCGAGATCGTGGGAATAGGATGAGCATGGACTCCACCTGGGAGAGATGGCATGGATCCCACGGGGTTCTCCGAGAGACGAATAAAGAGGTTGGAGATCGAGCGATGGATTCGATCTCTACCTTTTTTTCGTTGGTACTCTGTGCATGCCATCATCCTGTAGGATTGGATCCTGGTGCCTGGTAGGGTTGGAGTCGCTGACAAGGATACAATGCATGCAGTGGCTTGCATGCATGCATCGTGGTGGTTGCCCTGATCAGCATAGTTGCTGCCTAGTTACTGGCAAGTTCAGTTAGCTGGTGGTAGTTCAACCAGGGAAGGTCATGGACTGGATCCCTGCTCTCCTAAGCATGCATGTCCATGAACCTGTCTTCCTCCAATCGGCGAGGGTGCAATACCCAGTTTGCTTACTGCATAGACCTAAGTATCACGCTCACGCCGTATGAGCCATGCAGTAAGCTTATCGAGTTATCCCGGAAACCCACGGAAAGGCTTTCTTCATTCCAAGGAATATTCAGGCTGTGATGGACTAGAGGGTAAGTCTCTGCAACGTGGAAGTTTCCCGACCTTACATTACAACCAAGCTCCCCGATATCAACCAAATCGATTGAGTCTTCGAGTGAACGATTCACTTCCTCAATTCCACCAGCTGCATCCGTCCCATTCCACACAAAGTCCTCTGTAGTCTGATTATACGGTCCACGAAACGGCGGTCTGAAGTCTTGAAAAGACAGACAACACCCAGTAGACACTAGATGAGACAGGGTGAATCCACAGCAACCCAGCCCCAGCCCCAGCCCCCAAACAGGAAAGAGAGCACAAGACCCGATCCGCCCTCTCCCCCACTCGCAACCCCAACCACCAACAAACGAAACCCCCGTACATCGGGTATCTTACCGAGCATACTACCAACTCCGTACAAGCCCCTCTAACCTTCGTAGGTAGCTGAGTGGGTGGGAGTCAAGAAATGAGGTAGACTCCACGATCCCCCAGCGTCATCACCAGATCCAGCACAGTAATCACAACCACCTCTGCCTAATCATACAACTTCTATGATGCATTCTTTAGCCAGAATCAAGACCTTGGTTTTAGTGCCGATGAACTATGCCAGCCAGCTAGCGAAGGATCATCTCCCGTGCCCGACACCCGAACGCAAACTCAAATGTCAACTCAGTAAAATAGCTCCCCAATTCGGAATCGATTTGTGTACATTACCTTAAGTGTCAAGCACGAAAGGATCCGAGGGGGATTCCGCACTATCGATCCTTCCATCCTGTGCCTCCGTAGCAAACTCAAAAAGTCTCGATCTTGCGGTTGATCACGCTTCTCGAAAATTCCGGTTCCCCCCTGAAACTCAATCCTTGGTGGCGGTTCATAACCTTATTGTTGCGATAGTCTCGGAGATGGTTCGGGGGGGAGCTGAATGTCAGAATTGCTGTTTCTGAACTTGCTCAGTACAGCCGGATGGCACCTACGAAATCAAAAAGGTCATGCATAGGCTAGAGAAAGTGGGTTAATTGCAATGTACAGTACTGTACTCTGTTGCAGTTGTCCGGGGAGATTTGATTATTAATCTCAGATTGGCCGGATTTATTCCGTTGTCTGAGTTTATTTTCTAATGAGCCTCAGATCATACCTGTAAAGGAAGTGGTGCAAGAGAGACGAAAGGCGGTGGGTCAATGTCAGTGGTGAAAACAACAATCGCATCGCACCGAACCGAGTAGTTCATTCACAAGTACGACTGTGGAAATCCAAGACTGAACTAAGGTCTGGCCTCGGCTGTATCTTCCCTGTTCATTTGGCACTCATATACTGTACACAGTAACAGTGTACGGAATCTGTCAACGGTAATGGAAACTCAATCAACATGCCTGGGTAAGCTACCGGGAGTTAACGTTGATCAGCCCATGGATGCTCTTCCGGCCCAGCCCAGCCCTCCGAGCTAAAGTCCGGTTGCCGCGGGAAGGGAGCCTTAGGCCGCCGTCGCCGCAGCTCGCTTATCCATCCCCGGATCATGTGATGTCCTCCCGCGATGCGATGCGATGCGATGCAATCATGCGGTGGATTCGGGGTCGGGGATCGGAGATCGGATCTAGTTCTCCGGGAGTGGAGACGTACTTTTACTCGTATCATCGTATGCGATTTGGTTCCCGGGGGTTGCGTGTTTGATTGAACGGTTCGGATGGACTGGACGTGGAAGGATCGCGGGGTGGTATTTGCTGAGGTGCTCGGAATTGCGTGGGGGGGTGGTGGGTGGTGGGTGGTATGATCGTGGGGTTAGGGCTGGCTTGAGTCGGGGGCTTCGGTGGGTTGAGCTTCGTTTCGTCTTTGGTCACAGTCTTTTTTTCTCCCAGAAGTGCGTCTCGAGTGTGTATGACTGAAGCTTTTTGAGGAGGCTTCCAGGTGTAGTGTATGGCGCAAAGCCGAGGCATCTTAGAGAAAAAAAAAGAGCAAAAGAAGAACCAAGAGAGATTGAATAGAGACAATTTTAGACAGAACTCAACTGTGCGTATGGCAAGGGGATATCAGTCCTGTGCTTGGAGCATGCGATACCGATGTGATGAACATAATGGCCGGAGGCAACGAGGGAAGCGACGAACATTGAAATCCATGATAGGCCTTTGGGCAATGGACACCTGTTCAGTGCAGAAGATGCTGTCGAAACTGAGAACAACCAGCCCATTGAGTCACGGATATGGTGCACACCATACAGCATATACATGAGGACCATGAACGACCGCGGAGCCGCAATTTCATATCTTTGCGAGAGACATGCCTTAATTCTTGATTATGGAGGGTATTCAGGTGTATATGGCCAATCAGCTGAGTTCTCGGCTTCTTCAATAAGCATCTTCATATCTTGCTGCAATGGGCGGGCTGACTCTATATTATTTCTTCTCCAAGACTTGTGGTCGTGAAACAGTAAATCCTTCATTCCTATAGAGAGAACCTTGAGCATGTTTTTCCAAAGCTACACTAAGAGCCCTGGCTCAGGAAGAATAATAGCCTACAGTGATAAACGACACAAGAACGACCGAGACAAACATTAATCCTACCCCTACTTCACCAGCTTCAAGCACCGTCAGTAGTAGCACGCTCTTTCCCTTTCGACATGGCGTTCGATCTGAGCCGCGTGCGCCGCCGTCCCCGACCAGTGTCCTCTGGAGGATCTGGATACCGTTCCGTCATACTCAGCATGCGCTTGATGTTGTGGTAAAGCCGTGTGGTGGCGAATGGAACGCCGCCGTGCCCGTCGCGTCCTTCGTCCTGGGGGTGCCGTGCGGGCAGTATATCCCGGAATGCGGTGTCGCGAAACTCGCGCTGCTCGGTCATCTCGCAGAGACACACGCTGAGCCCACTCGTGATGATACCATGGAAGGGCCGCCTGCGGCCCGTACGGCGTCGCTCGTCTTCCTGGCAGAGGGCCAAAAAGATCTGCATCACCTCCAGGGCACCGTCCCGGTTTTGTTCCCATGCACGCCCGCGCCCTAGAATGCCGCAGTGCACGTGTGGCTCCAGGCCACTCAGCACAGCCAGATCACACCGGGCCTCGTAAACGTCCAGGCGGTTGTGAGTGTGCCGATAGTGGGTGATTTTGGGGTGGTGGTTGGGTGCCACGCGGAGGCGAGAGCGAGAAGCCGGGCGTGGTGGCGTGGGCGGTGGTGGCCGTAGCGGTGGGGGTGGCCGTAACGGCGGGGGTGGCTGACCGTCATTTTGCCTGCTGGGCCCTGCTGTTGCGGGCTCTGGATTTGTGGCCGCTGCGTTGGCGTTGGCGTTTGCAGTCCCAGTGACGGCTGCGTCTTCACGATTTATCTCATTCACAATGCAATGAACCATGGCGACGACGGTGGGGTACGCGGACGGGCTCGCCGTGAGGGGCCCTTTGATCGAGGCTGTGAAGAGCCCTGCAGCGTACACTGAACGCGAGAGCTCCCAGTCCGAGTTTGCGTAGTCGAAGCCGGAGAAAGCGGACGGAGCATTGAGCAAGTCCCGCACCACAGGGGGTATCTCTGCCCCTGCGCTCGCACGGTAAAAACTAGGTTCGTCGTCGGTACTGCTGACCTCTAGCATTTCCAGGTAGTATTCGTGCCAGTCGGTGAGCTTGTCGACCGAATGGATCTTGCGGTCCTTTGTCACCAGTTCTTGGAACTCTTCCTTCTCGGCCGCGGCCAGCTCGCAGAAGCCTTGCACGAGAAGACCGTATCTCTTCCATGGCTCGTTCTTGCGATCGTCTGCGGTGGAGGTAGCATGGTCTACCTTGATGGGGGTCGTGTTGCCGGTTGTGCTGGAGCCGACAGTGATGGAGCTGTTGCGTCTGATGGAATTGTTACGCCTCTGCATTTTGCTTGGATGGGTAAGTCTGGTAAATATCGGGTCAAGGCTGAATACAGGGCGCTGAGCGGTAAGTGAGGAAGTTCGGTCTGGAAATGTTGGGTAGAATGAGTGACGGTAGTATGGGAGAAAGCTGTCGATGACAGCGACAGAATGTGGGGGCAGTAGCTGGAATGATAGCGATGCAATAGACTAGAGAAGTGTGCAGAGGTGCAGAGAGTGAAAATGGTCAAGAGGGCGAAGAGGTGGGCTTTGTTAACCCTCAGCTCTTCCTTCCCCGAGTTGAATTGTTGCATTCTTTCCAGGTTCATCAGCAATTGTATGTCTGGAATTGGAACAGAACAAGCAAGACCATGAGCGCTCTTTCTGTATCAAGCTGCTGTAGTCTGGTGCCAGGTGCCGCATTCCCCGTCTACAGAAAGCAGTGCATCTTGATCTGCAGATGTGGGTGGTAAAGTGTCATAGTCATCCCGTCTTCCATTTGGCAAGACCTTGATCCAGTCTTAAGAGAGAGAGAGAGAGAGAGGCGCTCAATCCATAACACCAACACAATCTCTAGTCAAGCACATTTTTCACCATATACAATCCACATTATACACCTTTTCCACAACATATTACACCTCCCAACCTAAGCAACCCCCACCCACCCGGCAAACCTGACCCTCGCAACAGCAACAACCCCAGCCCCGACCAACGCACACACGCCCGCAAAGATAATAGCGGCCTCATAGCCGCCAAACCGATTGATCATGGCGCCCGTGATCGGCGTGCCCGTCAAACACGCCAGACTCAGCACCCCCAACGCCATCCCCAGATACGAGCCAATCACATTCGGCCGCGGGGCCGTCATGGCCAGCGTCGCCGTGAACAGCCCGATCACCGACCCCGAAAAGAACCCGAACAGCAGGGCGAAAACAATCATGCTCCCCCGGGAATCCACGGCCAGCCAGCAGAGGATCAGCACCCCGGAGACGACCGACGCCAGGACCAGGCCGTTGAACCGGCCGAGGCGGTTGGCGAAGGCCCCCGTGAGGAGGCGGCCGGCGAAGGAACCGGCGTTCATGATGGAGACCAGGTAATTGGAGAGGTCGATGTCCAGGTTGAGGATGGAGTGTGCGTAGTCCGGGACGTAGAAGAAGGGGGTGAAGAGGGCCCACATAATCAGGAACAGGCCGAGGACTTGCAGGGTGTAGGCGGGGTGGTGCCAGGCTTCTTGGAGGAAGGGAGCCCCGGTTCGGCGGGGCGGGGCGGGTGAGGAGACGCATGCGCAGGCTACGAGGCTGAGCGCTAGCATGAGGAAGCCGATGATCCGGACGGTCCAGCCGAATCCGAGCGGGGAGTCGTGGAGCATGCGGTTGAGTGCGATGGGGAGGACGACGCCTGCGAAGGAGGAGCCCGAGGAGGCGATCCCCATGGCTAGCGGGCGGCGTCGCAGGAAGTATTGGTTTACTGCTGTTAGGGTCGGGGTGTAAGTTAGGCCGTTCATCAGGCCGCCAAGGATGCCTTGGGCCAGGAGGAATTGGTAGTAGTCCGTGCAGAGGCTGGTGAGCATGACCGAGAGGATGAAGAGGAGGGAGCATGGGATTAGGATAATCTGTTTGAAAAAGGGGTGTTAGCTGTGTTGAGGGATTAGGGTTGGGTGCGGACGTACTCTAGGACCATAGCGATCCATCAACGGACCTGAGATGAGGCCTGCTGAGAACATGAAGAAGGCTTGTAGAGAGCCGATCCAGGCGACGTTGGAGGCGCTTTCGTTCTTGAGGAATGTGCTTTGGTAGTATGCTTCGTAGATTCTGGGGCTCTGTTAACTCCGAAGCAGGGTTGACATGGGGGTGCTGGGCATACCCGAAGGCATTGATGTAACCGAATGTGTTGAACATCACACACCAGCATGACAGAACCGCTAGCCACGCTTTTATGCCTCCTTCAGGGAAGGTCGGGTTCTTGGGAGGGCTCGTCTCTTCCTTCGGAGTGCTGTCCGAGGACATGCTATTCTTCTCAACGTCGGACATGATGACAGCAGACCTGACTTAGGGTGTAAACCACAAGATAGATAGAGATCGGATTGTTTCATGCTATAACAAGGTAGGAAGAGGTCTGAGATACTACAATAGATATAATTTTTGTATACATTGTCGAGTCGGTGGAGTGGCTCGGGGATTTCCCGATTCGGACGCTAACTCCCTGACCCGAGTCGGGGCCGAACTGACCCTCCGAGCTTAATTCATATCGATCTGCTTCGGGTTTAGGGCAATCTGATAAGCATGCCCGGGGGTAGATCTGTATGCCTCCGGTTTTCTTTTCTTTTTCTTTTTTTTTCTTTTTTTCTTTTTTTTTTTTTTTTTTGAAAAAAAAAAGGGGGGGCAATGTCTCATATCTCAGTCTTACTCAAGGAACGTAAGAACCACATTACTCTGGGACATAGCATCAGCAGAAGAACCACACATCGTCCCCGACCCAGATCAAGTACAATGTTATAGTTCAACATATAGTACTATCAGGTGAGCAATCCAACTCCAATATGCTAGGTCTAGAAAAAATAAATCACAGACACAAAGTAGCAATTTCCACAAAACGGCCCACCCCTACTCCAACACAACCCTGATCATATACCCATACAAAGGTCCCGCCCCCTGCGTCAAGCTCCCATCGTCCTCCAACGCCACCATCACCACATCATCCGAGACACCCCTCCAATAATCGATGCAAGGCTTGGTGTCAGAAATCAAGGCGGCCGAGACCACCTCTCGGAACTTGACTTCGCGCAGCTATCCTCGACATCAGCTTCCCTCGTCTGATAAAAACCTACAGTCGCTCGCGCCTGTGATCAGGAACCAAAACACATACCCTCGAATTGCCCCACTCCTCCGACTTGACCCAATTTCCCTCCCCGTCGAACACCATGAGGTTCACCTCACTCAAGGAGACAAAATCCTTCCCCGCGAATTTAAGGTCCTCCATCAGTAGCTTCTCGGCGGGGTGGCCGCTGTGGAAGGCATAGCCTCTCCATCGGCTGCCAATGAGCTTTTCGGGGGCGATGGGCTGGAGCTTGTCGAAGACGGCGGTGATATCGGCGGATGTCACCTGCTTGGGATGCTTGTTTAGGGCCCAGAATTGGGATTCCGGGGTGCTGCGGTGGTTGGTTAGTGGGTGGGTGTTGTTGGGGGTTGGGGGGGTAGGTGCGTGCCTGTTTGTAGTTTGGGTTGAGTCTTTAGTCATGGTGATTGTGACGGAGTTGAGCTTTTGTGGTAGGGGATGATGATTGTTGTGTTCAGTGTTGCAGAGTATTAGTATAGATATGTCACTTGGATCGTGGGCGCTGGGCTTGTTTGTACTAGACGTGCTTTTCAAGACATGGCTGGTAGGATTTATATGGGGTACGAGAATGGTGATGACGTTGCACGGTTTGAGCACTCACAGGGTTGTGCTCCTGCAATCATGAAGCATAAAGATTCCTTGTCCTGGCCACGTGCATACATGCAAGGGGTGGAGCGGAATCCGGTCAGAGTGGTAGATCCTTCCCGAAGCGCATGCACAGATACTCTATATGGCTCATGGCATGGCCAAGCACGTAGGCTCGTCAGATGCTGGAGTGCTCTGGACTGGAGTACAGCCTTCATGTATCACATATCCCGCTATGTAAGCTACACAATCACATCGAGTTCATCATCGCCACATACCCCGCCCGTCATCCTCACTGTCAGTATGACATAGTACTATGTCGAATCCACGAACAGCAAACATCATGCAAAGCCAAGAATCCCCAAGGTGCATCTAATCATCTGCAAAGCCTGCAGCGCCTACCAAGACACCGACCACATCTCGAAAGCCCCCCCCCTAATCCTCCTTCTCCCCCTCCACCGCCCCGCCCTCATTCTCCACAAACCACCTCACACTCCTCTCCAGCCCCTCCCGCACCCCAATCCTGGGAGAATACCCCAACACCCTCCTCGCCTTGCCCCCATTCAACGTCCTGACCAAGGTACTAAACCGAATCCCCTCCCTCGTCATATTCGCCTTTTTGGTCCCCCGCGAAACCACCCAAGCGACCCACTCATTCACAAACCCGATCGTCAACCCCACCCACTTCGGAATCACGACCACATCCTCCTTCCTGACCGGCCTGCCCACCAACCTCGACACCTCGCGCTGGAAATCCCAGAATAGCCAGGGCTCCTCATTGGTGATGTGGAAACACTCGCCGTCGACTCTTCTCTCAGCGGGGGCGGGCTTCCCCCACGCGGCCAGCAGTGCCCGGGCAGCGAGGAGATGGGCATCGGCGAGGTTGCCGACGTAGACGAAGTCGTAGAGGTTGCGGCCGTCGCCCATCTGGAAGCGCAGCTTGCCCTGGCGGGCGACGGCGTACATCTTGCCGAGGGTGCCGTGGTCGCGTTCGCCGAAGGCGAGGGCGGGGCGGATGGCGCACGTCAGGATGCCGCGGTCGTCGGTCCCGGCGGCGGAGGTGGGGGCGGCAGTGCGGTTGGCGGCCTGGATCGCGTCCTCGGCGTCCGCTTTGGCGATGCAGTAGAGGCGCTGCTGGACGGGCGGGCGCAGGATGGGCAGCTCCTCGGTGGCGTCGACCAGGTCGGTGTGGTTGTCGTTGATGACGCCCGAGGTCGAGGTGTTGACGAGGGCGCGCACGGTGCCCACCGCCCAGGCGGCGTCGAGGAGGTGGTGCGTGCCGTCGACGATGATGCCCCGGTAGGCGGACTCGGGCTCGTCGGAGAACTCGGGCGAGGCGGTGTGGAAGATGGTCGCCGGGCGCGCCAGCTGCATGATCCGCTGCACGTCCGCCGCGTTCGCCATGTCGCCCTGGTGGTAGTGCACGTTCGCCCCCGCGTGGCGGTTGCGCTGCGTGTTCACGTCGATGCAGTGGATGGTGCACTCCGGTTCACTCTCCAGGATCTTGGCGATGATGTGGTAGGCGATGAAGCCATTGCCGCCGGTGACGAGGACGGGGCTGAGGGTGGTCATTTTTTTATGTTGAAGTTAGGGTTAAGGGAGAAAGGGGGATGGGAGGTTGAGTGGGGGAAGGTTTGAATTTAGGAGTAGGGAGCTGAGGGGGAAAGGGGAAAGTGCTTGTTTTTATTGTGGAGGAGCACGAGCACGTTCACGTTCACAAAGAAACGCTGTACGCTAAGCAGCTGTCGGCTTAACTGGATTAAGAATAAGTGGAAGTACACCACCTGCGGGATGTATACTGTATCCCTGCATGAGACACACCTATCAGGGGGCTACGATACGACCCTTGTCATTTGCCTCATCTTACTTAACTTTACTACACTTAAATCCCGGTGGAAGTTAGTTAGTTTGTTAGCATGTGCTTACTCAGCCCTAATCACTGTCCCAATCAATCGCCTCTATCACCCAAGACCCCGGTTGACCATAAGAGACTATGTAGGTACCTAGTATATTCTAAACGTAGCAGTATCTTGACTCCCACTCCTCCGCATGAGCAACCAGCTAAACCGGATTATCCGTCAAAAACTCCAGCTCCTGCGAGTCCATCCGCCCGTCCCCCTTGCCATTCTTCAGCCGTTCCCAATTCTGGGTCCCCGGCCGCCGTTTACTGGACAGGTGGCTCCGCACCGCGGCGTCCCCCGTCTCGCTGACCTTGGGCGTTTCCCGGCTGCCGCTCTGGAGCAGGGAGACGGCCGAGTTGTAGAAGGAGGAGGTGAGGGAGCGGAGGCGCGCGAAGCACATGGGAAAGGAGGTGGCGCAGGCGACGATGATGGCGATGTTCATCTCGACGATCCTGCATGACACCGGAATTAGCTCTCCACCCTTCTTCACTTTTTCGAAATCCACTGATCCAGATGGGGGGAAACCATACGTAAACTGAGCATTCCGCCCCGTTGTCCAAAACACATCCGAGCTATCATTCAGCTGGAAATTCACCAGCCGCGCCAGACTAGCCGCGCAGGCTCTGTCCGGTACATCCAACATTCAGTCAGCGCTCAAACTCAACATCATGACTATGTGGGGCTCACTCACCCAAGCCCACTCATAAACGTCACCAGCAGCCCGATCCGCCGCCGACGACTGACCTGCAGCTTCAGCAGCCGCGGGATGGGCAGCAGTAGCACGTAGAAGTCCGTCACCACGTTGATCACCGACTGGATCGTGATCATCGTCCCGGAGGTGAACTTGCAGTAAGGGGCCTCCAGCTGCGACAGCTCCGCGCACTGCACGAGGCTGCCGATGGCGACGGCGATACAGAACGTGTAGAGCACCGCGTCGGCGACGATGCCGATCCAGACGGCGACGATCTCGCGGTGCAGCGGGAACACGCGCTTATACAGCAACAGAATCGAAATCTTGGCGAAGCAGACCGTCCATGGGAAGGTGATGCCGCCTGCGTCGAGGACCTGTGGGTTTTTGATTAGATTTTTCGGGGGCTTTTCTTTTCTCTTTATTTTCCTGAGGTGGGGGAAGACGTACGCGGGTCGAGGAGGGATCGATGAGGTTGATGGCTCGCACGTCCCACATGTGTCGTCCGATGCCTAGGGGTAGGGCTGTCGTGCACGGGCTGTTTAGCTTAGGGCTACGGTTGGAGTATGACTTGGTGGCAGTGGGGAAGTCTCACTCTGCGTGTAGAGCGTCATGTGCGCGATCGAGCCGCACTGTGTGACTTAGCATCCTGCACTGGGCGATTGCGAAAGCGATATCCGGTCAAATCGACTTACTGCCGCAAGGATGCAGGTTGCTACATGTTTTGTCGTTCTTAGCAAAGTCCCATATCTAGCCATGTGGGGCAGAGACTGAGGGGATACTCACTGTCTTCGGCGCCCCAGAATTTGATGATACTTGTCCGCACCCAGACGCGGGCGGACACCGCCAGTAGCGCCAGAAACAGGAAAATCGACTGCAGCACGATGATCGTCGTCCGCTGGGATGGCGGGTTGACGAAGTTGGGGACCACCCCTGGCGGCGGGGCGGCGGCTGGCGTGTTGTAATAATCCATGGCCAGAGCACTGGAACGGGTTGCTCAGCAGAGCAGCAGACCTTACGGTCTGAAGGGAAGGGCTCTTGGATTTTTAAAGACCATCTCCCTCTCATTAGACATCGTCGTGACAGCTGAAGGATTGAGGAAGGGTGGGGGGCGAGCCAGATCAGCACGGGCGAAAAGCACACCAAGCTCGACGAACCGTGCGGTCGTCATGCAAGTCAGCCTCTGTCGAATCCATCGTGGGCCGGAACTTGCGATAAAACTGCACAGTGCACCAGAGAATCTAGGAGGCCTGATGGAGGGTAGAGGCTGACCGTTGGGGTCCAAAAACTTCGCCAGCCGACTAAATTCAGGCTGTTTTGCTGACATGCAAGGCTTGGGGTGAGTCGTGAGGCTTAGGCTTAATATACAATACAGTACTCAGCTGCATGGCCAGCGAATGACTCTCGTGCCAAGAGCGTGGCTGCAGGAAGAACCCCTCAGTGCGGCATCCTCTAATCACCATGAGGTGCATTCCTGCACCTCGCCACGAGCGAACCAGTCAGCGAATCTCGGCCTCAGATGCCAGTTTTAATTTCTTCAATCGTCCTACAGGGCTTCTCGCGGGGACATTACCCGTTCTGTCCCGCTCTCTGCGGTGCTTGTTGCTCCGGCAGTTGAGAGCCCCGCTTATCTTCAGCCACCTTATGCTATTTTCCTGGCCCAACCTCCTCCCCGCTGGACCGGGAAGAATGATAGTAGACTCACGCAATACCATGGTACACTCGAACAATGCGCACTAAGCATCTTCGAAAATAGATAGCACCAGTGGAAATTGTCTATGCTCAACCAACAAACAAGCTTATCATCATTTCTCCTCGTGCGATAACCCGTCCTCTTTGGGCGCAATCACGACCCGCACATCCCCGCCCTTCACAGGCCCGCCGGGCCCCGAGGAGACCGGGGTGAACCCTACCGCCGGAACGCCGTCCAGCGCCCGCACAACGTGGAAGCGATGCACCACCAGCGCAACAAACGTCAGCGACAGTCGCTTGCTCAGATACCGCCCTACGCACTTGTGCTTCCCCGCGCCAAACGGCAGGAAACTCTTACTCTGGGCCAGGCCCGGGTGGTCGAGGAACCGCTCCGGCAGGAAGCGGTCCCAGTCCCGGCCGAGCACGGGGTGCGACATGGCGAGCTGGCGGTAGGGCACGAGCAGGTGCGCACCGGCTTGGAAGGTCCGGCCGTTGACGGTGAGGGGCTTCTCGACGCTGCGCGCGGAGCTGGAGTTCATGGTCAGTCGCTGGGTCTCGTTGTAGAGGGCGGAGAGGAGGGGGTTCTGCTCGAGGCGCAGGGCGAGGGCGGCCAGCGGTTCGTTGGCGGCGGTGCTCTGCGCGAAGAGGGTGGTAACTTCGGTGGTGACTCTTTGCAGACGGGTCTGGTCGGTGCAGATGTGCGCGAGGAGCCAGAAGGGGAGTTTGAAGACGTTTGCGTTGGAGCTGAGGAGGGGTTAGCTCTGTAAGAGGAAAGAGGATAACAAGATGGTTGAGGGAAACTTGCCCCCACAGGACCATCAGCAGATACGACGCCATATCATCCTCGCTCAGTCCGCGGCGTCGCATCTCCGTGATGGAGTTTCTGACAGCCCAGGATTGATCCTGCTGGCTCGAGGGAGGCAGACGCATGTAGTCCACCAAGCAGCGCAGCACCCTCGCTCTGGCCACGCGGACCTCCTTGCCGCATGGTCGGGGTAGTTTGAATAACAGGATCCACAGGTCGCTCTCCAAACACACAAGGTCCTCGACGATGTATGGCGAGAGCTCCCAGATGGCGTTTCCAAAGTAAGCCGTCGTGACGGCGTGGATGATCGCCGTTTGCGCCCACCTGTACAGCGAGACCGTTCGCTCCCGCCCATCTTCGGAGCTATGAAGAAGAGTCGGTGCTTCGAGTCGATCCCATCGCATATGGGACTCAAGGACCTCCAAGGACCGAGCGAGGATCTCCGGGCTTAAAGACTTTTCAAGGAGCTGTTTCCTCATAAGCTCCTCTGCGACCAGAACCAACGGCGGGGCCTTGGGTTCGGAATCGTGATCCATCTCCGAGATTCCCGATTCCGAACAGCCAAGGCCCATGAGAAGGTTTTTCAAGTGCTCCGTATGTGTCAGCTGGGGTGGTTCCCTAAGCACGGCGGTGGCATCTTGTTCCGACAGGACGAAGTAGATTTTCTGGCCGAAGACATTGATGGCAATTGGTTCTCCACTGCCCTTGCAATCCTTGCTACGATGCCACAATCACTTAGGTAATGCTAAATACAATGCTAAGGTTGGAATGGACAACTCACATCGCGGATGATAGTAACGCATGGGGGCTCCTTAGCATGGGGACTGCATGGCCTTTTTCGCCGAGTCATTAGCGCCGTCAAGAAAGGGTCCGAGCGAACCAACCGTACCAACAACTATTTCCCTTGGTCAGCAATCGAGGCAGCGGCCAATCTGTCATGTACAGCACTCACTTGGAATCAGATAGGGAACCTCTCGCGGCGAGTCAGGGTTGAGCAACGGACGAACGGTGAACCGCCACAGACGCCAGATCACGAGAAGGACGACACCACCTCCGACCAGATGGGACAGGCTCAATTGATCCTGGATAAACCCAAAATCGGTAAGTACAGACAGCATGATGTAGATGGTACTGAGACAGATGTAAAAGGTAGGAGGGTGAGGATACATACCCCTCCTAATCCTCTTAGAGGAGTACCCTTATATCGAGCAGCCGGTTTTCCTGATAAGGATGCACGCTACTGCTGCGCTATCACATTGCGACTTACGTCCTTGGCGTGCAGACCAGGATAGGGATTCGAAAGTACAGTACATACTACCTAGGTCGTCAACCCAACGGCGCAGCCGGTATCTCCGTCCCCTCTCTCTTTCGCCACATCGAGGTGGCCGCGCACCACCATAACACAGCCAATATACGCGGACTATTCCGCCGCCACGGGCGAGGGCGACTAGCCTTATCTCTTTGACATAAAATCCTGCTTGTGATGCGGCTGAGAGACCATAAGGGCCCGTCCAATTATAGTGATCACGAGAGAGTGGCCGTTTCTGGTGTTATTGCTTGGCGCCAATCAAGATGTTCGATGTTCTGCCATGTGCGTGCATCTCCCCACGATCGCGAATGAGAATAAACCCCCCCGAGCGGGGTAGTCCAGCACTTACTTAAGTTAAATCCTGAGCCTCGTATTTTCTGCACGTTGGAATTTAGCGTAGGGTGCCTTAAGCGCTTACCAGAGCCGGTGAGCCATTGACTTCCCGACCCCTGCAGAACGTGCTGGCCCCGTGCCAAACTTGGCATTGATTCCGGACGGGAGGATGATAGCTTGTCCACGGTTCACTTTGCTCCTACCCATCTAGGGCTTTGCATTCATAAGCGTAGTATTCGCTACTCGTACTTTTTTTGGAGCTGGAAATAATTAGAGGCGTATACCCCGCAGTAGCGACGGCCGTTATCAGGCCAGGTTCAAGGCATATGATAGATAGTGAGTGAGCAGTAGCGGAGGGGGCGTTCCCTTTTTTGTAATCGTAAGTACCCTTCGCGGGGTGATGCCGCTTTCCCCTCTCGTGGTTTTGTAGCTATACACAATTGTCTCGGATTCGGCATGCTGTTCTCGATTATTTCGACGAATATGGGAGTTGCTTCTCTCGGGAGCGTGCTCCTCCTCCTGCTCTGCTGCTGGTTGTGTGTTCGCAGATTAAGAGCCAAGTCCAAGTCCCAAGAATCGGTACTGTGCATCGGTCGCCGACGACGAGAGAGGAAAATCGCTAATCTAACCCCTTAGACACGTCATAATGTTGTTCTTGTCGAGCCTTCCAGCTATTTCCTCTGGGTTGTTGACCAGCTTCAATACCTTTTGAAGGGACCGGAGATTGTGCAGAAGGCACACGTAAGTGGTTGAGCCCAGAGGAAACGGCGCAGAAAATGCTAAGACTGCAGCGCGCAGATCAAAGATAGCCCCTATGCCGTGCGCACACCAGAAGGATATCAAGTCCAATTCTCCTCCAGGGAGCACATCAAGCAATTGGTGCAGGCGCCAGACACGTACCTGTCCCTACATGCTCTGGCGAAAGATGTACGTCGCTATCCGACTTTCTTCCTTGCTTTTGAGTTGATCAAGCCTCCTCTTTCTAATTCTCATCTCAACAAGAACAGATGTTCCAGCCCAAGTATACCATGAACGGCCTCGAATACGACGACTGCATGAGCGCCAACGGGACCGTCCACCAGCGAGCCCTGCAAGCGGAGCTGCGATCCCACCTGCCAGCCCTAACCCAGCCGTTGCACGACTGCATAGCCCAAGCGCTCACTGCAGAGATCACAGCCCACAAGCCCCAGTCCGGGGAATGGCGCGCAGTGCCAATCTTCCCGATGGCCAAGCGACTGATCACCGCTGCCAACGCCTTGGTCTTCTTCGGGCCCGAGGTCTCAAGCGACCAGGTCTTCCTCGACGCCGCGCTCGAGTACCCCGAACACCTCATGGAAACCGCCGAAGCGCTGCGCCTGCTCCCCGCGTGGGTCGCGCCCTTTGCAGCGCCATATCTAATGCGCCGCCACCGAGCGCTGAAGATCTTGCTCGACCGCCTCACCCCCGTCGTCGAGGCGCGGATCCGCAAAACCAGCAGCAGCACCACCAGCACCACCACTGCCCCGGAACATGCAGACTGCATCCAATTCTTCGTCAACGCAGCCGCGCGCAAGAACCAGCAACACGAATGGCCGGCCCAGCGCATCATCCAGGTCCTGCTAGGCGTGTGGTTTGCCTCCGTCCACCAACCAGCCATGTGTCTCTTCTACGCCCTAGACGACCTCTGCCTGCATCCCGAGTTCACGTCTGCGCTACGCGACGAGGTCGTCCGCGCCGCTATGCCCCAACCAACCACCATCACCATCACCACCACCACCCCCCAACAACCAGAAATCAACCCCAACCACCTCCCCCTCCTCACCAGCTTCCTCAAAGAATCCGCCCGCCTGCACCCAACCGATTCCATCTCCCTGCGCCGCAAAGTCCTCCAACCATTCACCTTGGCCGACGGAACCACCCTAGCAAAGAACGACGTCGCCTGCATCCCGCTGCAGCCCATCCTCCGCGACCCAGATCTCTACGCCGATCCGCACACCTTCAACCCTTACCGCTTCATCATCCCCCAAGATCCCGCGAAGGCCAACGAAGACACCCGGAACCCGACGACACGAACAACATCCTCCGATTTCACAGACGCAGACGTCACCTTCCCCATCTGGGGGCTGGGCAAACGCGCCTGTCCCGGACGGTATTATGCGTCGGTGCTTCTGAAGCTGGTGCTCGCGCAGATCCTGCTGCGGTATGAGGTGAAGATGGTGGAGACGGCCAAAGACGAGCGGAGGTATTTTTACTGGCGCTCGGCGATTGTGCCCAAGGCTGGGGCGGGGTTGTTGTTTCGGGAGAGGGGGGTGCGGGCTTTGGCTGGGGTTTGTTAGGTAGTTCGTTAGTTCTGATGAGGGGGGGCTTGTGGGTTCTGGTTGTTCATTTTGTTTTTTTGCTGGGTTTCTTTGGTTTCGGTGGGGGTGGTTGGTGTGTGAGAGTCGTGGGGTGGTAGAGGTTCGGTGTTTATACGCAGTTGAGACTGGGTTGTAAGTCGATGATAACCCTAGCTGGTGTTGAATTTGTTGAGGGCCACGGGGAGGCACTAGAGGTGCGACGCACTCTTTCGTTTTTGGGGTACTGCTTGATGATAGAAGCTTGAGCAACATGGTCGTGAGATTTCTATCAACCGAACTAGAGCTTAGTCATTCTCTCACTCGGTATGTAAGAAGAAAAGCAGATATCTGGCGGTGTCTAACTCCCCCGTCGGGGTCACTCTTCACCAGCATTGCAGTGTACATCAGTAAAGCGGGGGGGGGAATGCCAGCATCAGACCCCTGCAACTGCATCTGCGTAGCGTGAAAGATAATGTACAACACTGCGAGCGAAGCTCTGAGAGATAAGTCTTCACCAACTCTTCCTTGCGATACTCAGAACAACAGCAGTGGTTTCCTACCTAGGCTCGTCGCCTGATCGATATGTTCGGAATGAGCCACGGGTAGAACGGAACCTCGAGACCCGGGCACCTAGCGTTGCTGCTCATCTTATCGCAAAACAGAAGGTTTCTTTCTCATTGCAAATGTAAATTGAGGAGCACCAGGACGCGTATGCTCCAGATCATAGACCAGGACGTTGAACAGCCGTCGAAGGATCAGGTGTCAAGGCAGCAAAGGGAGCAGTCGGTTAGTCAGCGGCAAGAACCCTGGCGCTAGGTCCATATTAGGCCTGGTGCATGTCCAGCAGCCAATCAGAAGAGCTTTGAGTGGCCGCTGACTGATGTGAATATGATACGGATCTAGAAACCAGGGAAACTATGGAAAAAATTAGTCTGGTTGAACTTGTTTGATGATCTACCGCCGTGGAGAAGGTGACTGGGTTCGTCCTGCTGAGGCTATGTTGACGGTGTTGCAGACAGCAGCAGACGTGGATTGTTGGGCTCTATTTTTGAAGACAGTTCAAAGTCGAAATCGAAAGTGCTCAAGTTGAGGTCCACGATAGCGCCCTCCTCGTTAGAATGAGCTGGCTCACAACGCAAACAGTAAAAAAAGACACATTCAGTAGAAGTGATGATGCGCTACCAGCAGTGTTCGCAGCGTATGGGAGCCCCCGGCCACCCCACGTGAGGCATTTATGACGCTCCACGAGTGCTCCGAGCCATGTTCCATATCATGGAGCCATACGAGTCAGATTCCAGACGGCCCGAGATCCATTGCTCCAGCCATCCCCAAAACACGGAGAAGTGATGGTTTGTCTATTTGAAGCATACGACAGAGTTTCCGTTGAGTTCGCAACATCAACAGCCACTCTCCATTACGTCTCTTGCTGTTTCTTGGGGAGTCATCATAGCGACGGGCTGCTTGAATATCCAACGGTCAACCTCACCCAGCAACCATGATCTTACAGTCACCGCACTCGACTTATCTTCTGCAATTTGCCACCCGATAATCTAGAGATAAGATGGCTGCACACTACATCCCCCAGAAAGTCCACAACAGTACGTAATCGAAAACTCCATCAGACACCCCCTCGCCGGCAAGGCCGACCCACCTGAGGCCCCGTTGAAGTGACGGCACACCGGGTACTTTAGTTCTAGCCTGCAGCTTACCACCGCCTTATCCGCAAGGTTCCTGAAAGGTACGATACGTGCGTAATGATGTCCCTTACGGTCTGACGCGTCACCCTCAGGACCAAGGCCTTGGAACAGCCTCGACATGGCACCTGGACCTTCATGTAACCCATCTTGATGATATCAAAGGCTGTCTACACTCTCTTAATCCTCTGTGTAATCATTCTCTCGTGTAAAGGTAAGCGCTGGCGAACGTGGTGGTGTTTAGGCAGACAGGTGAAGACAGGACGGCGCGCTAGAGCCGGACGGGAGCAAAAGGTTCTTTCTCGCGGTGGATCTCCGGGCAAAGGACCCCCCAAAGAGGGATCAGTACACTCTATTCCGAACGTTAAGTTCATCTTCTGGATAATGTTGAGATGACGATCTTCGCAACTGCGTATCTTAGCAGCTTGGCAGGCACACACGGCGCCCAGGCTTCACATCCTCGTGTCGGCGACAGCGGCGCTGCTCACTTTTCGAACCAGCTAGCCAAGACTTAGCGAGAGTCCAGCAGGCAGACTAACGTTAAAGGTCGTTGTCTACGGGTTAGCTCTGGCACAAGCCTAATCCTCAGATAGATGAGACAGAACTCATACACATGCATCGGTTGGGTTGACCATGGAAGAGCTGACGAAGCCACTTGCTCTGCATGCATAAGCGAGATTGACTCGCAGCGTAGAAAGCTTAGTACTGATTGCATGGAAGCCGGTGGCTGGGCTTTTCATGATTCTGCGCTGACAATGATGAGAATGACTATTTTGACAGCCGAGCTGGGGATTCCATTTGCATAGTAGAACGTGGGGAAGCCTTATCACCTGCGCTTGCAGATGACGCTCAAGGCTTGCATCCCTCGATCTTTGCAAGGGGGCAAGGGATCTCGCCACCGAAGCAGTATTCAGCCCGGCGGATAACTAGGCTGCAGGATGAAGAAACTTGTCCAGGGCATACAAAGTGGCTCGGGAGACCCTAATCCAGCGCCAAGCCTGTGCCAAGCATCCCAGATCGGTCATCAGTGGGGCCTGCGGATAAGCTTATTCCCGCCCTAGCATCCTAGCAGAACACCATCAAGTTTGGTGCCATCAGAACCAATTTTGGAAATGTTGGGCACGCAGCTATCTGGTCTACGCTCTAGTCATCCCATAATGGGACTCATGTTGAACTCCCAGCCTGGTGGGTCATATCCCAAGACCGCACGGCGAGGAGGCAAAAACTGCGAAATTACTCCAGCACTTTCCATCACTGCAATGCGCTAGAGGTGCTGTTCGCTTGGCAGTGAACTAAGGCTGAAGCAGTAGCAGACTCAACATCAGTTTGATCAGGGAACCCTTAGACCCTAAGTGCTGGGGAGGGCCACGCAAGCGGGTGACGAGGGATGAAGGGAACCGGGCAGGGACGTCAAACACAAGTGGGCCCAAACATGCTTCCCGCCTCCGTTCCAATTATGGGCCGACTATCCATGGATGCTCTTCGACCATGCAGTGCCTCATACTTGAGGCCGCATTTGCTTAAATAGAAGCCATGTGCCTCCTCAAGTCGACCTGTTTACCATCCAGCCTCATCCATTCTTTTCTTGAGTCTACCAACCAATCCAGTCATTTCAGCTGCCTACCATGGGCAAGTATTCCCGTGCAGCTGTTGCTGCTCTGGCAGCCGCAACGGCCAATGCCACTTCGCTCTCTGATCTGTGTACCGTGTCCAACGTGCAGTCTGCTCTGCCTTCCAATGGCACCCTTCTGGGCATCAACATGATCCCCTCGTCCGTCACCGCGGGTGTCACCACCTCCAGCGGCGGCATGGGCGGCGGCATGAAGCGGGCGGACAGCTACACTTACTGTAACGTGACTGTCGCTTACACCCACACCGGCAAGGGCGACAAGGTCGTTCTCAAGTATGCCTTCCCCAGCCCGTCTGAGTTCAAGAGCCGCTTTTACGTTGCTGGTGGCGGTGGCTTCTCGCTCTCCAGCGACGCAACTGGCGGTCTCGAGTACGGCGCTGCCTCAGGTAAGCTGTCATGAACAACAATCCTGACCATTAAGACATTATCTAACGTGATCAAGGTGCCACTGATGCCGGCTACGACGCTTTCTCCTACAGCTACGATGAGGTCGTGTTGTACGGCAACGGCTCCATCAACTGGGATGCCACCTACATGTTTGGTTACCAGGCCTTGGGTGAAATGACCCAGATTGCCAAGCCCCTTGCCCGGGGCTTCTATGGTCTGGACAGCGACAAGAAGATCTACACTTACTACGAGGGCTGCTCCGACGGTGGTCGTGAGGGTATGAGCCAGGTTCAACGCTGGGGATCCGAGTATGATGGTGCCATCACTGGAGCTCCCGGTAAGCCAAACCCTGACAGACTTCTACAATCAGAGCGCATCGATCCCTAACCTTTTCCCAACAGCCTTCCGTTTCGCTCAGCAGCAGGTCCACCACGTCTTCTCCTCGGCCGTCGAGCACACCATGGACTATTACCCCGAGCCGTGCATGCTCGACAAGATCGTCAACGCCACCATCGAGGCCTGCGACCCTCTGGACGGCCGTACCGACGGTGTCATCTCGCGTACCGACCTCTGCATGCTGAACTTCAACCTGACCTCTGTGATTGGCGAGTCCTACTACTGCGCCGAGCAGAACTACACCTCCCTGGGCTTCGGCTTCAGCAAGCGGGCTGAAGGCAGCTCGACCAGCTACCAGCCCGCGCAGAACGGCACCGTGACCGCGGAGGGCGTCAAGCTCGCCCAGGCGATCTACGACGGCCTGCACAACAGCCAGGGCGAGCGTGCCTACCTGTCGTGGCAGATCGGCTCCGAGCTGTCGGACGCGACGACCGAGTATAACTCCGACACCGGCGCGTGGGAGCTCGACATCCCGTCCACCGGCGGCGAGTACGTGACCAAGTTCGTGCAGCTTCTTAACATCGACAACCTGTCCAACCTCGACAACGTCACCTACGACACGCTGGTCGGCTGGATGAACACGGGCATGATTCGCTACATCGACAGCCTGCAGACGACGGTGCCCGACCTGACCGAGTTCGAGTCCTCGGGCGGCAAGCTGCTGCACTACCACGGCGAGTCCGACCCCTCGATTCCCGCCGCCTCCTCCGTGCACTACTGGCAATCCGTCCGCTCCATCATGTACGGCGACCTCAGCTACCAGGAGTCGCTCCAGAAGATGGCCGACTGGTACCAGTTCTACCTGATCCCCGGCGCCGCCCACTGCGGCACCAACTCCCTCCAGCCCGGCCCCTACCCCGAGGACAACATGGAGATCATGATCAACTGGGTCGAGAACGGCGTCAAGCCCTCCCGTCTCAACGCCACCGTCTCCTCCGGCTCCTACGCCGGCGAGACCCAGATGCTCTGCCAGTGGCCCACCCGCCCGCTCTGGTCCAGCAACAGCAGCTTCTCCTGCGTCCACGACCAGAAGTCCATCGACTCGTGGACCTACGAGTTCCCTGCTTTCAAGCTTCCGGTCTACTGAGCTGGCCTTGCCTAACCCCATACTTTCGTCGCCGTGACTACTCGATAAGAGCTCTTCCGCTTCTAGCCACCCTGTACCCTAGTATTAGCTTTATACTTTAGCCTTATCAATCACTCTTATCTGTACCATCTGACAAACACCTCCACAAAGGAGTCTTACAAGACCATTCTATCGTGCACTAAAAACAACCAAGACTGAAAGCCTGCCAAGCACAACCCATGCCTCATAGACCCCCCACCACCAAACGTCGCCCGCCCCCCCGACACCGAGACCTATCTTGGCCTCCCTCAATTTCCCCGAAAAGACGCAGAGCACACGTCACTGCCAAGAACCTCCACGGCACACCCAGACCATCTCATTTCATAACAATTCCCATGAAATCCCGAAAATCCCCAGAGTAAAGCTCCAGGCCCAATCAGGGTGCGGCCCCAGGCACTCGACCTCAAGCGCCCTTCACGCCACCAAGCGACAAAAAGAAAGAGTTCGAATCTATAATTGCATGTCACTAAATCCCAGCCCCAACAGAATCAGAAACAAATCCCTTCAAATGCGTAACCCCTCACCACCGATCGGCAGGAACCACCTCCGCTTGGAGGTTAGGGATCCACGTAATCCTTCATGAGAATCTAGGAATTTTAAAGAATTTTAAGGGCAACGGAGCTGTAAGTGGGGCGTTGAGGCTTTGCGTGATTGGTGGGCAGGAAGATAGGGTGGGCTCCACATCGGGGGTCGGGGGTGTTTGAGCGGTGACCTCCGAGGGGGGGGGGTTGTGATACCCCAATTTCAGGCTTGTGCTTGGGTCGGAGGGGTTGCTCTATGTGTTGGGCTGGGGAGGGTGGTTTTGATAGGGGTTATGGGTATAGCTATGGTGAGGGGGGTAGAGGGTTTGATGTTTTTTGGGGAGTAAGGGTAGGGGATTGGTACAAGTAGATTGGGGGAACACTGAGATATACTATGATTCGGTCCCTGACGGAGAGTATGGCTGAAGCATGTGGTCGATTTTAGCGTGCTACTTTCGCACAAGGGTAGTTCAGTAATGATGCAAGAGAATAGATGAAGTGAGTTGTGGGGTCGGGTTTCATGGCTACTTGAGCCATTGAATACACAGAATGTGTAGGCGTAGCGGCCACGGAATTCTCAATTGTGCTGGAATTATAGCCTAGACTTAGGAGAGGAATATAAGCACAGCAGACCCAGGAGAATACATCAAGCACGTCTTGGTGGCGCAATTGGTTAGCGCGTACGACTGTTAATCGTGAGGTTGAGAGTTCGATCCTCTCCTAGGACGTCATTTCTTTTTGCTTTGTTTTGTCTTGGTTCTCTCGGCCTGGTGCCCTTATCTCTCTGTAAGACAGAGTGCAGCCGGTATATTCAAAGCCCAGCTTATGATCCGGTGGCTAACTAGTCTAGTTGTACCGTCATCGAGTGATGTCATATTTATCGCCGTGGTGGAAATTTGGGCATATCAAGAAATGCTTACAATTATAAGCGAGAGAGGAGGACGATGAACAAGTAGTCTTTGGTCGATAAATCCGACAACCAGGTAAGTGAGCAGAAAACGAGCTTTAGTAGAGAAGCAAAAGACAAAGACCCCTGCTATTTCGATGTGACTGGGCCAGAATATGTAGTCGGTGCATGTTTCGTCCCATCCTGGTACCAAGTAGCTAAAAACAACACACAAAACAATAAGAAAATACTGCCTGTTGTAGCGTCCCGAAGCAACCAAGACCCTTCCCTCGAGAAAGCATGCATGCCGGTTATCATTACATTCGCACGTGAAAGATCGCAATAAACAATGTCCGCCGCCTAGAACATTCAGTTCGCTATGCTACCGACTCTCCCTTCGCTAAGAGCTCAGCCTGATCCCGCAGAAAAGACAGCGTCACGCTCGTCTCATTCCCTTTTTCGAGCATATACTTCGACACGCCCGCGCTGAACTCGATCCTCCCGACGTCCGGCGCCATGGCAATGCGCCAAGCCAGCAGATACCCCGCCACATTCCAGGCCACTTCTTCCGCGACGGTGGCAAACGTGGAGGCATGGAAGTCGCCGGTCTTGTTGAGTCGTTGGTCGAAGTTCTCGGTTTGCGTCTCCACCCACGCATCGTAGTGCTCGAACACGGATGGAGGGTAGACGGGGGAGCTGAGTACTTCGTCCGCCTCCAGCACGCAGTCGCCTTCGTCACCCCGCAGGTCGTCGAAATCGCGCCAGATGAAATCCGTGCCCCAGTCGGCGAAGATGCGGTAGTGGCGGGGCGGAGATCCTGATGTAGTGGTGTCC
This sequence comes from Aspergillus fijiensis CBS 313.89, assembly GCF_003184825.1. Classification (NCBI taxonomy): domain Eukaryota; kingdom Fungi; phylum Ascomycota; class Eurotiomycetes; order Eurotiales; family Aspergillaceae; genus Aspergillus; species Aspergillus fijiensis. Next base: position 209,401 of record NW_024469013.1, on the reverse strand, counting down.
TCGGGTGGCGCAGCCAGAGGCTCGCGAGTGGACATCTCGACGACCATGGGATTCGACAGGGACGACTGAGCTTCCTGTGCACTCTTGATCGTGAGGACCAGGTCGAAGTTGGTTTCCACGAGGGTGGACTTGGTATCTGACTCAGAGAGAGGCTCGTCGACGAGGCGACGCCATGCATCTCCCAGGTTTCTGATGGCTTTGATGTAGCGTTGCGACAGAGGCTGGCGGGCGAATACGGCCAGTGGCTTGAGGAGGTCGGAGGGCATGGTGGCGTACTCTGCAGCTGGAGGAGGTGGTCTTTCTATGTAATGGGTTGCTTGATGAGGTTGCTGAAGAAGGGGGGTGAGGTAGGACAGAGTGCATGATACTTCCGTATCATACATTTAGCCCCTCATTTAAGCGCTTAAGGATTGGTTAGTAAGCCTAGTCAGGTACTTACATGTATATAGTAGCATCGTAATGGGATGAACGCTAATTACCATAATGATGGACAGGAGGAAAGAAGCCTTGTGAATCTCCGTTAAAAGAATGCCTCTACTTTTGGCAAGCCACCGCTGAACGGGTATATGTCCCCTGGATGCCAGCATCCGGCTGGAGCAGCAAAGAAGCTCGGCACTGCTTCCGCCGTATCTTTGGCCTTTCCAAGGCCCTGTTGAGACGCCCACCTGACATTAATAACATTTACAGACCACCTAGGTTCCGTTTCCCCCTCTAACTAGTCTATGGTTTGGCTAAAACTGTCTGCAGTAGGTAATGGTAGAGGCCCAGGGAAAGGGAGGGAAAGGAAGACCCAATGCTTCTTGTCCAGCACAGGAAGAGAGCGACTGCGGCGGCCAAAATAATACCACCGGTTTCGGATTCTCGCGGGCCACTTAAAGGGCGTGGCTAAAACAGTAGACTGGCTGGATCATGTGAATAGGAGCTGGATGTCTGGCCAGGAGAATGCGAAGTGGGATTGCCATGTCTGAGGCCTTATGCACAGCCCCAAACACCGTCAAAAGCCTTGAATCTGACCATGATCACGCGCTGCAGGTGCTACTCAGGGTATACCTCAATGAGCTGAGAGAAATTTCAATCCAAGACAGCGGAGGGTGTTCGTCTTGGCAGGTGATCTCTCCTCCATCCCGTGTTTCGGGGCTTTGATGATCACGTGTCTCAGTACGAGAGCCAGGTCTGTGACAACAGAGGAGAAGAACCGAGACACGGAGCGAAAAACACGAGGAGGACAAAGAAAGCAGGATACTTTATTAAGACAGAAATCAGGCGAAGTGCGGCGCCAGGAGGCTCCTTTCCCTCATCACCACATCAAATATCTTCGGCTCTCCGTGTATCGCATGGTCGGCAAGACGCTGGCGCTGCACAGGAGAGAACTGGCACAGACTCTGTATCCAACTGCAGTTGCCGATGTTTACGCCGTTGTGAGTTGTAACTCCGATAGTCAAAAAGCTCTACGAGGAGTGATACAGCCAAGAGGCTAACGCCATAAACTATGTCTGATGCTGAAAGGATATCCAGAGACAAGACCAAGATCCCGCCGATTTCACTTCCTGTAGAGCAATGAGTTTGCTATCTAGCGGTGAAGAAAACATCTCCAGTCATGGAACAGAGAGTTGCATGCCCATCCTGCCTTGTAGACGGTACCCACGAGCACAACATATAAGGGAGCCAGCGATCCAGCACTGTCAAACCACATTACACTTCAACCTTTCACAAACACCGCACCAGCCGGCTTTCGCTGAGCTCTCTTGTACCTGGCCTATCCTAAAATCTCTCTCCTCTTCACCATCTGCCTTACTGTGTCTCTCCATTTTACTCAGAGACGTCCCTCCCCCCCCGGCTGAACCTCAACCCTCATATCGAAACTACCCCGTGTCAAAAATATCTCAGCGCCGTCGCCACCGCAGCGATGAGTTGGGGCTCGAATCCGTCGGGCATACCGGAACAGTTTGGCGTCAACGGGTCCGTCAGCTCCGGCCAGGCACGTCCGGGAGATTGGCAAATGCGATCGGACCTCAACCCCTTCCATCGGCCACCGGCATCGACACCGTTCATCCTCGGCGAGTGGGAGGCGACAATACCCCATCGCTCGGGCGGCGCCTATCATCTCAGGGTGGACGGCCGCGGCGGGCTTGCGCTGTCCGCGGACGACGGTTGCGGCAAGCATTCAGGGTGAGATGGGGCTGACCAGTCGGAACCCGCTCGGTGGCTCGGTCATGGCCTACGCGAACCGGATGGGTGACATGCAGACTACCAACTGGAACGGATATGGAGGCATGGTGACCGCCAGCGCGAACCGGGCCGGGGCGCTTCGGCTGACGGGCACCACCCCCTATGGCTCGGCGTCCGCGGAAATGAACACCTTCTCCGGCTCCTATAGTGTCAACGCGCGCGGCTTCTGTGACCGCCAGTGGGTGATGGGCGCGGCCGGCGGCTTCAGCTTCTCATCGCCCGGTACAGGCGGTCCCTCCTGCTTCGGTGCGCCCAATACCAATGGCTTCTTGCTGCAGTCGAGCAGCACAGCCGCCTCCTCCGGTTCCGGGGAACCAGAGGAGGTGGTGCGTCGCGAGTTTAGCCGACTTTCGTTGCAAGAGCAGCCTCAACATGGGCCCTCCTTGCTTGGCTGGGATTAAGCTGGGCGGTGCTTGCGGTACTTCAAACCCGATGCCTGGAAACGCTGCAGATTCCATTGTTATACCGCTGGAAAACCAAGCCTCACCGCAGAAGGTGCCGTTACCAATGCTGGAAGCAGTGCAGCAAGGCATTCTTAGGTACTGTACTAGGTACAATACTAGCTATGGGACCGGCGCAAGAGCTTTTCCATCAAATCTGCTGGTGATTCATGAGCTGGCTGGGCAATTTATCCTCCAATGTCGTTTTCGGGGTTTTCTTCTCTTATCTTTTGTGGTTCTGTGTATGTTGAGTGTTGAGGCCAGATTTCGGGATTTAATTAGAACTATGTTCATGTCAATTTCCACTACTATGCTTCAAAAAGGTAGCAAATAAGTCAGAAAGAAAAACAGATTTCTATTCGCCAAAAGTCAAACGCCTTGGGAATTAGTTCTAGTAGACTGAAATCACTCAAGCAAAACCTTTTCTATGCCTTGTTTTTCTTTCTTTCTTTCCACCACCCCTTTTGCTCATCTTCCCTTCTCAATAACAAATGCGCGTGGTCATGGTTTGGCATGCACGTCAAGTTTTCCTATTTTCTAACAATAGCGGTCATCATAGTGCATCCAGACCCTCTCCCAAAACGGGTTCCGGCTCCAACTCCGCGAGCCCCAACAACTCGCGCGCTCCCCGCAAGACTTGCACATCCAGAAGTAAGCGCGGCGGCGCGCAGGGCGCGAACCGCAGAAGCCAGAGGCTCCCACTTGGCTCATCGATGAGGACATTGTGCAGCTCGCCGGGCCAGAGCTCGCCGCGCCGCCGCAGGGACCGGACCGCCTCGCGGAGCTGCCGGTACCACCCGCGTCGCTGGTCGAGCGTTGTCTCCTAATGTCTTATGTCTGGCAATCGCAGGGTACTGGGTATGTAGGCCGTCAGGACCGCGGGGAAGGGCCCGTTCAGATCCAAAAACCCCCAGCAGCTGCGGGCAGCGCACCGAGGGGTGGAAAGAACCTGCCATGGAGCTGGCGCGCTCCAGCCGTTCCACCCCGGTCACCCACTCGTCCAGCCGCTGGGGCCAGTCCAGGAAGTCGCACATCATCTCCACCCCGTCGATGGTGATGTTGTAGTACGTTCCGGCTCGGACTACGAAGTTGATGCGGACTGCTGAGGTGTCGTACTGGGGCAGGTGGCGGAGGCGGGCTTGGGCTGAGGGCGGGAGCATGGGCCATGTGACGGGGTCGTCCGTGTAGTTGTTGCTGCTGGTGGCGGTGGCGGTGTTGTCGCTGGCAGGAGCGCCAACACTCACGTCAGGTGAAGGAACCGGGGTCCGATTGGGGCGACCGAGACGGATAGGGATGAATTGGGACCGCAGGCGCTCGAAGTGGTTGGGGAGGTGCGAGGTCATCGTCATCATCATGTCGAAGTGATACTCACCGATCCGGGCGATCATCTCGCTCCACTGTTCCTCCGCCACGCGCCAGCGCATCGGGCTGGTCTGTGGCTGATTCACCAGCCGGTCTCGAGACTCGAAGATCAGGTGGGCAAAAGTCCCACTGGACTGCGAGTCCGGGGGTGGGCGCACGAGTGGGACATGGATACTGGCCTCGTAGGGATGCTCGTAGTGCGGACGGGTCCACAGCACGTTGAATCGGAAGATGAGGTCGTCTCCACAGGGGAAGACCCATTTTGCGCGCCAGGTCGACTTGAACAAGGGGCTGGGGGGCTCGATCTACCGCAGCCCGGTCGACCAAGGGTAGGAGAGAGGTTTGGGTCGCCGCCGCACATCGTCGGGCAGCACGTTTTCCGGACGGTCAGGGAACAAAATCCCCGGAAACGGCGTGTCCAGACCCATGACTCCCTGCACCTCGTGGATGGCTGCATCGCGCACCCACCGCGCCTAGTTGCTGGGGTTCCAGAACTTTGGGTTGTCCTGGATGCAGTAGATATAAACCCGCTGGCTGATTTTGACTCAATACTGCCAGCCTGCTTCAATCACCTCCACGACCTCCGCCGCCGACAGCGTGAATCGGGGCACAGAGCTCAGCCTTCCTTGCTCCGCCAGCTCGATCCGTGTAGGACTACTGGTGAGGGATCGCCGGTCGCCGAGATCGATGCCATGCGCGCGGCCGGCATGGGACGACACCTGCATGGATACCAGATGAGATGCGAGGATCGTCGAGGCCTGTGCCCCACTGATGCGGAAAATTGGCCGGCAATCGAAGGTCAGATTGCGGATCGTGTCGCCCTTGCACGGGGTGTCCGACCATAGCTGTCGCACAATATCGAGTCTGGCAACGCTGTCCGGGATCGCGGAGCGGACGATGGCAAGATGGAAGACTCGTTTCCTGAACAAAAAGGTAATCGCTGCGTGATCTTGCTCGGCCTGGAATCTGATCACCTCAGCCTCTACATCAACATCGGGGTTCCCAGGTTTATCACCCATAGTGAAAGACCAAACAGCTTTGCTTGACAAGTGAGCCGGTTGGGGAGTTGAAAATTCAGGAAGATGCGTCTCGATGAGCGCCGGCGGCAGTGCTTTTATTTGTGATTCTTGATTCTTACTGAACTTTTGGAAGCCAGAATTGGAGTCCATGATCCTAGCTACAAGGACTGCATTCTTCGTCTCGTAATCTCACCCACCGCAATCAGGGCCGCGGTGAAAGAAAACCTGGGCTCGCAGAACCAGTTAGGGTTCCATCTTGCGGGCATTTTTTTTGTCGTCGAAAAGGTACCGCTGCGTCACGTGCTGTAGATTTAACCACCAGTGCTATCTTTGTTCTCAGTTTGGCTGGCTGTCGTCGTTTCTGATGTGAAACCTAGTGTCAGTCTCGGAAACATACTTGTGGGATTCGTCCCTTGCAGATGCTATGTGTACTGTACATTTATGAATACCAGGAAAAAGGACTAGCCATATTGGACCGACTCTGTATCCATTGTAGAGAGATAGATTTGATATATAGTGTACATAGTAACAAGACTATGCAGATATCAACATCCGAGTATTTAAAGAAGTTGACATTAAAATCTCAGTGATAAGCCGAAACTTAGAATGAACATTGCAATAAAAGTATGAAGTTTACATATTCTTTTTTCTTCTATTATTAAGAGCACGAGTAAAATACAGTTCAATTTCTAAAAATTAAGAACAAGCTACACATGAGAAGGTGGCATAGCCCTGTCAATGTTATCAATGAACAGAAACAAAATCCGGACCTAGAATTTTGAAAGTGTTCCCCCATGGACCAGAACCCCAAACCACCATCATCGCTGTTGCTGGAAGCCGAGAGAACTCGAATCGGGGTGATAAAACATTAACCTACAGTTTAATACTAATGTGGCAAAAGAACCTTGAAGATTTGAATGGTACATTTCATCGCAGTCTCAAAAGACACCTTGCTTCTCGATACAACAAAGCAAGCTGCCAAGCAGTGGAAAGCATGCTTGCCTTCTCCTCAGCAGGATATCAGGTAATGGCCTATCTGCTCACCCAGCGACTGCCGGCGGCTGAGTCGGTTACTTTGAGACCCCATGGCCGAAGATTGCTGGAGCATGGAGTGATGAATCTCGATTGGAAGAGAGAGGGAGACAAAGCAAAAATTGTGGAGAGAGTAGGTCAAGGAAGATACGCCTCCCTCAGTGTTGGAGAAAATCAAAATATTCATTGGTATGCCATAGATCAAGAAATGTACGCACTGTACATCCGACGTAACATCTCTGCGAGATGTACCCATCTCCGGATCCGGCCAGCCCTTAGTAGCACACCGACTGCACCTCGGAGAGGTCATCACTCCAGGATTTCCAGTCCGATCCCAGACTGATAACCTCGTCGTCAGTCAACCCGCGACGGGCATTGGCGGCTTTTTCGAACTCGTCCGGGGTCCGGACCCCGCCCCCTAAGGCGAGCTCGAAGATATCCAAGATCGCCGAGTCCGGGTCGGTGACTACCCCGTAGATCGTACTGCCCAAGGCGCCCGCGTCCCCAATGAGCGACATCATGTCGGCCAGCTGCTCCAGCCCGTCCGAAATGAGCCGGACCTCTCCCAAGAAGGGGACAATCATGAGGACGCCAAAGATGATCTCCTCGATCATGGCCTTCTTCTCCTCCGCCGACGCCTTGTCGGCGACCTCGACCATAGTCATGAAAAACTGAAGGAGAGGGCGAAGGGTAAATGATATGAACTTTTCGATGTCCGTTGACCGAGACTCTTGGCAGTGTACGTAGGTAATTGGTGGAAAATAATAGTGGAATCAAGTTCAACACTCAAACATCGCGAGGATTTGTAGAAACCAAAATCCCCAGCTCAAAGGCTAGATCGGGCTGAAATGGGTGGTAGTGTAGGGTACCTTAATCGCCAGAAGTCAGGGTGTGCTAGGCTGTAGCTAGTGCTGAGAAACCGTACTGTTCATCCAAGACCGGCTAGCTGTTCTTTTCCCCCGTAGAATAGGGGTAATCTCTCAATTTCGGCCCAATCTGTGCCTGGATTGATTTGCGGACATGAGTGCTGGCATAGTCCTAGTAGTGCTCGGTAGGCCTTACAGATCCAGTCTAGTATACAGAGTCCACGGTGGGGTACAACGCGAAAGACCCCGACTGTAAGGGTCTTATCGCGAGGTAATGCATCCTACTATTAAGTAAATTAGGGTTGGGTAAATAAGATTCTGGCCCGGATCCGGAATAGCATCCCATTGCCGCAATTCCAGGCGATCTCGGTGAAAAGGAGTAGTTTCAATAGTGGTAGAACCGTTGCTTTCATTAGCAGCCTCCAATCTCGTCAAATGCTCACTAGTGGCAAAATCTACCTAGCGCCTGCCTGTGGCGAGATTGCCGGAAAATTAACGAAACCCCTGTCTCTTGTCCGCGGAGTCAAGTTGCTTTGAAATTCGCAGCCGTTGAAGGACCCTGGGGAAGTCAAGTAATACAGAAGTGCGGTGCATTGACAACCGAAGATCAACATTCCAAGCCTTTCAGGGATGCACCCAATCCCGAGATCTCCGAATTTTCTCAGTAGAGACAAGCCTTTCAAGTAGGGCATCTAAAGATCCGAGCAGTGGGCCCTGGTGAGCTCTTACCTAAAACAAGCTCATAAAAAACTCTTATCAGCAACGTGAACGGACGCCGGTGGTTTGGGACCCCACCTATCCCACCCCACCAGGGACTCGGCTGTCCTGAGCTAAGATAGGCGACCATGCCGAATCTGTAGGCCATTCCGGCAAACCATTGAATGCGTTATTTGCGTTAATTGAAAGCACATGCCGCATATCTATTATCATGGCCCAAGTGTCAAGACAAGTTACCTACCTAGCGGTGACCTCGGAGATTATTACTGTGCTAACAGAATTCAACAAACACCCCCCTGAATAGTCACTCTGGTAGTTTCCTAGGGGACTGGTTTTACCATGACCGACGAACCCTCATGCCCGGCGCGATGTAACAAATGAGATAAAGGGGCCATGTGTCTCAGCATTGAAGCACCGGAGGGCCCTGAATAGCACAAGATGTTGTTGTCTCACTCCATCTTTCTGGGTCTCTTTGCTCTCGCTGCGACTACGATCGCAAGTACCGCTTGTCTAGACAACTCCGTTCGTGATACCATCGCCTTCTTCAGTGGAACCGCTCTGACGTTCGGTTCCAACTATACCAATGCAGCAGACTGTGGCCACAAATGCTCGACACTTCAGGCATGTCGAACCTGGCTCTTCACCAGTGGTGGCCAGTGTGAACTTTTTCGCCACTCTCCGGTCGCAACAGCACCCAATCCCAATTTCACCTATGGTTTGTGCGGTCAGGGGAGCAGTCCTTCCCAGAGCGTTCGGCCGTCACTCATGTCATCTTCATCCCATCTGATTCACAAGACTGCAACATCTTCACCCACTTCTAGTATGGTAGGTCTCTTCCTAATGCATGAGTGGTTCTCCCAACTCTGATTGCTCGTTTGTTGTGATTTCACTGACCCTTTCACTCGGCTCAGATCCCACTTAATGCCGCTAGCAAACAGCATCTTCAATTCCACAAAGACGGTAGCCATCATCACCATCATTGAAAGACGAAGTCGGGGCCGAATCGCATGTTAATGCTGATATTTATTCTGATATCTGACCAAATGTGATGCAAAGAAAAAGACCTAAAAAGACGTGCTTTGGAATGAGCATGAGTAAAAGATAATCTTGAACATGGAACAACGCCGGCCATTGCGTAACGGGCTCCCAAATAGGCTAACCCGTTATAGATTACCCCCTTGCCGTAGTAATTTACGTACAGAACATCCTATATATTCTCGAAGTCCGGCGGATGTATCTCTTCAAGTTCCTTCTTCAGTCCCCTCCACCTCCTCGGCTCAGCAGGGGACAGACAGGCAATAACGCAAAGCAGAACTCGATCTCCAGCTACCAAATAATCAAATATGAGCGACAGAACAGAACAACCCCTGCAATTTGATAACACTGGCTCATGTCCACTTCGAGTGCCAGGATTCAGCGGAATTCCCCTGGACTATGAGTTCGATTTCAACCAACGCTTTGCGCATGGAGCACGCGAGAATTACTCAAGAAGAGCCATCAGGCTCACAGCACCTGAGGTCCAGATGTTGCGACTCATGGAACGGATCACAGACATTCCGAACTGGGAACACGATGTGTTTAACGAACAAAATCTTGCCCAGTGGCGTGCACAGGCATCTTCATCTTACGCGAGCCTTGACTCGAACTCAGATCAGGACGTGGACATGGACCTGATCACAACGAAGGCATGGTTCTGGTGCGTAGCGGAACTGCAGGATAAGGCTAAGGGTCTCCGGGACACTGGATATGTCATTGTTCTCAATGCCGACTCCGGCGTAGGCAAAATCGACGACGAGGCTCTGGGGGATGATCTCCAAGAAGCACTCCGTCCGCTCTTGCCGACAAGGAAGGGTGGTGGCATTCACGATTTAGTAGATCCGTCGCTTTACATGTTGGTCTATGGCCGGACAACAGTTCTCAGCCACGGTGGTCGGGTTGCTCTGCCTGCGGCGGACGGCTCAATCTCCCAGTTCTATCCGCCTTCCACCGATCCCAGACTAGCCACGGCACCTGTGCAGGATCCCTCCAGGAGTATAACGGCTCTGATACCCCGAGAACTCTTTTATCTTCAGGATAATCTCAAGTTACAACAGGTTTCCTTTCGCTTCCAATGGCTGCCTTGCGAGGTGGAGTTTGCGGAGCCGTCGGGGACGGCAGTACGGATCACCTCGTATATCAACAATCTCCACCCAAGCCATACCCAGGCCTATTCTTATTTCTCGCGCGATAGGACCGTGGAATGAGGTCCTAGTCAAAGGCGCTGGCGGGCGCATGCCTCGGCGCATCTATACCTATGGCGTCACAGACCGAGAAGAAGAATGTCCCATAGATGTAGACCCGCCGGAGGACATTCTCCCAGTCGTGTGGAATCAGAAGATCACTCGACGCGCCTGGTCTCCGGAGCAATGGGAAAGTCACTGCTCCAAGGTGCGAGAGTATTTGACTTTGCCTGATGTGGATCCCAAGTACCGTGTCTTCGAACCCGAGCCCGGGGATCCCCCTGAGACGGAGGATCTTCTGGCTTGGATGACGCCGGAGATGTGGGCATCCCCTGCACGCGTCGCGGAGATTATCCGGGCGAAGTTCAGGCGACTGCATCGGTTCTCATACCCCGAGCCCGGGATTTCCTATACGTATGAAGACTGGAAAAGAGGCCAGACCGCGAACCCGATCTTCGGGCCATGGCCATCTGACCACGAGTTCGACCCGCCTCGAAATCACGAATACTACTCGGTGTCGCTCGAAAATCAGTTCCGCAAACAGGGTCTCCAGGTGATTGTTCAAGTCTTCAGCATCGATCTGACGCCCGAGGGATGTGGTGGTGACGATGGTGCCCATGCATACCCCGGAGATCCAGAGTTCCAAGTGGACGGGATGCTCAACGAGCATATTGTCGCCACCGCACACTTCTGCTACAGCGCGGAGAACATCACAGAGTCCCGCATCTCCTACCAACAACGGGACAGGTTGCACATATTCGGCCATCAACCGGACCCCTTCTGCATCTACAAACTCTACGGAATCCCTCCCTGTCCGGGACCGGGCGAAGACCCAAACGCTCTGCCGCTGCAAACCCTAGGGTCCGTCGCCGTCACTCAAGGTCGTTTTCTCATGTGGCCCAATGCCTTGCGATACAAGAGGCTTCCGTTCTCCTTGCTCGACCCGAGCCGCCCAGGCCATCAGCGGTGCGTCGTCTTGCGGCTGGTGGATCCCCACTATCGCATCTGCTCGACTCGGAATGTGCCCCCGCAGCAGCACGATTGGTGGCGCAATGCGGTCTTGGCGAATTCCGCCACGACTCCGCTCTCGACTCTTCCCCAGGAGCTGATGGACATGGTCATGAAGGAAACAGGGCCTTGGCCGATGCAACTCTCCGAAGCTTTGCAGCACAAGGCAGACTCTGAGAAGGAGCGAGAGAAAGCCGTTCCGCACCAGCTTTTGTACATTCAATCCTACGATTTCTGGTGGGAATTGAGTTAGTGCCGAGCAGGCGGTTTTACACCACAGTATGTTACCGTTCAGATCATGGTGGTTTGTTTTTTCGCTTTTTCGTCGATGAAAAGTCTTAGATGCCTATAACAACTTGGGCTTTGATTGACATAGATCGTGTGAGGGACATTGTAACTTTCACAGGGCTCAGTACTTATCTGAGTAGACTTGAGTACCACGAAACTTCCACCAGCCTTTACAGACAATGGACAGAATTCGCAGTTTGAGTCGGATCTTCTAGACCCTTTTTCTTTACCAATCTCACAAGAAGCACTCTTTCACAGAGTTGTTACTTTCCATGAGACTGGGCAATGGAACCATCTTCGCTCCGATATCTTTAAGATTCTTGCCCCCTTTTGGAGCTCCCACGATGGAGTCTTTGAGACGGGAAATTAGAATGTCCTAAGTCAATAGATTCCTGCTAGTCTAACCATCGTAGTTCGTTACATTTGCACAAAGATGGACCATGACTTGCCGTATGATACATCATCTCCGGAATGCCTATCCGTTCCGATCTATTGTTGGAATCAACATATTTGGGGGCTGATTGCACTAACTATGTAGCATGTATAGCGGGAGTAAGGCTATCTTTATGGCTCAATCTCAATAGAAGGAATAACTATGGGGCAGTGAAGAAGAGGAATGAGTCGAGTTGCGCTGCCCCTAGGAATCAAACTTGCGCGTCCCCGTAGCACACTCGGAAGCTCGGATGGTCGGATGCACCCGCACTCCGGAACGGGGGACGGAACCAGGGTCTTCCGACAGGTCCCAGGTTTTCTATGTACACCTCGCCCCGGGTTTCTACCGGGATTCCCAAGACACGGAACTGTAACGGGAGAGTGGATATGCTGTATCGTGCATGGCTGGGTGAGGGAGAAGCCTGTCAGCATGCATTGGCAAAGCGCTTCCTCATCAACCTAATTCTAAGGCTCCGGGCACGTCTTGTGACTCCCTTCGCCCCTCTCCCTTGCCCCTCTTCATGGTTACGTCGTCCATTTTGCTGAGGAATCTGGGTTGAACAAGCCTTAGCAATGGCATCAGCAATACTAATAGGTTGTACCGGACTGGTGGTAAGCCCCGACCACGCCTTCTTGGCCTTTTAGCGTCGTATCCTGGTACAATGTACGGCGTGCCCGATTTGCACACTTACTGACCAAACACTCCGGGAAAACGATAGGGATCTCACATCCTCCGAAACCTCATCTCCAGCGAAGCCATCACCTCAATCAACACCTTCTCCCGCCGCCGTTCTCCGGAGGCATCGTCATCAGATAAAGTCCACGCCTTCGTCGCTTCAGACCCAGCCCGGTGGCTTGCCCAGATCACGCGGCCGTCCGGAGGGCAACGACCCGCGATCTTGTTCTCCGCGTTCGGGACGACCCGCGCCGCGGTCGGCGGCAGCTTCGAGGCCCAATCCCGGATCGACCACAGCCTGCAGCTCGAGCTCGCACGGGCCGCCCGGCACGCGGGCTGTCGGGTGTGCGTCCTGGTCTCTTCGTCCTTCGCCAGTGAGCGTTCCTGGGTCCCGTATGCACGTATGAAGGGTCGGATTGAAGCCGATCTCAAAGCGTTGCAGTTCGAGAAGACCGTGATTCTCCGTCCCGGGGTAATATTAGGGGATCGTGGTGAGAGCCGTCCTGGGGAATGGCTCGCACAGGGGCTGGTGCGGGGCATTGGGATTGTAGCTCCTTCTTGGGGGAATGCGCTTGGTCAGGATGCTGGTGTGATTGCTGAGGCTGCTTTGAGGACTGGACTAAGGGGCTTAGAGGGGGGTTTGGATGGGGGAGATGACGGTTCTGGGGTGTTGCTTGTGGAACGGAGTGATATCGTCAAGATTGCGAGGATGGAGCCAGTTTCTTAGCTTCTTTTGTAAGAAAGTTCGGTGGGGCTCTTTAAATCATCACAGTATTATCGCAAAGTAGCATGTGTTAGTTCTCTCTTCTCTTATTTGGCCTGTTAGTCTAGCATAGAAGTAGTGCTCCTGCGTAATGTATAGTACATGTACTTTGTTCATGTGGACACAAGATATTGGTTGAATTTTGCTGTTGGTGATCTAACATCTACTCCTTTACTTGCCTAGCACACAGTAACGTCATTGACCTCTTGTTGTTGTTTACTGTGTGTTTGATCAACTGTGTCGGTATGTTCAAGTGAACTAACCACGTGGTCCAGGGTTATTCACCAAGTAACTATCCACGCAAAGGGAAGTCAGTCAACTACAAACACCAAGACCTTATAACATTCAGACCGAATCAGCCTTCTTGGCCTCCCTAGTTAACATATCAAAGTCTTTTGTGAACTAAGGAAACGAGTATCTTTGAGAAGGAGCTGCGAAATTTCTTTGCTGAGACATGATATGAACCCTCAGCTGCACCACATTTCAACAATTTCATATCGGCTATGGACTGAGCCTATAACGACTCAAACTGCTCCTTAGCTGACAGCAGGTAAATGGATAGTTAGACGCCGTAAAGGGAAAGGTGGCAGTAAAAAGGCATGCGGCTGGGTAGGTATTCACAGCGTTTTCATCTTGCATGTAACACGCTCTTGCTTATCCTCTCCTCTCCTTCATTCTATATCATCCGCTGCCTTTAGAGGCATTCTTTCTTCTGACCCTGGTCACTCCTGCGTGTTCTCCGTCAGCTAGGAAATCAAGCCCGTGCGTTAATACCCAGCTGAGGCTCAGTGGATCAACCTCCTCGCAGCTATCGAGTGTTTATCCAGCTTCTTCTTTTAAAAAAAAGTCCACTCCCCAAAAGCGGGTCGCGCGCGTCCATAATCATCCCCCAATATGTCCCCCCGAACCCCGACACGATCACAATCACAAGCCCATCTGACCTTCAAATCGTGATCGTCGAAAAGTCATCCACGCCCCAGGAAAATGAGCCCCAGCCCCACAAAAGCAAAACCATGAACGTCGACCGCGCCACGCTCATCAACGGAAACCAGTACTTCCAGAACATGCTGACCAGTCACCGCTGGGCAGAATCCGACCGCGCGACGATCACCCTGCACGACGACCACATCGTCGCCATGGAGGTCCTACTGCGCAAGCTACACGGGACCCTAGACGCGATGAGCGTGAAGGAGGTCTCCGTCGCGGACGTGTGGCACCTGGTGCTCGCGTGCGACAAGTACGGCCTCAACCCGAAGGACTTTCTGGCCTGGTTTGCATCGTGGGCGGAATACGCCGAGACCCAGATCAAGACGCTTTACGACGGCGACGAGCTGAAGTACTATCGACAGATCCTGTTCCCGAGCTGGGCGACCGACCATACGACCCTCTTCGCTGAGGCGACCAAGTCCCTGGTCTACGGGAGCGAGGAGCATATCGTCGAGCGCAACCCCACGAAGGTCCATCACATGCATCTGCCGCCTCGGATTCTGCGTGAGTATAAACATTCCTTCTCCTGATATCAACCAGGCACGACTGTTACCTATCTAACGCCCAGACTCCCCGCAGAGCAAATGAAGGCCGTCCGCGGCCGCCTCCGCAACATCGCGCACAAGGACCTCTTCAGTTGGATCGCGACGATTTTGAGGTCCCCCACCCCCTCCCCGTGCTGCGAACGCACCGTCTTCGAATTCTTCCGCGAGCTACAGCGCATCAGCGTCTGGCCCTTCGAAGAGTGCATGCGGCACAGCAGCATCGACGATCTGGTCTTCCGCATGGAGAGGTTCGACGCGAGCAAGATGCGCGAATACACGGATCCCGGGACCCGGAAGCCGGTGGATTGTACCCATTGCGGATGCAACTGGGAAGCCGCAGTGGCCGGCGCCGCGAAGCGCGTCGAGGGATACTTCGATGGGCTGTGTCTGGACTGCATGGACAACACGAAGAATCTGGAAAAGGGCGGCGATCGGGACCGGGATTACTGGGCGTATATGCTGCCCCGGGATTGGTACGATGTAGGGTGCCGGATCAAGCATGGCGAACCGACCTGGTATTTTAGTTTCATGGGGAGGCGGGAGAAGAAGGGGTTGATTGCGGATGTTTAGGGCGGGGGTCTACCTACCTCATGGTTGAGACTGGCTTTGGGAGGTTGGGGGCAGGCTGTACTGCTCTTTGTGGCAAGGCTTGCGATCTGTGGTAAATGATTCTTGTGGACGATCTCTACGATCTGCTTTGTTCTGTAACCCATGGCTTACTTGCGCGGCCTTCATATCTTCGTTTCCCAACCTCTTCCTTTGCGTTCTTCTCCTACGCCTATCGTGACTATAAGAGGATCTTTTGCAATAATGTCATATATCTGCCCCATGATAAACCCAGCACTCAACAAGACATAAAGGGAACTGCGGGGAGCACTGACAGAGAGCTCCCGCCCCGGTACCCTCTTGCAGTGACGGTATAGAGGAGACCGCTGCAGTCGCCAGGGCTCCTATCTCCGCACCGTGTAAACCTTTTTCAACATAGCTTTACAGCTACTACTCGGCTCGGTACAATGCGATTGTCATTTCCGCCGCTGTCATCAACCCACCGCCCTTCGTCTCTTTTGTACCGCATTCTATCCAGATATGATCTGAGGTTTATGAGCAAATATACTCTGAGAACAAGATGAAACCGGCAGATCCGAAATTATCAATCATGTCTCCACTGGCAATTGTAACAGACATCGCTGTATATCAAGGCTTGAACAGCCCGAGGCCCAAGGAGTAAATATACCAGCCCGACCAGATAAAAATCTCCACCATCTCCACGCGTCGAACCTACCACCCCGGATCAAGAATCTTCGAGGGCAAAAGAAGTTGGAGCTGCGGGGAATCGAACCCCGGACCTCTCCCATGCTAAGGGAATATTATACCACTAAACCACAGCCCCGATTGTTGAACACGGGCTCGAGAATGTGCTACCTATTCTAATGCATTGTGCTGCAGCGCGCTTTCGGGTTACGTCAGAACCCCCCTTGGTAAGAAAATCCCTTTGTGCGAGAGTATCTATCAGAATTCCGGTGGTTTAAGAGATTTTGTATACTATCTAGCGAATATTCTTACTGGAGAAGGGTGGAATGAATACCTCCGTGCTGTTTCTCGGCTCGTTTGGGGTGATGGTGGTTGTAGTACTTTCGAGCGAAATATATTTACGACGGGGTCCAGAGGTCTTTGCGGGTAGCCCTAATCCAAGTCATCGGAGTCCCTCCAAGGCCTGCACGGTAAGATTGCAAGGAAGATCCACCCACACAACTGTAACATATCATAGAAGCAATAGTTAAGCTATGCATACAAGCAATAAGAATTTGATTGAGCCTGTCATGTACACAGTAGAAAGGCCACCAGAAAAGAAAGCGAGAGGAGACCACACCAAGGACCTGCGCGGGCCCTACCGTACTTCATATACGCACCCGCAACTCCTCGGCCTTCCCACTCAATCCTCGCCCCGGAACCCCATCGCCGTCCAGCTAGCCTCCACCCTCTCCCGAATCTCCCGCGGATACGAATGCCGGAAGTCAGCCGCCTGCCAGTCCGGCCCCGTGGTATACTCCGACGGCATCAGCGCATCCGAGACCACCTTCCCGCCCTGGGTCGGGGAGCCGTTCCCGTGCGACATGTACGGGATGAGGGGGAAGCCGCGCACGTCTTCATAGAAGTACTCGTCCAGCTGGGGGCGGCATCGGGTGCAGAAGGCCCAGATCACGTCCTTCCAGTTGTAGACGTCGATGTCGTCGCCCACGAGGACGAGCCGGTGGATCGTGTAGCCGGCCTTATGATTGAAAACCAGGTCGCCGATTTGCTTGCTGAACGCGGCCGAGGTGGTTTTCAGACGGCGGAGGGCCGCGGTGTCGATCTGTAGGACCACCCAGGTTACTTGGGATTCGAAGGGAGACATCGCCTCCTTGACGGGGAGGCCGGCGTCTTTGCAGAGTTGGTGGATCTGAGCGGCCGCGAGGGGGCCGATCATTGTGTGCTGTTTTGGGATTAGTTATCCTCTGAGGGGATTTGGGAGGGAGCGGGAATAAGAATAAGCGGAGGAAGTGAACATACCGTTTCGTCGGTCAGACGACCGCAGTTGGAAACGGGGAGGATAGCACCGGTGCGGTAGGTGATCTTGTTGACCTTGTACAGGGGGCAAGGGTGCGAATCGCCAGGGAAAACATAGCTGAGGGTCATTGGTTAGTCTAACAGCGACGCGAAAGGAAAGACGGGTGCCCAAACATACCCGTGCATCTCACCGAAGGGCCCCTCGGGCACCGTCTCGGAGATGCTCATGGTTCCCTCCAGGACGATCTCGGTGTTGGCGGGCACCAAGAGATCATTGGTGTCGCACTTGACCACATCAATGGCGTGGCCCGTGAACGCGCCGATATGGCCGGCCTCGGTCACCCCGTCCGGGATGGGCATGCTGGCCGCCATGATGGCCGCTGGCGGAACCCCGAAGCACAGCGACCAGGGGACATCCTTTCCGATGGCCTTCCACTTCTGCTGCATTTGCCAGATATGTTGAGGTGGGATCACCAACCCTGTAAGATGGTTCTTATCGTAGACCATCGCGCGCGCAATCGACCAATTGGTCCAATCGCCCTCGGGCGAGGATATAACATGCATGCCGTAGGTCTGAATGTATCTGCCCCCGTCGGCCTGGTGTAGCAGGGGCACAGGGAGTTTCGTCAGGTCGAACTCCCCGTCATTCAGGACATTCTCCTTGCAGGCGCCCGTGGGGACCACCCGGGGCGGGATCGGCTTCTGGTGGGCTGCGGACATCATCTTGTCTAGGATGTCTTTCATGCCCGCAGTGGGCGGCAGAGCCAAGTGGCGCGCTAGCCGGCCATAGCGGGTCTTGGGGTCGGCGCGCAGGGAGTTGGGCGCGCCCAGGATCCGGAAGAGACCCTTGTCGGCGCCCTTGAGGTTGTTGAACAGCGGGGCCTTGTCGTCCGTCTCGCACACCTTGCGAATGATGGCTCCAGCCTCGAGGTCCGGATCGATCTCGCGGTCAATCTCAACCAGGTCGTTGTCCTGCTTCAAGGCTTCCACATAGGAACGGAAATTCATGTGGGGGAGGTCTTGGACGGAGGGGTCTTGGTGGTGGTGGTGAGGCATCTTGGCAGCTGATCTTCTGGTAAGCAATATACAATCGGAGAGACCAGGTATATCTCATTCAAGCTTGGTAGTCATGAGCGAGGGTTTAGATGAAGATGGGGAGGTGGCTCTTATATGATTCCCAAGCCTACAAGTGGCGAGGGATTTGCATACGGATGGTTGGAGCGTGGGTTGCCTCATGCTCTTTTCGTGAGGGCAAGCGGGCTTGTTCAATGTTTGGCCCCTCCTATTTCCTCCTGATCCTGCGCTTACTATTGATCACTAGGCGAGTGCGCCTCTCATCCATGGTGATATCACGAGTCGCTTATTCTGGATGGGGCAGCTCCGCCGACGTGTGAGTATCGGGGGTCTCGGTAGCCTCGGAGGCTCGGGACATGCACAAAGTGTGTAGATAACATTGGGGCACCCTGGCAGTTCCACTTATGATCTGCATCTCGATCCGTCGTGATCATCATGCCTTGAACTTTCTTGGGAGTTGTTTGGATTTCGACAGGTGTACTGTGCCTCCCAGGACAGAAGAACAGGGATGGAGAAAGAAACAAACGGGGGGTAACAAGGAAACAATAGAAGCATGAGCAAAGAAATCCACCAAAAAAAAAGCAAAATGGAAAGAGATTAAAACGTATTCCGGAAACATTTACATGTAAATACATCATGATTGATGTTCTCTGCGAGAAGAGATCGTTGTGCATTCGACCATAAATGTCTATGTATAATGCGAAGATAATGCTCATACTAACCGAGTGCCGACCTGCAACCCCCCGCCACCCAGTCCTCGCGATTCTTCACCCCCAACTCCACCGCCGCCCGTCCCCAGTCCTCTCCATAATTATGACGCCGCGCTCCCGCCAGCCCGGCTCGCTCAAGCCCCTGTTGTTCAGTCAAGAGGGTCAGGAGCCCGAAAATCACGGGAACGTGGGTGTCCAGCTGAACGCGCATAAGCCCCTGAGAGACCGCCGCGGAGATGTACTCGAAATGCATGGTCTCCCCTTTGATCAAGGCCCCGATGGCAATGACCGCGTCGAAGGCTGTATTGTTCTCAGAATCCTGTGCTGTGTGGATGATTCTGTGAATGGGGATATCGGGAATCAGAAGATGCACAAGCAAAGACAAAGAACAGCGGAAGAAAGGGAAGACGTTACCTTTGCGCGGCAGAAGGAAGCTCATAGCTCCCTGGCACACTCTCCAGAACGATGTCCTCTTCCTTCACCCCGGCTTCCAGTAGTTGACCCTTGGCCCCCGCGATGAGGGAGTCGATGAGGCGATCGTTCCACCGTGCGTGGACAATGGCAATTCGCAGACCGGCACCTGAAGTTGTTCCATCGAAATGTGTCAGCGTTCCAATCAAGAACCGGCAGCAGCGCCGGGAAGCTTTCTGGGGGGCACTGCTTCAACTGACCATTGTAGCTCTGCACCGCACCAGGGCCTTTGATAGATGATGCCATGACTGGAAGCACAACAATCAATCTCTAACTTGCTTCTGCCGCAGACCCAAGGATGAAGATGTTTTTGCTTGTAATTTCCCCTTGAGTTTGGTTCCGTCAGGTCCGACTGATGTGTTCTAGGCGGACCTGAGATCCAGCATCCAACGTTCCTCCCTCATGCTGCCAGCGACTGGAGAGTGATCACTTCGGGCCCTCGGATCTTTCAAACTCGGGTCAAAAACTATGCCGATCACTTGCCATCTGCTGACGTGGCACTGAGCTATAGCTATGGCAAACAAGGCGGACAGTGGTATAGAGAAGAAAGTCAGAATGCTAACTCCTGGATGTTCGTGATCCTTTCCATTTAGGGTATGTATCTTTGCCATGAGGGGATTGATCCGAGAGCCCCGAGGGCTCCGAGAACAAGACGGGAGGAGAGAGAGTTGATCGTCAATTCTAGACTTCTGGACAAATGTGTGAAATCAACGATGTCAGCGGAAGATAGTGCGCAAACTATGCCAGGTAGACATGACCTCCAGAGTCGAATCCCTCATGGCTGACTCCTACAGATCAACTTCCAGTTGCTCCCATCCCCGCCCCGGTTTCCTGCCTTTCGGGTTTGTGTGCTGAAAACAGTCTGCTTTTCCATATCTATGATTTAGATCGATGGCGCCTTCATAGTAGATTTGATCAACCAAGCGCGATCTGTCAAACTCCAAGAGAAGCACACCTATCATCGCTCCATATCACTCCCCCGTGTTCCTTCCCCGGTCTCCGCCACGGGCACCCCACACCCGGATCACCCCATCCACACAATCGCCGTCCGCCTACCTCCCCGTAGACATGGAATATAGTCGGTATCTCGACCCAACTCGCGCAAAGCTAGCCAGTCAATTTCTGACCGAGACACCTCAACCATGCGGTAAAAGTGCCATGCCACGTGGAGATAGACCCTGTCCAATCCAGCTCGATGCGGGGTGGGTTCTTACAACCAGACAGCTACCTGGGCTCAACCACGACGCGTCGCTAACTCAACCGATGATTTTAGTGGTCTATGTGCTTACAGTAGCCTTATAGTACACAGTATCAAGTGGTTTTGACCTTCCAGTTACAGCTTCCCAAACTCAGGCCCAATCTGCCGCAGCAGCGCCGAGTGATCCGCGCCATAAGTATCCCCCCCTCGAGCGATCACCTCACGCACCCACGACCCGCGCGGGACAAATCGCGCCTTGAAGGGCAGGGCGCGCATGACCAAACCGTAGGTGCACGCTTCCGGGTCCACGGGGACCGGCTCGCCCGTCTCAGACACACCGGCTTTGATATCGAACGACCAGAGCAACCGCGCCACAATGATCCAGAGGACATTGCGCGCGAAGTACCGTCCTGGGCAGGTCCGTCGCCCATACCCGAACGCTGGCGCCGGAAGGGAAGATCGGAAGTCCCCGTTGTCGTCCAGCCAGCGATCCGGGATGAAAGCGTCCGTGTTGGGGCCGAACACGGTCTCTTCGCGGGCGATCGTCCAGATGTTGGCCACCACTACCGAGCCCTTGGGGATGCGGTAGCCGTTGTAGGTCGTCTCCTCGCGGTTGAGGTGCGGTGCGCCTTCCGGGCCGGCGGGCCGCCACCGGAGGACCTCCTCGACGATCGCGGTGATGTACGGCAGGTTGGGCTTATCGTCGGGCAGCGGCCGGGCTTGGCCGACCACGGCGTCGAGCTCGGCGCGGGCCTTGGTGATAAAGCCTTGATTTTGGGTTATACATGCGACCACGAACCAGACCAGGCTGTCGGTCGTGCCGTCGAGCGCGGCGTCGATCATCGTCCCCAGCTCGAAAGCGAGCTCGTCCAAGGGCATGTCGCGATTGTCATCCGTTTCAACCGTCTTCTTCAGCTGCTTGGAGATGTTCCAGGCGTCCGAATCCTCCAGCGCCCGGCGGAAGTTGCTGAGACGCAGGCTATACTTAGTGGTATAGTGGTTCTCCGCTTTTGCCTTCCACGGCGCCAGAAAGCCCGGCAGGTGGTTCAGCACCGGGAACTGGTCGACGATATGCGCGCCCACCTGGATGAACTCGGAGAACTCTTCGTTGAGTTTGACCACGCTACGGAGCACCGGGTCGTTGGGGTCTTGAATCCGGAAGCCGTACAATAAGGTGTGGATGATGCTGGCCGTGGTCCGCTGGAACGGTCCCTGGACATCAATCCCCGCGCTTCCGCTTGTTTGCAAGAGATCGTACAGCAACTGTTGGGACTCTAGGGCTTGGATGGGGAGATATGCTGCAGCTGGAGTCGCGTTCAGCACGGACACCTGGAGCCGCTGATGATGCCGGAATTGGTCGGTGTAGTTCATCATGAGGATGTTGAGCCCCTTCAATGCCAACTCCGTCGCGAGGAACAGTCGAGGTCGGTCGGAAAAGATCACTCCACGTTTGGCGAGCAGGTCATGGGCTACTTCCGAGGTCGACAAAATGATGACCGGTTGTCCAAGCATATTGAGGTGAACGATGGGTCCGTATTGCTCATTCCATTCGCGATAGGTCCTCCATCCATGGGACTTGGGAGCCTGATGAACATTGCCTATCAAAGGCAGTGGCTTGGGTCCTGGTGGTAAGGGTAAGGAAGAGGAAGATGCTTTCGGCCGGCGTGTGACCAAGAACACGCTAATCAGGAGGAAAAATCCTATAAGCGCGGCGAAGGTTGTTGAATGCATGAGGTAAACAATTGCTGGGTACGAAATCACAATGAGGATCAGTACCTCTTACGGGTGACTGAGGACGTATTGGTAGAATCAAGGGAACAAAGGAACATCAACAGCTGATGGAGGAGAAGGTGTGAAGAAGCTATATCCCCAATTGTGGTGCACCGGTCACATGACCCTCTGTGGTCTGACAGTAGACCAGCATTGACATTGGAGTCTTCAAGGGCAGGAATCATACGGAGTAGATCCACACATTTGGACAGTAATTCGCCGCCATCTTACTGGTCCGTTTTCATTAAACCGTCGCAGGTCACAGCAATTAGTCCGAGGCCACGTCACTACTACTGTACTGACCAAATTGCAAAACCGGGATCAGAGCGACTGAAATGGAGGCTCTAGTGGAAAATCACGGAAACGTGCCTACAGATAGGCAAGATCTGGCATGCCTTATGTTGCTTGTGTTGCTTATGTTGCGAGGCTTTACGGTTTCGCTGTGCTGCTGCGCCTCGATCCCTAAGAGGGTCACCGTTAGTGTGAGCGTTAGTGTTACTTAGTGCTTACTGTTAGATCGGTTAGAGAAGCAGCCATTGCTCAGGGCCTCAGGCACGCCTGGCTTTCCCATCGCCTGCCTCTAGTCCGACTCTGTTAATGAGGTGTACCCGATAGGGCAAAGGCGTTTTCGCGGCTTGATGCGGACCTGGCATGTAACTCGATCCCCGGGCCGCTCCCCATTTCCGCCCTGCGCCTCAAATCCAGCCACTGTTGTTTGACCGATGAACGCTGCCGGAGGATCGAAAGAGAACGCAGGGATGCTTTAGTCTCCGGATCCAAGTGGGATGGGTGTCTATCTTCAATAGAATACAAGTACAAGCTCTCAACGACACCGGTACTAGTTTAAACGGAATTGCGCGTGACACGGGCACGCAACCCATGACGTGCGCTTGGCTTCCCATCAAGTGAAAGTTTCCTCTTCGCAGATATCTCCGATTCGATCTCGATCTCGATCTCGGCTGCCCGGTCCTCGATATGCCTCATGCACCGTTGCGCTTGTTCTTCCATCTGAACCATGTGCCCTTGTACCTGCTCCTCCAAGTCTTTCATACAGTCATTCACTGTGTTGCGTACCTCGATGTTACCGTTGTCGATCTCTTCTTCGAATTGGGCTTCCTTCTGGGTGCATACGTCGTAGAGCTGATCGCGACACTCGGCCACGGCACAGTCGACGTAATGTGCGAGCCGACGCTCAATTGTTTTATCAACGTACCGTTCGAGCCGGCGCCCAAGCATCACCATGTCGGACTCGAGAGAGCTGCCTACAGGCTCGAGCTCGCGTGCCAGACGGCGGTCGACGTCTTGCGGTATGGCTAGCAGATGTTCGCGGCCGGATCGAATTAAAAGTCTACGGATCAGGTCATCAGAAACACCACGGAGCTCGTGTTCCAGATGCGCGAGTCTCTGGAACTCTGTTTGGTCGCGGGAGGAAGCACGCCGAAAGTGAGTCAGGCGGATCGAGGACGGTGATCGGGAAGGAGCCCGAATACTCGGCGTGTTAACTTCAGTCGCAACATCAGTCGCAACTTCAGTTGGAGAGCCTATCGGTCGAGGGGAAAGACGGTGCGATCTTTTTCGCCGTTCGGCGTTGGGTGATATTGACCGTGAATCTAGATACTATTATTGAACTATTACACAAGGCGCTATGGCAGAGTGAGAAGATACCTCTGCGCCGTTTTCCTAGCATTTTCTCATGATATACGGGGGGATCCACCTGCTCGGACACGGACTCCTGGCAATATGGAGGTGGATCGGGCGACAGAGCAAAGACACGCCAATCTTTCGGGCATACTCCATGGCGAGCGGTGTTTAAAGGCACTGCCCGAAGACTTCTTCGCCGGAGGGCATACGCGAAATCTTGTAGTCTATCAATTTCGTTATCGACAAACTGTCGTGCGGAGAAGTGTAGACGGAGAAATTTAGATTGACAAATTCTGGCAAACGAGTAAAATTCCAAATCTCCAGGTATGGCCGGTATGAGAGAGTCCATGCCGGATGGACTAAGAACGATGCCGACCGTGTCGAGGCTAAGACTTAATGTTGAGACGGCCGAAACATTTGTAACAGGCGCCGGGAGCGAGGAAAGGAGACGAGCTGGACAGAGAGTGTTGTTGCTTCTCCGAGCTAGACCGCATTTTTCGACTCGTTCGGGAGGGATATTCAAAGTCAGGACCTGGGATCTGCTGCTCGAGTTAGCGAGAGTTGTCGTGATTGAAAGCAAGATAGATGCTTGGTTGGCAGTATTTCCATGCGCAATAGTTTGGCCTTGGACGATACGAAGGCGGGCGACACAAAAAACATCAAGATCGGGTGCGTGAACAAGGACTTTCGAGACCCATGGTCGGTTTCGCGTAGAGGTAGTTGTCATTCTGTTGCTGCGAGACCCGCTGAATGATTAAAACGATAACCCTCGAAGAATCGAGTAGCCCACCCACCCAGGCTTTGAGCGACGTCGAGCAGCCCTGACTCTCAATAGGAGGGGGGAAATGGAAGAATGAGAATGTATGAGCTTCTGAGCCTGGTCACGAGTACATGCCCAATCTGAGATCAACGAGTGAAACCAGAGAGTCCTATGAGAACACAGGAATGGCAGGACTGGATTCGAGGACGACAGAGAGCAGATACCTAGGAAGGGGGAACGAGGAAGTAGAGATGCGGTCTGGTCACGAGTACATGCCCAATCTGAGATCCACGAGAGACGACAGAGAGTCCTATGAAAACACAGGAATGGCAGGACTGGCTTCGAGAACAGCAAGAGAGGCCAAGGGGAAAGCAAGATGCGGTCTGGTCACGAGTACATGCCACAGGCAGGACTGGCTTCGAGAACAGCAAGATAGGCCGACCAGTACATGCGCAATCTGAGATCCACCTGTGACAACCGACTGGCAGGACTGGTTTCAGGGAGCAGGAAGGAGATGGGGGGATGGGGAATGGGGAATGGGAGATGATATTGAGGTGGAAGAAGAAGAGGAGGAGGTCGAGAGAGAGGAGGTCGAGGACGATGACGAGGACGAGGGGAAGGCGAAGGAGAAGGAACGTGAAGGCGGAAGGCGCGGGCGGAGAGACGCGTCCCGTCCCGTGACCGCTTCCTCTTACTGCTACCTTCATTGGACGGGTGACTTTATGATGATACCATGATGACTAATCTAGCATAACTTAATCAAGTTATACGGTACTAGGTAGTTATGTACTATGTAAGTATCCAACTCACTTCGGCTGTAGACATTAACTGATTCTTCTTGCATTGCAGCTTATGAAATATGCCAGGGAACGAGCAGGCCTTGTCCCGTCTCATGCCATACTCAATCAACTGTTCTTAGCATTCTTTTCCTGCTTGGAAAGTCTGTAGACTTTTTATAAGCAGATCTTCAGTACCAGCCCCATGCCCCACCCCATGCCCCACTACATCATACCAAATGGTCGTATGGCCCACCATGGAACTTACACATTGACTTACTGCGCTATCCAGATAGCGTGGGGAAGCCGCCGACCGAATACCGTCTGCCAATCACCGGAACAAGACAGAATATCAAGTTACACATATGTATTTGTCCAGGCAAGGTCGAAATCCAAGACGTCCGATCCCGGGGAGGTGATTCCGCGAGTATGATCAGGAGACCGGCATCCTCGTCTTTCCCGTATTCTCTGTGAATTTGGCCATCTTCTCCATATCGCAATCTAGGTGACAATACTTATAAAACATCCATGATTACTTGATACTATGAGCAAGCGGACAAGCACTAAATTATAACAGATGAGGGGAGCGGGACCATAAAGTCTATTAGCTTGATTTATATCTCATACTGTAGAGCCACGCTAGGTAATACTTGAAGCTACTACGCAAGATGTAATCAGTATAAGCATCAGCCATGCACCCGACCTTCACCGCATGTTAATGCAGTCATTCTGCGTATGCCAACCCCATAGCATGCAAAGCTAAAGCCACGATCTCAGAGCAGCGGTGGTGGGTGACCCCAAAACAAAAAAAAAACACCTCGCTTGAGTCTCTCCTTATACATCCCGGCGGCGTATTTTCAACC
This sequence comes from Aspergillus fijiensis CBS 313.89, assembly GCF_003184825.1. Classification (NCBI taxonomy): domain Eukaryota; kingdom Fungi; phylum Ascomycota; class Eurotiomycetes; order Eurotiales; family Aspergillaceae; genus Aspergillus; species Aspergillus fijiensis. Next base: position 183,008 of record NW_024469013.1, on the reverse strand, counting down.
GGGGGAGTGCTGCAGTTACGATCATGGATTTCATTCTTCAGGTAGATACCCTTCCAAATTTGTGTGACGTTCGAATAGTGGAGTCGGTTCACTACAAATACGGAATGAGTACAGAGTAGGATATGGATCACGCTCAGTGCCAGGGCCCACGGCCTAGGTATCACGTGAGTGAAAAATGCCGCCAACAAGAGGCCCTTGGGTAGTTTCCTTCAATGATCTAGATTTGGTGCTCGCTTATTAGGACTCATGTAGGTATGAGGAAGATTAGCATGGAGCAGCATCAGGGGTAGAATCCGCTTGAGCAATGTATCAAAGTTAACCACACATTGACAGTCTTCACCGCTTGATCTCCCTCCAGAAGTACACCCAGAATGCCTCTGAAGTTCGCCCTCCGGGCATCTCGCCCGCACATCGGCTGGGCCCGAACTATTGGCTCATATCGGGAATGAAATTGGGCCAAGCTGCAACCAAGTCAGCTAGTCTCTATGCAGATTGACCATGGCTCGATTAGACCTAGTGACCCAAGATCTAAACCCCAAAGGAGATCAGCCAAGAAGGGGCTCGGCCAGACTAGCCTCTCTTGGCAAGGCTTCAGCTTCTAGGCTGGTACCTGATAGTTTGTTCGAGGCTGATAGCTCCCCCCTTACTTGTTTCCGTTGAGAAACTTTTGTTGCCTCTTGCACATTATTCTTCTTCATCGCTACACCAGATAATTCTTTTGTTCTGCCGTTATGACGCACGTGAAATTGGTTCTGGGCCTGGCTGCCGCTACCCTTGTCTCAGCCGAGAACATTGTCACTACCCTATTTATCCCGGATACCGACGCCGAGTCATTGGCAGGCTCAGTAATGGGCGTGGTAAGTGCTGCCCACCCGTCGCGGTGCACGGAATTCAAGTATCGCACACTGACGGATAGGGTAGGCTGCAACTGCTACTACCTACTTTGTCAACTGTCCGACCGCTACTGGTATTGATAATAATGATGATGATGACGATGATGATGACTGCGGCATGGGACCCGGTATGACGATTGTTGCGGGCCCTCAAACCACCAACTATTTCCTGGGGGAGCCAGAAGATGATCTGTACGTGGCCTTCGTCCTCCTTGTCAGACTTGCGAGGATTACTTGCTAACCCACCCCGTTCAGGTATATGTCCATGGCTTGTTCGGTGCAAGGAATTACTTATGGGGTCTGCACCGAGATGATCTCGGGCACGGGGGCAGACTTCACTGGGACCTATACCACGACCATGGGCGCTGATGACCTCTGCTGCTTTGTGCCCGTGACCATCACTGCGGGCACGCTGACCGGTGCTGGAGATGCCACCTTCCCTGCGACTGCGCTAGCCACTGAAACGGCTACCTCTACCATTCCTAATGCCTCCACTACCGGCACGAACACGGCAATCAGCGACAAATCGGCTACTGCCGCTGTCGCCTCCACTACCAATTACAATAGTACAAGCACAACCCAGAGCAGCACCGGAGCTGCTGGATTCATTACCCATGATTTGACTATGCTCTTTGGAGGTGCTGCGGCGGCTGTTCTTGTGGCGGCGTATTTGTGAAATATGATACTCTCCCGAAATGCCTTCCGTTCTTTAGTGTACTATTCGAACCTAGCTATTTAAGTCTGTGGATGAATTAGATTACAAGCTTCACTCGGACATTTGAGTCTTGTATGGTGTTAGTATGCTGTTGGTGCGGAACGTGGCTGGCTCTCTACTTCACCTTATCTGAGTGATCCCTAATTACCCTTGTTAGATTGCTTTACACAAATGTCAACTGAGTCGTGGGTTGCAATAGGGGCAAGCAGAGCTTAAATAGGCAAGAGTTAATTCGCCCAAGAGCCCTTAGTCGGTATAAACAGGCCCTAAGATATAGACCTACAAGACTAACAGCTCAAACTCCAACTCAATCTTAGCCCTCACATAATAAGCTCAGTCCAGTAGATGGGATATGTCTTCAAGATGACAGGGCCTCATTGGCATAATACCCCCACCAATGCATAAGTGCTCCCTTTCAGGAGCTAGCTAATGGACGCTACTGCGACATTAATACCTCTGTTCAGCATGTTGCTTGAAACTTCACGCACATGACACTTACTTGTACATAAAGTAGTATACTCCCACTTTACCATTACCCAGAATCAGAATTAAACTGGGCTTGAACTTTACAGCCCCTTTAGCGGCTGTCTCCTATTTATCTCAGATAGCCAGCTATACTGCTTCTATAAGGTTTCCTGGAATGTCAGGTACAATGATATAGTATAAGAGCCTTTGCTCAATGAAGAAGAAACAAAAAATAAGTTATATGCTATCTATTATTACCCCTTTATGGAGCAGTTATTGTCTCAATGGATGCTGTAAAGAATGCCATCTTGATAGGATAAAAGGTAGGTCTTGACGCTAGAGCAGATGCCAAGATGACCATGCACGGACATGCACGCTCTTCCTGATGTTGCAGGTTCTAATCTGCGTGGCGTTACTCCCCTGCTTTCCCCAGATGCTCGGAGATACGCGGGATAGTATATATAAATTGGAACTCGGGCCCGATGTGAGCAACTTATCGAGACACTTGTCTCGTGCGAAGAAGGGAAGAAAATAGCAGAATCTTTCTGAGAATTTTCGGAGTGTTTAATGTACAATAAGACACTTTGCGGCCTCGAATTGACAAATCCGCCTATCTCCACCCTTTTCACCAACTAATTATCTCCGCCCGCCCCCACATCAACCCTACACTCTTGGCCATTATGGTATAATCCAGCCGTGCCGTTCACACTGTGAGCGTCCACTCCGCGGGTGAAATTGGTGATGTGATTGTTGGGGGTGTTCTTGGCGTGCCCGGCAAAACCACATTCAACAAGATGACCGATTTGTGGACCCAAGCTGAGAGGCTGCGCCCGCTGTTGCTCAACGAGCCCCATGGGTTAACTGTAATGGAACAGGCGTGGTGGATGCGTTCATCCCGCGGGTGTTCCTCCCGCTAGGCCAGAACAGGAAATCCAGATGTTCGACCAATTAGGCTTTGTTGATCGACACAGGCTTGTTATGAGCTACAACCAGCACAGCACTGGAGTGCATGCTGCGATATCCACAATAGACGAGGCTGAGCCGAGGGCTTTTGTCGATCTCAGCTCGGCTACTGACTGACATGCCTTCTTCCATCATTTCGTGTCTGACAAAACCGTAAAGTCTACCGGGGTATAAATATTCCCCTAAAGTAAGCACCCAACACCCAGAGATGAAAACAATCCTCCTCCTACCCTAGGGCCCTGCACACAACCCGGCCTTCCTCTCCCTACAGCATGGTCCACGTACCGATTCTTTCAGTAATCCAGGCCGCGTCCGCCCTCTGGGCGCTGGACCTCCTCCCCCACGCAGCCGCGGCAACAGCCTTCCACAACACCAGCTCGTCCGTCGAGTACAACTGTCACGCGGGACAGTCCTGCTGGCCGTCCAACGAGGAATGGGCGCAGTTCAACAAAAGCCTGTCGGGGAACCTCCACCGCACCGTCCCCTTCGCCGCCAGCTGCTACTACAGTTCGCTCTCCTACGACCCAGCCTCCTGTGCCCTGGCCCAGAAGACCTACCTACTCAACCAGCCCCGCACCGAAGTCTACGGAGCGGCGACGGGCCTCAACTGGGAGACGTGCGGGCTCCAAAGCTGCGCGCTGAACCCGCTCGACGGGTGGAACGTGCAGTCAGACGAGTGCCGACTGGGCCGCCTGTCGGCGCTGTACGTCGACGCCCACTCAGCGCAGCAAGTAGCCACGGCGGTGCGATTCGCGCGCCAGAATCGCCTCCGGATCAGCATCAAGAACACCGGCCACGACTACTTCGGGCGGTCGACGCGCCCGGACACCCTGGCCATCTGGACGCACCACCTGAAGAACATGACCTACCACGCCAACTTCACCGCCTCGAACTGTTCTCAACAGCACGAGCACATCGGGGAGATCGGGGCGGGCGCGCAGGCGTCAGACGTGTACGCGTACTTCCAGGGGTTTGGGATGGACGTGACGGGCGGGAATGAGGGCTCGGTGGGGTTGGCGGGCGGGTTCGGGCAAGGCGGCGGCCACGGGGTGTTTGGGCCCTCGCGCGGGCTGCTGGTCGACAACGCCGTCGAGTTCGAGGTCGTCACGGCCGACGGCCAGCTGCGCACGATCAACGCCTGCTCCGACCCGGATCTCTTCTGGGCGATGCGCGGCGGCGGCGGCGGCACGTTCGCCGTTCTGACGAGCTACAAATTCCAGCTCTACCCCGCCGTCCAGATCAACGTCTACTCCTTGAAGGCCAGCTTCAACACGAACACGACGACGGCGGGGGGTGACCTTCAGTACCGCGGACTGGAGTGGCTGCTCACGCAGCACGCCACCGCGCAGCCCCTCTGGTCCGCCCAGAACGTCTCCGGCCATGCCTACTACTGGCCCAGCCAGGTCGAGCTCTACCTGGTGTTGCCGTCAAACAATCAAACGGCGCTGCCGGCGCTGACGCGGGATTTCGTGGCCGCCGTGCGGGCCCACCCCGAGCTGATCCAGGTCTCCGAGAGCAACTACACGACGTACGCGAAGTACACCGATTTCCTGACGCTGACCGAGGCGATCGCGACGCAGCTCACGCCGGGCGGGATCTACGAAGCCGTCGCCAGCCGGCTGATTCCGCGCGATCTCTTTGCGTCGCCGGGAAGTGTCACGGATCTGGTGACGGCGGTGCTGAAAGGGGTCCGGCGGAGTAATGCCCTAATCTCCGAGGAGTACGCCCTGACGCAGGTCATCATGACCACGCCCGTCAACGTGCAGAACGGGAATACAACTAGCGTGCACCCCGCGTGGCGCTCGGCGCTGTGGCATCTGCTGATGACCGGGGGCTGGTTTGACGTGCGCTCTACGGCGAACCAGACCGCGCTGCAGGAACGGTGGTTGGAGACCGTGCAGCCGCTGAAGGAGCTGACGCCGCGGGGCGGGTGCTACGTGAACGAGGGGTCGTATCTGGAACCGGAATGGGAGGAGACGTTTTTCGGGGAGAATTATCCGGCTCTGCTCGGGGTGAAAAAGCGGTATGATCCGACGCACTTCTTTGATTGTTGGAAGTGTGTGGGCTGGGAGGGGTCCAAGTAAGTTTCCCTATAATTTTGCGATTGCTGGATATAGACTGACGTTGGCGGCAATAGGGGGTACCAGTGTTACGATTAATTATTTGGATGCCGGGGGCAATCGCGACCAGGCTACACTTTACTGATGACAAGGTGCGGTGTCTTTAGTCCAGGTCCAGCTTGACTGACCCTACTGCCTGCTGTATCTGCCCTGTACATAGTATATATGCACTGCCTAAGTTCCTGTCTGCTTCTAGACCCGTCGTAGCTCTTCGAGCGACGTCTTGTCTATAGACCTGAGGATAGCATGATTCCAGTCGCTAGTTGAGAATTAACAAAAAAATCATTCCCCAAAACCCTGCAAACCTGAACTGTCAAATTTACTCCCCAAGCCAGCCCGCACCTTGTTGAGGTTTGAGTCTCGTGTTCTCGTCTAGAGGGAAACAAGAAAAAAAAACCATCTACTTACTGTAGTAACATAGCTGACGGCGGCCTGGGGCCCGACCTCGGTGGCCTTAGCTAATTCTCGCAGTCAGCCTGACGTAGTCAGAAACTATACATCTCCCACCTCTCGGAGGCGTCACCAATAGCCAATAGTCCGAAAGAGAAATCTTCTATTGTGATTTGAGTTGGCAGGGGAATGCTGGGTAAAGTTGTTTAACTAGCGGGCCACATGAGGAGCGGATTCTATATCACCAAAGAACCTCCTACAATCCACCCTAGTAGGAAATGGGACTTTCCGCATCTTCCATTACTGTACAGAGTTTTCGTCGGTGTTTCGCTCATCACAGGCTATCCAGTCACCGAAATTTGAGGCAAGATGAGGATGCAGTATGACATCGAAGAAGCGTGACTACATATGATCAGCGCTTCCACTAGCATCGCTCGCCTAAACCGATCGAACTTCCTCTTCCCTGCCATTCACGTAGCCGGCCTTTAGACTCGGTGCCTCCCAGTCTAGCAGTTGAATCGCAGATGACCCGGCACAGCCGCGGATGGGAGACCATGTGCAGAAATCTAGTACCTTGAATCGAACAGACCCATCTATAACTGAGTACCGGTAAGTCCGAGGCTGAATCTACACTGAAGAATATCAATAGCAATTAACCAATGGCACTCGCATCGTAAGCGCCCGCCATGGCGAGCTGAATGTTCAGCTGAGGCGATAGAGCCTTGGAGGCGCAGAAAAGGCGGCAATCCGAGCCGAGAGGATTTTCTTCCACTTACAAAAAAGCAAGACTTGTTCACCTGATGAACATCGCATAACATAGCCTGTATGAGCCGAAAGGACCGGGAGTTATAAAGTAGGTAGTTCCAGGCAAGTGCCACCCAACGTCTCGAAAGCATCCTGCGGTACATGCTCAGCAAACATAGCTACCTCTTACCGATATAGTACGGCAGTATGGGTAACAATCTTAACTTCTTCATGAACTTGGATTTCATGTCCAGGATGATGCTTCTTTTACCTCTTTTTCTTATTGCCGTGACTGGTACGTGGAATACTCCCCCCCTTGTCACTGCAAAGCCTTTGCTAACTACGGCGTATCGTCTCCATCAGCAACCTCTCCCTCCACCCCACGCTCCCAATCACCCGATAACGTCAACGTAACAAGCACGACGTACTACACCCAAATCGCGATCAAAAACTCGCTCCCAGTACCCCTAAAGCGCATCCGATTTGCGCACATCAGCAAGCAGGAGCTGAACGTCCAGGCCTGGGATAACGTGCCGAGCGGGCAGACCCTCCCAGCAGTCTGGATCAAATATGCGACGGGTATGTTCAAGTGGTAGAGAGCCACGACTATTCTCGAGCTCGAACACAGGTGCTGACCGTATCAGGCATTTTCACTGGTAGCGACACATGGAACCTGGACATCACCTTCGAAGACGGCGAGACTTTCTACATCGACCGGGACAGCACCTGCAACCTGCAGGAGTCCGACAGTGGGCAGGTGTACACGTGGACCATCGAGGGATCCACCTTCCACATGCCGATGAACAGTGTATGCATGTCCCACCAGTTCTCTCCGAGGCATCATGTTTGACTGAAGATGAATAGGACGGCATGAACACGCAGATTAGCAACAATGACGACGAGGACGAGTTCAATACCTACGCATTCGCACGGGTAGGCATGCCCCCTGCTCTGCTCGACTCCCCTTTCCGTGTGCTTGGTGTAGTAGCTTCCGTTGACTGGTAATGGAAAAGATCAAAAACGAATTCGACCAGACGTTCGAATGGTCTCAACTCGCGCATACGCACGAAGGGACGGGCGAGAGGCGGAGCGCGTGGACGATGTCGATCCCCCCCCAGGGTTTCTCGCCGGTGGTGCCGGTGTACTTCACCACGGGGTTCGGAAACACGGATACGGATTTCTGGGCGGTGCGAGCAAAGTACACTGCGGCTGGCGGGGCGCACTACCTCTTGCGACAGGCGGATGAGAACTACAAGTGCATGCTGAAGGCCGGGGATGCGGGGCAGTTGTTCCACGTGGGCATTCGGGGGCATCATGGGCGGAGTGGGGATTTCATTCTGGATATCCCGAGTGGGTCGTGTACGGTGGGACTGGTCCAGTCGAAGGAGGGGGGTACTGGGCCTGGGAACGTTGAGCTGTAGGGGTGCTCGGAATAGCTTCAGCTTATTGCCTCGGCTGCTGCTGTGTAGATAGTCGGAGTCTTGAATTGCCGAATGCGGTTTGGCGCCATCTCTCCCAAGCCGAGAATTCTCGCGTTTTATTTTTTCGCGCCCACCGCGTATCTACGATCCGGCATCCTGGTAGACCAAGGCTATGGGAAACAATATGGTGAACATAGCTGACTCGTATTACTATAAATGTCGTCCCACCGAATCTCATATATTTCTCATCCAGAACCTCATCGCACTATCGATTATGTAACAGTTTCCCCTATACCTGGCCATGTTTATCCCTTACAACCCTCCCTCCTCAAGCCACGGCAAGCACAACCGCCGCAAGATAAACACATACGTGGCCGCAGTTGCGGCCGCAAAGACCAGCGACAAGCAATGCTCACGGCCCCACAAGACGGCTACGACGGGTCGTGCAACCGGAAAGGCAGACAACTTCACTCAAGCTCTCCATTGGTTCCCTACTTTTCATTTTAGTGATCCCACAGGCGAACCCCCTGCACGTCAGGCAGACGAGCAGGGATCAGCATGCGGGAGGCCCGAGGCCGAGGACCCTGGCGCTGGCCAGCTGCCGGCGCGTGCGTTTGCTGCAGGAAGGTTCTACCCCATCGAGGGTTCTGGCCCTAACTCTCGCGGACCGCTTGCGCCGCAAGCTCTCGCCCATTGTGAGTAAAGCTCATGCGACCCAAATCTACTCATCTTCGATCGGAAATCTTGCTTTGAGCCCGAACTGACATAGCCCCGTCCGGAAAACCCTGCTTCAGTGTACGATGTCCTTCTCCCATACGATGCGAAAGTTGTGGGCCTAGGGAAACTAGAAGCAGACAGCTACGCGAGGGATCTCCTTGCATGGACCTTCGAACACAAGGAGGTTTTTCATAGCCAGACAGCCTTCAGCCTGTGCATCATGTATCAGAAGGATGGCAGTAGGGGGGCTTATCAGGCAATCCTGTGGCATCGGCAGCACTTGCTGAAGGCCGTGCGTCAGAGACTGTCCGCTCAGCGAGTGGACGACGTGCTGCTGCACAGTCTTTGTACAATGATCTCCGTCGACGAGTGTCTGGGCTTCCACGAGTCTCGCGCCGTGCACCTGAAAGGACTGCAGAATATCATGCGCGTTCGCGAATCTCCCACCAGGGCGTCGCAGCTCACACTCTCAGGGTCCAGTGCCGGCCCAGGTATGCTGCCAAAGCATTCGCCCCTGGGCAAGGTGGTGCTCGTCAATAGGATCATGGTAGAGTTCCATCTGAAGATGAGCCTCGGCTTTCAGCAGGAAGTGGATCCGTCGCCAATATTGTCCGATAAACCCCCTCGCCTGCTTCTAAGCCCAGGCCCAGCCACCGATGCCACTAGCGTGGAGGACCTCCTACCGCCCGGCTTCCAAGATCTCGCTCGATCGGGCAGGTTGACTCCGACGGTGGTCAACCTCCTTTCGGACTTTTCTTCTTGGTTCTACAGCGGGATGGGCACAGACGTCACCACCCGCGAGACCTGGCGCTGTCTGACCTTCACCCCCAGTGACAGCCTTGAACAGTGCATTGGCATCGCTTTGGTCTCGCTCGCAGACGATCTCAGCGCGCTGGGCTCCCATCCGTGCGCTGTCATCTTCCGACAGGCCGAGCAACGCGCGCGCCTTCTGCGATCACTCTCATCTCTCTTCGATGAGCCCTGGCTCCAGGAACTGGGGATCTGGATTATTACGGTCATTGCAACACCGCCAAGGACATCGCGTTTGCCTTGGCATGTTAAGATGGAGGTGCTTGGGATGGTGATGTTGGTCCCGCTATCCCCACGGAGTGGTGGATTCTCTTATCGATCCATCGATCAGATCGAGGGGGTCCTACGGCGTTTTTTCTTCGACAAGAGTCGCGCGGACGATTGGCGACGGGCTTGGAAGGAGTATCTTGAGCTTGGAGTGGTGGATCAGAGATCACTAATATAATAGGCTTCCGTCTGTTCCCAGCCATCGAAACCGCAACATGGCCGGGGCTCGTCACTTCTTCCCGCCCGCGATAAGTTTCCAAATTTCTTCGTGAAACTGGCGCCCTCAACACACCGACAAGGGAACCAGTGTCGCAAAGAGCCTCGCCACCTCCCCGGGCACGATTTGTTCGTGGATCTCACAATCGCAATATGACATTCGAACGGCCTGGAAAGCCATCGACGACAGGTAGCAAATCAGCAAGAATCATCAACTTCCAGTCGAGGACGGATTCGTGTCTGATTTGTAATCACAATTCGACACGGACGACCATCCAGCCACTCAGTATCTCAGAAATCTGCTGCAAAATCATAGGCAGACTTGGTTATTACATACAATCCTAGTCACCAGGCGGTTACCGCTGTAGCGAGAATAGTCAACAGAAGAAGCTCTACTCGCCGAGTAGCCGCGATAATCGTCCATAGTCTCCGAGCACAGTTTGTAAATTTACCAGTCTAACAACTTCATTCCTTCCTTTGAAAGCACTAAGTATCTGATGTTTCCTCCACACCAACACACGCAGCATACCGCGTTCAAACCAAATATACCTAATTCTCAGCCAACATCCCCCTAACCGCACCCTCTCCGCGCCCCTACCTCCGTCCACTCACAAACTGCACACGCAGTCAAACCCCGATCGGAGAATCGGGGCCGTTCACTGATTCTGCATCCCATCCACCAACAGGTACGGGGCGTTGTAGGCGTGCTCGCACGAGCTGGTCCACTGGGTGCTGCTGGACTCGGTGGCGGCCCACAGCAGGGCGCAGCCGCTGGAGCAGCTGCTGTCCGGGCAGGCGTAGATGGGGGGCACGTAGTCCTGGCCGCTGAGGTTGGACCAGCCGATGTCGACGTCGTACTCGTCCTCGCCCACGGCCAGGCACTGCGCCGTCGTCAGCACCTCCATCGTCTGCGACCCGTCCACCTCCAGGTAGTGGTAGTCCGAGGAGCCGAAGCTGTGGTCGCAGTCGTCGCCCGCGGTGGAGATGATGACGCTGAACTCGATGGCGCGGGCGCAGGTCGCCAGGAGGGCGGCTGTGCTGAGGAGGCGGGTGGGGGGGATCATGGTTGCTGGGTTTGGCTTCTGCGGGGCTTGGGGTGGCGTGGACTGAGTTTGTGTCCGAGATGAGAACAAGATCAGAGGGAGAGATGTTTTGAATGTGGTTCTCTTGGGAGGATGGTTTGGATTGATGAAGAATAAACTGGTGAGCTGGGAATGAGCAGGCTCTTTATAGAGCGCAGGCAGTCGCGGAGTTCGGCTCATTTTCCTCAGGCAAATGCTTCTTATCTGGCACTGATTCAACCCTTCGACTGTGCTTGCGCCGATCATCATTTCAACAATGATCCTGGACTTCACCGGAAGAGGAAAGAAACTCGGGTGCGAGGTCACCATCGTCATATCTTCGGGGGAAATCAAGCTTTTGCGCCCTGCAGGAATGTCTAGTTTGGGGGCGGAGGAATTAGTCTGGTTTGATGAGGCTGCGGAAGCGGGTCCTCCAGGGTCCACCGACCCCTTGGGTGGAGTTCATTTGTAGCCTTGTCCAGAGGATGAATTAGTGAATGTCAGGCCACGGATACTCTACCTGACATGGTGTTTGTTGCGATACGTACTTGTCATTGTCTTGGTAGTTACCTAACTAATCCCCTTAGACATCAATACCCGTATATCCGCTTCATCCGTCGGTTAAGGGAATGCCAGTAACTTTCTTTCTCTCTTCCTCAGTCGCTTGTCCTAAGCCAATACTTACCTTAATCTAATACCCTTGGACTCGGCCATAATGTCACACCAGTCCATTCCATGACATTGCGGGGTCTGTCTTTTTCGTCGAGACTAGATAGCCACTGCGATATTGCACAGAGTAGATTGAGAGATAGCCTGTCCAGTCAAAACTGTACTAGTAGAGGATTAGTCCTTCACAACTTGGAATACATCCTTAGATACCGAGCGCCGTCTGGTCAGTTCTCGATAAAAGAAGGCTTCCAAGATATGTAATTGAGCTTGACAGTTGTCTCGAAACAGTACGAACGACTAACTTATCGCAGACTCACCCAAGTCCTCCCCAATGGAATTCGTAAGTGGAGACAAACATATACTCGTCACGATCCTAGCCCAAGCCTAAGAGTCGAAGAACTGTAGGGGCCAACAAGAGACGGCAAAGCACTGCAATAGAATTGATCGTACATAAGCCATACTTTCATATTCCAGCACTTAGGCCGCACTGATTGATGTCTTCCTGAAATTGACTGGACTTTCCATCTCCCTTGGGGCAGCTTTGACAATCATTAAAAAGGGGAGGCATCGATAAAAGGAGTGAACTGCCGCGGGCAGGTAGTGTTCGACACTGGAACTATGCCTTGGAAGTATGCCTGAATCTTTCCGAAGTAACAATCTGACGCGCCTTGGTCAATGACCGTATGCTGAATGCAACGGAACCATCCCGCGTGTAAGCAAAAACTCCTAGTCGAGAGGGCGATGAGATCGATCGGGAAGTGAAAACTACTTACACCAACGGCTTCTTGCATCAAAAGTACTGATCCGGCAAATCGAGAGGACATCTTGCGCGCCCTACGACGAGATAATGTCAATTAGAAGAATAGGTAGCCAATGACGATGCTATTTGACAGGGACGTACGAGATCAACGGCGTGATAGGGTCGATGGTGTTACTCGCAAAGAGGATCGGGAAGGACGTAGGCATCTTTATTGCGCTGATATCACCTACATCACAACCTGGTTAGACTTGGATTTCAGTGCAGATGGCCACCCACTCGGTCGAAGGTGAAGTCTATAGAATACTATAGAGTCGAGATAGAGAGAGAGCAAAAGAGCGTTGCATACCTTGAGCTACCATGTTATCAGGCAACTGCGGTCGGAACGATCGGCATAAGATACCTTCCAGATAGATTGGATAGATATCGCCGATGTACTTGCTCTTGGAAATCGTGTATTCCGCCCAAGTCCTGAACTCTTGAATGGTAGTAAGCTTGTTTCTCCGATACGAATCGGTGCAGGTAATGGCGAGCCGGGCATCGGTTATAGAGTTTGACTGGTCATACATGTCTGCAAGGGCGGAAAAGTTCCCCTTCTCGGCTTGATGTAGTATATCAGCCATGCTAGGGAAACTTGCGAGTGGGGTGTAGAGCGTGTTGAGAAAGAGAGTCTTCAAATCTGAATAAGTGACCATTTTTGGCAGCAAATCTGGATCGCCGACGCCGCTCAGCGGGACGGGATGGTTCTGAAGCTGACGGATGATGCCATCCATCCTCGCCGTGATGTTGGCCGACGTGGGCCCCCAGAATGAGCACTTCGCAGGGCCTGCGGAGTGGCAGAAGCTTGAGAATGTTCCCATAGCCTCGTCCATTTGATCGACATTGTCCGTCCAAAAGTTGTTGTAGTATTGCTCTGCGTTCATGACTCCGTCGAGCACCATTCTTCCAACACGGTCAGGAAACATGGAAGCGAAAGTGCTTCCGATGACAGTGCCGTAACTGATGCTATAGCACCACAGTTTGGCGGCTGACGGTGATTGACCGGCCACCTCAGCCTCGGCTTCGGTGAATGTGAGCAAATCACGAGCAACGGCGGGCGTAGTCACATAGTACGAATGAGGTGACTGGTTTTCCACGGCATTGTTGCACCAATCGCCGTAGATCGAGCTTGAATAGTACTGTTCCTCAAACGATGTCGACGAAACATTGGTAGCGCCTGTTCTGTGTAGTCGATAGAAAGCTGATCTTGCTTCTGCGTCCCCTGAGAAGCAGTCTAGATGCAAGCCACTGTTGTTCACACCGCGAGGATCGAAGGAGACGAAGTTGTACTGCTCTCCAAAAAGTTGTCCCACGAGAGTCTGGTACGTGAGGAGGAGGTCGACACCAGAACCACCGGGGCCGCCTGGTGAATGTCAGTCCAGTAGAGGAAGTACAATGTTGCCATGATTGATCGAATGGGATCGTACCAGGTATGAGTACAATACTTGGAGACTCGACGGTTGCATTTTTGCCAGCCAGCTTGATGAAGGCAATCGACGTTGTACCAAGACTTCGGTTCGCATAGTCCAAAGGAACTTCCAGCCTGGAACAACCAAAGGCATCAAAACATGGTGTCCATGTGAGGTTGGCTGCTGGTTCAATCTAGATGACTCGTCAGGAGCTCGAAACCCTTGGGCAACTGTGGTATCGTAGACTTGCGAACTCACGTTGTCAAAGCTATAGACCATGGCCCGATCATGTAAACTCTGGGCTTTCGGTCCCAAGCTCATCAAAAGGAAGAGCGCGCTCGCAAATCGGTGCATTTTCGATCCCGGGGCCTTTTTATTGATCTTTATGCTGGTTTTCTTGCAATTGTACCGATGTTGAGGAACTATTTATACTAACTATATCCTCTAGATCGTAACGTTGAATCTGAAGAACTCAATAGGCAGCTGTATTCTTCCTATCAATTCAAAACACCTCCTTCGCACTCTGTTCCACTTGTACGAATGAACCAATCAATGGTTTTCTTCAACCCCAGCATGCGTGATCACGATTTAATTGAGATTCATGCTCTTGTCTGTATGTTTACGCTGTCGGATACTTGCGCATTATTCAGAATAGTCAAATGGGCCCAGCTCAGCCTCCTTGATGGCCCACTTGTACGAGCTGACCAATCAACTTCCTCATAATCTGTGCCACTAGTCTTTAAAAAGTAAGGTAAGATTTATCTGAGGTCCGTGCAGTGAGTCCCGGAGTCATATCATGGGTTCCAAGATTAGGTAGAGTCTAAGCTACTGATGCAATCATTCGCCCTCACTGAAAACTCCTGTTGAAATACCCCCGCTTGTACGAACAAATTCATCAAGTGCAGACTTTCCCCAGCTTCGGCTCTTTGCACTTTGTATTATCGTCCCCTGTTTCTCTCCCAGCCGTCCACCATAAGGGATGTGGCGATAGCTTCCTCACTGGCGTGCGAACCGACAAACAGATTGTTATCTCAAACTTTCTGTAGACGCCCCAAAAGCTCACCTTTCGGTCTCAATACATGCACGTGGTGGTTCTGAAAGTCCTGTGCCTGAAACGCTGCGCATTTGCAGAGCCCATCCAGGGCACATCGCCACGATGGTTGAGATGAAGGCTGAGAATACCAAGGCGGGTAATCAAGCTTGGAGAAAAAAGCCTCGCAAGTTCGCTCCAAAGTCCAGACTGGGATGTAAAACATGCAAGTATGTCTTGACTTTTGCATCTTGCATTAGGAAGGGCAGTCAAAGACTACGAAATTGACATTTCTCAGGATAAGACGGATAAAATGCGATCTAGCTCGACCCGCATGCTTGAAATGCTATTCGACCGGCCGCACTTGCGATGGCTATAGTGAAATGACCTTCACATCCAAGCTCGAGAAGGCTGAGACTGAAACAACTCCTCATCATAAGGAGATCGTTGGCAGAGCAGATATCTGTAACAATTACCACCCACGTACGACAATCAGTGCGTACGAGTCCGCGCGATGGCACTCGAAGTACCGTGGTCTCAATTCGCAGAATTTCCAACCCTTTATGATCCTACCAGTTACTGCGTCAACCGAGGCAGAGATGATGTCCTTCTTCAGGGATGTCTCGATCAAGCATCTGAATGAATACCGTCCTTGCGAATCATGGCGGCAAACTCTCATGTTCTTCGCTCAAACAGTGCCTGCAGTGCGGCATGCTGCCATTGCCCTGGCCTTGATTCACCGAAACTATTACCTGGATTGTCACTCAAACAATGGATTCCAGTATCAACCACCTTTGTTGAAAAACCGACTACCGGATCACGCCCCTTTGCTTCACTATAACCGCGCCATTCAACTTCTGCTGAACACGGAGAAGCGTGACGGCACTCAAACCATAGCGGTCACGCTGATGGTCTGTTACCTCTTCACCTGTCTTGATCATCTGGTGGGCGACAACGTCCAAGCAGTCAAGCACTTGCGCGGAGGCGTTGCGCTCTCCCGTAGCATCATCCATAACGCTACATTCAGCTGCTATATTGATGACGACCCCCCATCCTGGGGGAATGACGTGATTATCGACCAGGTTACACAGCAAATTCGCCGCCTGGACATGCAGGCCGTCATGTTCCTGGTCGACTGGACTCCCGCTGATCTCCAAGAGACATTCACAATGTCCCATCTAGCTCTTTCTGACAACAGTCCCTTCCAGTCCCTCGACCAAGCCGCCGACCACCTCCAGATGCTTGTTACACAGGTAATGCGGCTTCGCAACACCGATCACCAGATATCCCCAACAGGTACGATGCCGCCATTGCCTTCTTCCCTCAGTTACACCGTCCGCGGGCAGTTGGAAACGTGGTCGCGTCGCTTCGAAGCCCTCCTCCTGCATCCAGGCAGCAGCAGCAGCTCCTCTGCCCCAGCCTCACAAACCAACCCGCTCGTAACACTCCTCCGTCTGCAACATACTATCGCACGGGTCCTCCTCGAGGGATACGGACCCGGCCAAGAAATGGACTATGACAAGTTTCTGCCCCAGTTCCGGCAATGCATCGCACTGGCGGGCGAGGTCGCGGCGGCCCATCACCGGTATGCGGGGTCATCAGCACGCGCGACATTCACGCCGGAGATCGGCCTCATCCCCGTTCTTTTCATCGTCGGCGTCAAGTGCCGGCATCCGGTTGTCCGTCGTCAAGCCCTCGAGCTTTTGCGACGGCAACCGATGCGGGAGGCGGCGTGGGATAGCATCTTGACTGCTCGGGTTGTGGAGCGGGTCATCGAGATTGAAGAGAGTGGTGGTGGTGGAGTCGCTGGGCAAGAGCAAATGGCACCACGGTGCATGGAACAGATTCTGTTATGGCAGAGGATTGAGGCATTGTCGTATACGTATATCCCCCGGGGTAGGGCGTCTGCGGCTCGGTTGGAGATTGAGTATACATTCTGCGCCCGGGAGGGCATACACGTCGAGTCGCTCACGATATAATGGAGACAGTTGCTTGGTGTCAGATAAGCTGTATTCTTATTTAGTCTCCAGAGATTTAACCCACGTGACTCACATTGGTATTGGTTGTGGTCATAGGAACAGCGGAAGCCCAAAGTTATCGCCACGGGTCACCAATCTACCTACCAAGGTAAATTATATAAAACCAAAATACGGAACGCGGGGATGCGGGGACAATTGGTCACGTGTCGGTATCACTTTCCATTATCTCGCAAAATTGTCTCAAGAGATCATCTGTCGGGCCGGATAATATTTTAGTCTAAAGATAGCCTTCGCTTTAAATTGGCTCCTCGCTCCCCTGCATCTTTCATTCGGAATTCAAATCAATCATCATCGCGTATCTGAAAACGAACACATCTACAAAATGTCAACTTTCGAAGGAAAAGTGGTAGGCAAAAAGTCCGGAGTCTGGCGAGAATGATCAAAGCTGAATCTCTCGAACAGATCGCTATCACTGGTGCGGCATCTGGCATGGGCCTAGCCACAGCGAAGCTCGTTGCTTCTCAGGGCGGTTTAGTGTCGCTGGCGGACATCAATGAAGGAGCACTTCGAAAAGCTGTTGAGACCCTGGATCACCCTGAAAGACATCTTGTTTTCGTTGTTGATGTGTGCTCGAGTGATTCAGTGGACCAATGGATCGAAACAACCGTACAAAAGTTTGGAAAGCTGGACGGCGCAGTGAACATGGCTGGCGTCATCTCTCCGGCTAAGCCAATCACCGAACTGACAAATGAGGCCTGGGATTTCAACTTCTCTGTCAATGCTCGTGGCGTTTTCTACTGTCTCAGAGCACAGCTGAGGGCAATGACTGCGGGTGGAAGTATTGTGCGTATTTTGGTTCTGTTTCTTAGTTTCTTAAAGCCAAAGCTAACAAAAGATAAAGGTCTCTGCGGCAAGCGTATTTGGGCAGTTCGGAGCGCCTGGAAACTCGCCCTACTGCGCAAGTAAAGCCGCAGTGATTGGTCTGACCCGTACAGCCGCCAAAGAAAACCAGCACATTCGAGTGAATTGCGTTTCTCCTGGTATGTCAATTCTATCAATTTCCTTTTGTCCAATGTCTGCAAGATGGTCGACTTTCCATTAACCTTTTTTTCTTTTCTTCTGCAGGGTCTGTGAACACACCAATGTCTGCCGGCGAAGATCCAGAACACGTGAAGCGCGGCTTACAACACACGGCACAAAAGCGGAGGGCAGAGCCAATCGAAGTGGCCAATGTTATCGCCTTCCTACTAAGTGAACAGGCTTCCTTTGTTACCGGTGCTGTTTACAATGTGGATGGAGGGTGGGTATGCTAAAATTGTCTGCTAGGGTGCGGCGTTCTAATGAAAATACGACGAAGAGAGCAGAGGCCAACAAAACAAATTGGGATGTTAGCGAGGCTCGTCCAAGACACCGGAAATGGAGGGCCATGATAACCTTTTTTTCGCAGTAATAATAGAGATTCCATTATTACACATCAAAATTGGTGGAAAGATTGGACCGTCAACGTAATTCCTCGTTTTTATACGTAGTATCTTATCTTCCGTTCTGCATCTGCGGTGTCGCCGACGATGGTGCTCAACGGAGCGATAAGACATATATATTCCAGACCCGTACTCTCACTCTCAACATTACAACAACAAAAGCGAAGTCGGGTTCGCTATCGTCCCGTTTCTGTCCGCCCTAAGCGTTGGAGAGACAATAACAGGCGCTTCCATTGACCAACATGCAAATGTTTCGACACCTGCCAGGTTGTTCCCGCCGAGGAAGTCCAGAGTGTTTCATGGGTGATTAACTAGTTGATTATCGCAAGGTCAGCATTCCTAAGCTCCCTCCCCGGCCTAGACTATCCCAAGTCGACGTTTTGAAATCATGTAACTAGCACTAATTGAGGTGACACTACATAATATTCCCGGCCGGCACAATTTGAATCGAGTTCAGTTGATTTAGGCTTGTTTAGAAGCAATTGACTAGGTCGGGTTTTCAGGAATCAGTCTTATAGTAAGTATGGTATTGCGTTAAAACTAACCTTGCTTTATATACCTTTTCCAGATAAATGTCGCCCGGAAGCCCTGAGAATCTTCGGAGACATTGTGCGGCACCAAAGTTCATTAGCCGGGGCCAATTCACTTCAATCAAACCGAGCAGACTAGTCGGCTGCTTATCATTGTTAATAGAACAAGATGAGAATTAATGATAGATAGCAGTGCTGTAATGTCTCATTCACTGTCCTCTTCGTTTGTCTCCGGATGTCCAAGTCTGGTTTGCCCCAGAGCCTTACCCCACGATCCCACAGGATGTGGCAGATTGTCTCTGGGCAGGGCTCCACTCTCATGGTTTCCGACGCTGAAGGTCCCTTCAATTAGAGAAAAAGCACCCATAGAAAAATGCGAATAGGATGAAAACTTCATGGCTTCGTTGATGGGATTGACCGCGAAGACTGGTGTTCCCAGGAAGATAAACTGCGCAGGTGAAGACGAGGATCTACCTTTCTCTTCTCAGCAATATACATTGTCAGATGTTGTTTACCCTTAAAAAGCTAGATATAACAAAGATTGGTTCCCGCCTCCGAAAGAACCTCCAGCCATGTAGCTGAATGGCCCTGCTTTCTTCTTTTCCAAACTTCGTGAGCAGTGGCTTTGATGACTTGGAAGAATTGAAAATTGCCTCTGGCGATACACGTGTCAAACCATGAAGAGAACCAATCTTGCGTCGAGGGATCCAATGCCTCGCACGCGGCAACGAATGCAATCCACACGAAACTGTCAGCATGGTACACGGCGCAAATATCAAAACGACCGCATTCGGCAAGTATTTCTCGGATATGCTCAACATTCCCCTGCATCATTGTCGCATCGACATCGTAGACTCGGCGGTAGAAGTAGATGAGCAATGCCTTGTGCATCGCAATAATCAGGCGGTTGATTATCACCTTGTGCGGACTTTGCAGAACCCTTTCATGAGGAATGATAGACTCGGTTGTGGACAGAAAAGCGGGAGGCTGCCAACTAGAGATGTATTTCTCTATGCTGCGAGCTCTTTCCATGAACTCTCTCAGATTAAGGGCAGTCTCATGATGAGCCGCAAACGAGATCTGCCTCTCGTTCGCCAGACGGGTGACATGAGCCAAAGAGAACAAGAGAGGCTCGGGAATACCGTAGATTTCTGGATACATTGAAGAGTCCCAATTTCCAGGAATTTCAAAATGCATGTCATTTTCGACCGATTTTCCGCCTTTCTGCTCTTGCATCCGCTGTTCAAATCGATCTACCCATTTTTGACGGCGAAAAAATCGAGCAGAGGGGTCTTTTGCGAGAAACACAGGCTTACGGCAGACCGACGTGCTTTCGTAAAAGGTGCGCGAGGAAAGATAACAATGATGCAAAAGACGGACTTTTCGAGATTTATGGGGTTTGGGGATCCCTCGTATAGTGATCCAATGTTCACAATCTAAGAGGCAACGTTCCACCTGTTTCTCGTTACCTTTGTATGTCTATACCCCAATTGATGAGTTAGCCCATGTCTTGTCGTTTTCCAACCTTCTTGATGCCCGGATCTTGGGAAGATGATACCGAGTCGACCCACTCACCCAGAGCGTTGACATACAAAGGAAAGCAATCAGCATATCCTTATATCGAACCTTTTGTTGTCCATCTAGGATTTGTCGAAGGGCCATTCTGAAATGGTCCTGAGCCTCGGCAAAGAACACTTCCGCTTGGGCATGCCACTCCGAGCCACACCTTTGCTCGGATGTCCCCAGCATCGAAAGGGCGCTGGTAGCTAGTATGCTGTAGAAGACGGCCATCCTTGCATTTGATGCAAGTTCTCCCATGTTCAATAGCGCAAGTGTTTCCATTGCGACTGGAACATGTAGAATCTGCCACGGCGTTTTCTTGGGCACTGCAGGGGAAAAAGAAGGCACAACTACATCTCTGTAATGTGATATAAGCGCAGGCGCATAGGCAGGCGCCAAATTAGGCGCCAGTGGTATCAAGGTTGATTGGGCGGGGTTGGAGGCATATGGCAAATGAGGAATCGGGAAATTGGAGTCTATGCCCAAGGCAGTGGAAGGGGATGAATCCGCCATCGAGAACACACTATTGTGGGACTCCGGCATTTCAGCAGCCCAGAACAAACATTCCATGAGTGCATCGTCGGCAAGAAGGGTGTCCATATCATCTTCTGGCTCGGCAACAGCTACGAGTGCCACTGGACTTCCACAACTGACATGTGTATCTGGAGACCGCTGCTGCCTTCCCTCCTCATTGGATACCTGGGCCGTGCGGAATGCTCCAAATGGTCCAAGCTCGGTGGAGAAACTAGCGTGAGCATTTTGCTGGATTGACTCACATTGCTCGTCTACCCGGGACAAGTAATTGTCCACATTGTCAGGCGCGACGCTAGCCGTGAGCATTTCAGTCATATGTTGACGCATTCTCAGGGTAAATAAGGGGCGTCGATATTGTGACCTCTCATTTCCCACGGCATCAAATACAAGGCTTACTTTGTAGCCTTCACAGGTGATCCCCTGGCTTTCGCATAGTAGACAGGATGGCTGACGTTCGTCGCATTTGACATGTCGACGGCGGCAGGTGTTGCAGCCGTCCATGGACCGACCTCGCCCCGCAGTCCTTGAGGGGACCGCAGGATTGGATGATTTCTTCGATGCACTCATCGTGAACACGCAGGGCAAGTGGTTGCTCCTCAATCAAAAACTGTAACAGGGGAGTAGATTTCGAGTGGACGGTGTTGGCTCGGACGGAAAGTGAACGAGAGATCACAGTCACCCTCTCGATCAGTTGCGGTTATCAAGAAGCTCGGACCTCCTCGGAACCCATTCCGGTTCAGTCCCGGGGGATTAAATTCAACGGGACTGAGGCAAGTGACGTGGGGAAGGGGGAGAGGGAAAGAGGTGGAGCGTGGGGGCGGGGGGAGAAGAGGGTTTGGGCGATAGCAAGCTGCGTGGCTCCGCTAATACGGGACTTTGGGCAAGTGCTACCGATGACCGGAGTGGGGTATCCGCCGTAAATTACCCCGCCTCCCCCAAATTCTGGACTACAGAACGAGAAGACTGAGAAACCCACCCAGGCGAGATATACGTTGGATAACAGGCATGTGGAACCTCTTAGGTGGATTGAATTGATGGGTTGTTGGGGAAATGCTGGTAGAAGTGTCACTTTCTTTCGAATTGAGCCAAGGTTTCCAAGCCTGTGTGGCCTGTTTTGAAATCCCAGGAAGGCACAGGAGACAGCTTCTGTGAATTCCAATTCCATTTCCTATCGCGGGTCTACTCCCAGCGAACTGGTGCGCCAGCCCAAGTATAAGAGTCGCAACTGGGACTCAAAAGGTTTTCCGGGGACAACGCAACTTCAGACACCAACTTTGAACTTTTCAACGGTCTTTGCTATCATGGGTTCCATTCAACGCCCTTACGATGTTCTTATTGTCGGTGCAGGTCTATCGGGAATCTGTAGCCTGCATCACATCCGCGAGCGCTTCCCTTCGTGGACTGTCAAGGTCCTTGAAGCCGGGGACGATGTCGGAGGTACCTGGTACTTCAATCGCTATCCTGGTGCACGTTTTGACTCGGAAACAATCTCCTATCAATTCTCTTGGGACAAAGAGCTCCTGAATGAATGGGATTGGAAAGAGACTTTCGCCCCTCAACCCGAAACTCTGAGATACATCAATCGGGTAGTTGAGAAGCACAATCTTCGCGACGCCATCCAATTCCACACAAAGATTAAGTCGGCCCACTGGCAGGATCAAGATCGTACCTGGAGATTTGTTGATGATCGAGGCGCGGAGTACGAGTCGCGCTTCTTTATCAGCTGCCTTGGTGTTTTGTCCTCACCAACATTGCCAAAGGTCCCTGGGATCAACGATTTCAAGGGCGAGATCTTTCACACTTCTCGGTGGCCCAAAGATTTGACTTCCGACGCTTTCACCGGCAAAAAGGTTGGTGTGATAGGGACTGGTGCCACCGGCATACAGACTATCACCGAGATGTCCAAGTGGCCCCTAGAGTCTCTTCATGTCTTCCAGAGAACTGCGAATTGGTCTTGCCCTCTTCGCAATTCTCAGATTAGCAGCGCCGAAATGAACGATATCAAGAAGAATTACGCACAGGTTTTCCAACAATGTGCGGATAGTCCGTCATGCTTCCTGCATAAAGCCGATCCTCGCAAATCTTCGGAAGTCAGCCAGAAGGAACGTCTCGCCCTCTGGGAAAAGAAATATTCAGAGCCGGGCTTCGGCAAGTGGCTGGGCGTTTTCAGTGATACCTACACAGACCGCGAGGCCAACAAACTATACTCAGACTTCATGGCCGAGAAAATCAGAGCTCGGATCAATGACCCCACAATCGCAGAGCAACTGATTCCGAAAGATCACGGCTTCGGGCTCCGAAGAGTGCCGCTGGAGAGTGGCTACTTCGAAACCTATAACGACCCGAAAGTTCACCTTGTCAATTTGCGTCAAACACCCTTCAAACAAGCAACGGAAAAGGGTCTGTTGACTTCTGACGGCAAGGAGTACGAGCTCGACATCATTGTCTGTGCAACGGGCTTCAACGCCATTACTGGAGCCTTCAGTGATGTAGAGTGGCATGGCAAGGATGACAGGCCACTGATTTCTGACCAAGACCACGCCATCTGGCAAAACCACAAGGCTCGCACATTCCTCGGACTTACCACGGAGGCAATGCCTAATATGTTTATGGTGCTTGGACCTCATCAGCCATTTGGAAACATCCCGCGAAGCATTGAGCACGCCGTCGATGTCATTATGGAGCTGCTGCAGTTCTGTGCTGACAAAGGCTACACTTATGTTGAACCGACCAAGGAAGCCATCGACGGTTGGACAAAGCATGTCGTTGCTTGCAGCGAGGGTGCCCTCGCTAATGAAATCGATAGCTGGCTCACGGGCGTGAACACCAATGTCGAAGGAAAGCAGGAAAGAAGTGTGGCAAGATATACTGGGAGTGCGGTGGAATACCGCAAGCGATGCAGAGAAATCAGGCTTGCAAATTGGGAAGGGTTCAGCTTTGCGTGAAATGGAGTTGGCTTTTGGTCTGCGCTCTCCTTTGAAACATCTGTTCTCGCTATTTCATGATCCTGCCTTTCCAGCATCGAGAATTTCTAGATCCATAGACTGAAGGATTCTGGCCAATATTCATTTTGTCTACTTATGATCCTTGGACAGGAAGTATCGTCATGTAAGGAGGCAAAAATGAGAGAAAGGAATATCGGGCCTAAGACTTGAGAAAAGGAATCAATCATAAGCTTGCGAGACTGTATTACTGTTTGATATCTACCAGAGAGTTATTGTGTTGTGAGGACTTGGACAAAATGAGTAGTAGCGACACTTGGGCAGAGGCTGACTAAACCATAGTTTCATGGCTCCCTCTTCTCTAAAGGACGGAAGAGGGTATTGCCAGCGCAGAATCCGTGAAACAAATTCCATCGTTCTACTTGCTTTTCGGTGGCCACAATTCACCGTCTGACAGGGAAAGTCTTCCCGCAGAGCCAACCTGCGACTGTTTTCCGCAGGGATTAAATGCCGGGGCAATGACCCCTCACGAACAACGCTTTTTTAGACAATCTACCTCGGATCTGAGATGACTATATAAACCTACCAGGCCCGGCTTAGTCGTCTATCTCCATCAACCTTTTCTTTCGCTACACCATTGTCATTTTACCCGATCAGAGTCGAAAGTCTACAGCCGTTGAAATTCGTCAGCATGGATGTACCCGGATATGCGATGATTACTGGGGCCGCGTCTGGCATTGGTCGGGCTTGTGCAGTGGCATTTGCAGACGAAGGCGCGGCGGGCTTAGCTCTACTGGATCTGAGTTATGAGGCGCTGTGTGGTGTGAAGGCGGAGATTGAGTCTCATCGTGCGTCCAAGGTTGACCCGAAGAATCTTAGAATCTTCGTGGTGGATGTTACAGATGAAGATCAAGTCAACAGCACAGTGTTGGCAGTGGCGAAAGATTTCGGACGGATCGACTATCTGGTCAATGCGGCAGGAATTGCCATGAAGCATGCCGGAGGCGCAGCCTTCGTTGATACAAATGACTGGAAACGAATAATTGACGTGAATCTCCACGGATCCTTCTACATGCTGAGAGCAGCTTGCAAAGTCATGTTGAACCAAGAGCCGATCACCTCAACGATTGATGGGAGGCCGCTCTCGCGCGGCTCTATTGTTAATTTCAGCTCCATCCAGGGCGTCGTGGGTCTGCCCATGTCGACTGCATACACGACGTCTAAACACGGAATCTTGGGGCTCACGCGGACTGCGTCCGAGGATTATGCCAAGGATGGTATCCGAATCAATGCCATCTGCCCGGGATACACGGAAACACCTTTAACGATGCAGCCCGATGTTTTAAAAGTTATGCGAGAAAAGGTTGCAACCAGTGTACCGATACAACGAATGGCTAAGGGAAAAGAGATTGCGGACGGGGTTCTTTATCTTGCCGGTGGTCGCAGTTCTTTTGTCACGGGGACACCTCTTTTCGTGGACGGAGGATATACACAGCAATAGCGGTGGCAGACCAGTGAACCTCCACAAACATGAGTCTTGACATCTCTTCCGGTAAGATTCAGGGTGGACTGAAAAGATGTTATTAGTGTAATAAATGGGGCGTAACGAATACCTCCCTGTGCAGGCGAGACTTCCCCGGACTAAAAGACTACCATGTTAGGACCACGCTACAGCAAGGTAGCCCAATTGCCACTGCCAGCTCTGGTACCGAGTCTCTTGAGTTAAAATGCCATAAATCTATCTTGGTAGTTCTTACCGAGCAAGATAGATAACTAGACCAATCCATTGCCATCCTTACCAGTAGGAAAAACGAAGTCAAATGTCGACGAGGCTTGAGAGATCTGTTGACCTCCTTCCATTATGTTACAAATAGTAATTATTGTGGAATACTGTACCTCTCTGGATCTATTAACATGTTCCAGAAACTTAAGGGATCCCATGTTGGGAAACTAACTTATTGTAAATGGAGGGAAATGGAGGATCCTAAAGATTCAAGGGAGCCGCTAATGACGTTGACAAAAGCGTCCCCGGCATCTCTTGCCAGTTTCGGGTAAACTTTACTCACCGTACCGAGATAAGACGTTCTTAACTGTTCGGACAACCGCCACAAGATACTGGAAGTGGGGAAATCCGGGGTTTCCACGCCCTGTACAGACTCGGAACCTTATCTAAGTGATACCCTGCCCCTACGTAGCCCGGTGTCGCACTATAAAGACTCAATCAGAACTCATCGAGATAGCCTCCCAGTTTTGCATATTTGATATTGAATACATAATCCATCTCCGGGTTTTGGCAGACATTACTCAGCATGGCCGAACACGAGAGCAAGAACCGGGATGATATAGAGGCGCCCGAAGACATCACAACTACGAAGGAGATTGAAGAGATCCTCCCCGCGAAGGAACGCCCTTATGACGATGTCTTTGGCGAAGTTGCTGAGAATGGGCCCAATTATCGCAGTGTGAATACTTGTAGAGATAGCACTCTTCTTTACGAAGCTGACAGAGCATAGGTGGGATGGCTGGGAGCCATGGTGCTGATGTTGAAAACCCAAATTGGCTTGGGTGTTCTCGCCATACCTTCAATTTTTGACACCGTTGGCCTGATCCCTGGGGTCCTTTTGATCGGTATAATTGCAGGGATTGCGACATGGACGAGTTACATGGTGGGCATTTTCAAATTGAAACATCGCGAAGTATATGCCATTGACGATGCCGGCTGGGTGATGTTCGGACGAGTGGGTCGTGAGGTATTCGGCGCCGCATTTAGTCTTTGTATGGCTTTTCGACCCGATCTTTATCCAAGCTCGAGACTAACAGATCTATAGATATGATATTTGTTGCCGGATCAGGAATCCTCGGTATGTCCATTGGATTCAATTCTGTGTCGGCTCACGGAACGTGCACCGCGGTGTTTGTCGCTGTCTCCGCCATAGTTGGGATGCTCTTTGCCAGCGTCCGCACGTTAAGTCGAATCACATGGATAGCCTGGGTCGGGTTGTTTTGCATCATGGTAGCCAGTAAGATTCTTTCAGATGGAGCGGGCTTGGATCTGTCACTAACTGGGTGCTTTTCAAGTTTTGATTGTCACCATCGCCGTCGGCATTCAGGACAGGCCATCTTCAGCGCCACAAACTGGCGCATGGTCCTCGGATTACAAACTTTTCGCATACCCATCCTTTGCACAAGGCGTCTCGGTCGTCTCCTCGCTAATTTTCGCATGCTCTGCCACCCCAGCATACTTCTCCATCGTGGCCGAAATGCGCGAGCCTCGCTATTTCATCCGATCTCTCGTGATCGCTCAGGTTGGTTCAACATTAATCTATATCGTTGTCGGCATCGTCATCTATTATTTCTGTGGCTCATATGTTGCCTCACCTGCTTTGGGATCCGCTGGTCGTCTTATCCAAAAGGTTTCTTACGGGATCGCGCTGCCGGGACTGCTTGCCACAACCACTATCTTCATTCATGTAACCAACCCATCAACCATAAAGGTCTTTCAAGGATGATAAGTACTAACTAGATCTAGTTACCGAGTAAATATATCTTCGTCCGCCTTCTGCGAGGGTCCCGGCATCTAAGTTCGAACTCGCCCACCCATTGGATAAGTTGGATTGGGTGCACGCTCACCGTCACACTTATCAGCTATCTGATCGCAAGCGGCATTCCCTTTTTCGACAGCCTCGTTTCACTCATCGGAGCACTACTCGGTGCATTTCTCGCATATATACCCGCTGGTGCCATGTGGTATTACGATAACTGGTCTCAGCGGGCCAACCGGAATTGGAAGTGGTCATGCATGGCTTGTTGGGCTGTGTTTATAATCGTCGCCGGCGTATTTATCACAGTTGCAGGCACATATGGCTCAGTCATTAGCATCATTGATTCTCTTCAGAATGGAGGATTAAAGCCATGGACTTGTTCTGACAACTCCAACATGTCGTGATCCTGAGAAGATTTCCTTTGTGTCAGTATGACTTTAGGGTTCATATCGAGATTTAGGGTTTTTATACTGTCATAACATATTTTCTTTTCTATTAAATGTACATATTCAAGGTTTTTAATTAGTACTTATTCTATAGTGGAAGGGCCCAAACCAGCCCTTCCAACCTTCGCGGTATCCGCGAAGGGAAAACTATGTGGCAGGCCTCAGGCATCAGCAACGTGATAGCTAAGCAAGTAGGACGCGACCTCCTATTTGAAGGCGGGCACTTCGCAAATCAGAAAAATTAGAAGCAGCCCGGCTTGGACCCGGGCCTAGCTCGGGGCTAATTGTATGACGCCATACTGAAAGACAGGAACAGCTGAGCTGGTCAGTTTACCTTTTGGACCACTTCTTGTGACTGCTATTAATGTATCTGTTTATAGATGAGTAGTCATAAACAATGAGGCTATATCTCTACGTTTACGATAAATACAATTGAGCTTTGATTTTTAATCATACATCTACTACAAGCTTTCGGTCACCTGTATTATAACCCACCATATTGGATTCAGCACGAATCCAAGCAGAGAGAAAGAGCCGAGAATCAGGATAACTCAACAAAAAATGGTAAAGGGGTTAGGGAATTAAGACCCCGCTATAGTAGCTTGTTGCCTTTCTGCGCTGCATTCGATGGCATACACCATATGTCGTTAGCTGATAAAGCCTTCTTATGTAGGGATGTTATCCGGGCTAGACACTCGGCGCGTCTCCAGGGGGAACTGTCGAACATATTGCGTCTTTGCGCGGATGTTCGCTGGTTCTACGCTAGGGGATCTCTATCGATCACATCTTGGGGAGCGGCGTAGGTCACCCTGCTATTGTGATCCTGCATGGCTTGGATCCAAGGCCCGGCTGCAATAACGAAGAGGAGGAGAGGAGAAGCTGTAGACGCACCATGAAAGGGAAATACCAACATTCTCACTTGTTGATGAAATAACGTTTCAATGTCTGTTCCCTGGAACGACCGACCAACTAGTCCATATACGCTGCGCGGGCAGGTGATTACCACGCCGATATCAACATAGTTGATATCCTACTTACTCAAAACTGCTCATGATAATTATCCCTGAATCTTATACGTCGTGATATCCGGATAATATTCCCCAGCCACACTATACCATTCAACCTTTGTCCCAAAAATCAACATCAAACAACATCCATCCATCTCCCAGAAGTCCATCCCCGATCGTCTGCTCCCTCCCACCCGTTGCCGGGGCGCGGTAAGCCATGTTTGACGTAAACAAATATGCCCCTACATACGCCAAAGAAACACCGCGCGCCGGACTACCTACCTACTCGCTACAGGGCCTCGGATCCCCTTCCCGAAGCCGGTCGTCCGCTCAGAACATCCAACTTGGCAAGAACCGACGGAACCTGGCCAAAGTCCCAGGACCCAGACCCGGGATCGCTCGGGCGCCGAGGGGATGGTCGGCGCACATGCGGACGTCGGCCATCGTCACGCCCTCGGGCAGCTCGGCTGGGTCGATCCTCATCACGCCCAGGGACCCGCACTCGGCTTCCGCCGCGGCGACCTCTTCGGGGGTTGCGTCGGGGCGGAGAGCGGCGAGGGCGGTGGTTGCGGAGAGGCCGAGGAGGAATGTGAGGTAGGTGATGGGTTTCATGTTGAGGTCGGAGGTGGTGGGTCTGGCGGGAAGGCTATAGAGTGGTGTGGTTAGCACTGGAGATTCAAACACAAATGAGGAGAAAGAGGGCTGGTCTAGCAAGACAGATGGTGGGGAAGGGGGTTTCGTACCTTTGAAACTCACGTTGAAATACTTGAGCGGAATTTGACGAGTAGGAAGGCAAAGGTGGCAGGCGCTAATGCTCTGGGCAACGAAGAGATTAATACGTCGGGAAGCAGCGGCTTGGATCTTGGCTGCTACTAGCGGGCAAGGATGAATGTCTCACGTGTTGAGGAGGGGCGTGGTGACGTTCGGTGTTGGATCTCAGCGCTTGGCCTGGCTGGTGGGGAGCCGGCTTCTTTATACACAATGTAAGCCCTAAGGCCCCCGGCGTCGGGTACTAGGTAAACAGGCGACGTGGTCGAAAGTCGCCCCAGGCAGCCCGATTGGTCGCTAATCCTCGTTTGCTTGCTGCCTGCCATGTGATCACAGGGCAACATTGATCATGGATGCACAAAGGGACTCACTTACCAGGCAAGGATCGATCCAACCCGAGGATTTGAGTCATGGAGCGCCCTCTGTGAGGTCTCATGCTGTCGCCGCTCTTGTCCACGAAAATAGGCCCAAGGGAGGTCTTCGCATCTAGTTAGAATAGGGTGCCATCTTCATAACGTCAGGATTGCGAAGACGCGGTCCGGCCCGAACTTTGAGTGGTGAAACAACCCTTTTTCTCCCCCGATAGTACTCGATGCTAATCGGTTGGCGACCATGGGACCTTGTGGAGTGATGCTCTGTTGACATCAAACAAGTCTAAGACGACAAATCATGGTGCCACCACGGAGATACATAATATAGGTAGTCTCAGATACTCCGCAGAGGCCAAGCAGAGCGAGGTGTCGAGGCTCGTGGCCCGCTTTCTCTTCCAAACGTTGCCACGGGCCTCGATTACTCTAGCGATGCACGGCTCAGCCCAGCTTTTGCCTGTTGTGAACAAGCGCAAGAATAAGACGCTATTGCTCCTGTGTCTCAGCTCGAGGTGGCTGACTCGCTGCGTCGTCAAGGGTCTGAGACAACCAAGAAATGACAGGGGTGTTGATTGGTTGGCGGCGATCATGATGGCACTTGGCGAAAACTCTTCTAACGGACACCGACGTTTGTCCGATTCTAGAGTACGATTGCTCCAGTGGTTTTGCTAGAACGGTGGGGTACTGCAGGGATTTGAACCCTTGAAGCGGTACCTAGTAAGTCTCCCATCCAGACCGTGAAGTTCAACGCTAATTGGCCATATGAGGTAAAAATAACCATCCTAACAGCAGACTCCAAAAGATTCGTTTAGATTATCAGCGCTGAGGGGCGTCAGAGATTAGTGCGAGGGGATCACAAGATCAAAAACATGTGATCTTCAAGAGGGTTAGAACATTTCAGACATGAGACTTGATTTATGTTTATGATAGGTATTTTGAAACCAACAAAACCTCAACTACCTTGATGTGAGAGGATATTCAAGTGTATTTCCCTATATGCAATCCTCATATAGAAGCCCTCAGCCCCTAAGAACCCTGATATTTCGAATAGAAAAAGAGGCTTAGGGGTTTATCTTCAAGCTTACGTGATTCAGAAAAAGCTCTGAGGAGGTGAGGGAGTACTGGGTCTCGGCATTCCTCACCCCCTCCGAGCTGGGATCCTGATTTAGAGTCCTGCCACTCCCCATCGCACTAGCCAAATTGCCGGAGTCAACCAGAATCCAGTAACATAGGCAGAGAAAGTCTCCGAAAGACTAACCAAAGATCCTTTGACTGAACGATAACTTGCGTGGGCGCAAAGGCTTTGGGAGAGGCCAGTGGCCGTGCTCATTATACAGCGTATGTCGACGGCCAAGGCTTTAGAAGACCAGTATATTACTGATTAGACCTGGTTTCATAGCTCAGGACAAGGGGAAATTTCAGAACCCACAGGCAGCTGCACCAGGATATCCACCGACTACGAGACCTATGCGGACGTTCTCTAGCTGCATTGCGCCAGCCCCGGAATACATGAAATCCACGACTAGCAGGCCCGGGGATTGGTGCTGGTGAAATATAACCAGGGGTCAACGGGGGCCGAGGATGCCTTGCGCCTGCGGTCACCGACCTTGTCAGCGGTCCTCTTCCTTGTCATAATCCTGCTCGTCAAGACGGGGACCAGGTACGGTGATCAGCCCACCGGAGGCGAGAGCCCCCCAGGCTGTCGAGGGTAGTATCGTTCCTGAGAAGTAAACGCTCATTTCTTTTCCAGATGAAATATAAAAGGCCTGACCCATTCCCATTCATCCACAGTATTTATCCAGCTAGGTCTATCCCTCATACAACAAAACAGTCTGAAGCAAAACAGTCTGATATCCATATCCACTCTCCCCACTGGCCCAAGAACGCACATCTCTCACTTAAAACAGGTATCACCCCTTATCCTCTCTTCTGCTTCTCCCTCTTCTCCTCTCAACTCCATAAGCATACTGTCCTTCCCATAATCTCCAGCCACCGCATCCACAATGAAGCCCCCCCTCACCATCATCAGCATGCTCGCCCTCACCACCGCGCTGACCCTCACCCCGCGCGACGCGGAACAAGGCGACCCCATCGTCGAATGCGGCGACCTGGACGTGATGACCGTGGACCCCGCCGACCTCCCCGCGGGCGTTGCCCCCAGCGACGTCCGGAAATGCCTGGACCACCCGCTCGGCCGGAACCGGCACGTCAAGGGCGCATCGCTGGCGCCGCTCGACGCGGTGGATGTCGCGTTCTGGCAGAACAGCACGGTGGACACCGTCACGGGCACAGGCTCCAGTCCCGTGGAGGCGCGCTCGGACGGCCTCGACGGCCTCGAAGCCCTGGAGAAGCGGTCGTGCTACAAAGACGCGCCGTACGGGTGCTCTGGTGGGTATTGCTGGAAGGCCTGCGGGAACACGAACAAGGGCGAGTGGTGCTGGACAGCGGCCAAGGCCGGGCTGGGCGCGTGGATCAAGTGCAGCAAGTGGCAGGACTGCGGGACGGCGACGTATGCGTGTGGGAGGGGAGGGTGTCCGGCTTGTGGGTGTGGTTGTTAGCGGTGGGGGGGCTGGATGGACGCATGGTCACCGCGCTATGGGGAGCAGTGTGGGCGTTGAGGTATATAATTAGTGTTGTTCTTGAGTTGGTACGCGGAGGATTGATGATCCAGGACGTGCAGTGAAATTGGGCAACAGGTACAGTACTGTCTGATATAATAAAAACACTTCGTTGTCTTGGACACTTTTGTATTAGCTTCTCATGTTTGTGGGTATCATAGCCCTTCAATCTCGTACAGTATCAGAGTAGTCAACCGGTATTAGGCTAAGTAGCCTGCTTGCTTACTGGATGCTATGAGTCTCATATCGAAGGATCACGCCGGCCTCTCACACGATGAATACCGAGGTGGACCTAGAGCGGATCTTCGCGTTTGCGACTCCACATTTCAACGGGATGGATAGTCAGCGGCTTCTGCATGAACGGGCCCCACTAGTCTGAATCCGAAAGGCATTCTTCGATGGCCAGATTGCAAGAAAGTCCAGTCGGAGAAGGCAGGGACTTGATGGAAGCGTGGCGGCGTGGCGGGCGGGGAAATGGCTTCTTCGGTCGGTGTGAGGGAGATGAAGTTAGCGGGACTGGAGGGGAATGTGACTTCTCTGGATTAGCATTCTTTTGTGTTTGTAATCTGTGCTCTACTTTTGGGGGAAAAGGTCAACAATCAACTTGACTGGACTGAGCTAATCAGCGCAAAATTGCATGCGGGACAGTTTATACAGCTTTTTCTCTATACAGATCATACAGTGGCTGTGCGGGTCTACACTGCCTAACAACATTGGATCCATCTATGAATAGAATGCCTTCTTCCCCCTGGATCGGTTTCTCAATCGACCCATCAGCAAAACATAGAATCGTCTATGAGCGCATATAGTCAGCCTTAGAAGCAAGCCAGCAAGACTGAGGTCAGTGAGTTATAGCTACCTTGGCCAAGTAATCCATGCAGTGCGGCCAGTGACCATCGTCATGCCAATCTTTACCGATCTCTTCACCCTCACTCGCAGATTGGAGGGCTTGGCGCATCATTGTCAGGCAGTGTAATTGATGAAACCTGTTAGACGTTGTAAGTAGGTCAATATCGCTAACTCCAACATTGACTCACATGCTGATACCTCCTTGCTCCTTCCTGTTCCCTTTCTCTCCGGTATAGATTAGACCAGCTGTGGTCTTGTTCATTGATAGCTCTGACCATAGATGATCAAATGAACGATCGAGCGACTGGAACTGTTTGTCTTGTGTGAATAGCGTGGGAACGGTGTCTTCGGTGCTATGCTTCGATACACACGACCTCGATTCAAGTTCTATGATTGAAATAGGCAGATTCAACAAGCTCAGAATCAAAATCATAATGAGAATAATGATCTTGGTAATAGGATGCAGAAGCACATGGGCAGTGAAGGTTGCCTGGTTGTTCAAGTGACCTGACTTTTCATCTGAAAATTCGCCCGGGAGGAGACGGCGGTAACTCATATTGGTGAATAACGACGAGATGAATATAAACTGTATTTCGCAACAGTTCTAATGCGGACCAACGATACCTTGGCGTTATATACTTCTCGGTAAGACCGGACTGTTGGCACGCATACTATGTGTCCAGAAGGGAATCAACTAGGAAGGTGAACCTTCTCATTCCACTCGCACTAACCCTTAGAAGTTAAGAATATTACAGCATATTATGATCATAACATCTAGTGCCGTCATTCCAAGGAGCGCCAGGAACTGCCTTACCTCCGTTTGGGCATAGGTTAGACTTTCTTTGAAGACTCCATACCTCATAGTATACCTCAGACAGGTTAGGCTCAATATGTCGCCAATCGTGGGGCCATTAGAGTTTAAAGGTGGCGTTGACTAGAATCCAGGGGCGGAGAGACTCGGTGGAAAGCTCCAAGGACAAGGATGCGCTCCTAACAGAGGTCGAAAGGCTTGACTCATTCATTGTAGCCCGACAGAATTATCGAATGTCATATCCTTCTCTTATTTCTTGGGTACGTACTCTTCAAGCGAATCATAACAAAGATTTCGATACCAGAAATGTATCAATTAAACTTAGGTAGTAAGATCATTCTATGAAAGACTTTAGTGCATATTGCAAAGGGGCCAAAGGAAGACTTCTAATGGTTCTAACTAGGGGGCTAACTGTGTGTACGTACAAAAGGCTTAAGGGAAGTTTCTAGGGTCGTGCCCCTGCGTTAGCAGGCTGGAGGGCGGCTAGTTACGTGAGGGTAGTACCCGGCACGGGCCTGTGGCACATATCATTTAGGCTTTACGTGCAGTAGCATGGAAATACCACAACATGAACTATTATACTCTGTGTAGATAAGCGTCCTTCTCCTTACACATATCTGCTAGGTATCAGTAGAAGAAAGTATAAGTCCTTCCTTCCCAGCCGATCCTTGAACAAAGAACAAAGAAAAATACATACCGAGTCTGAGATTGAATGGTCATCCCTTACTAGCAAATTGCCGCGGAATTATACTTCCTTTGTTTCAAATCCCCCGCAAAATCCGCCACAGTTTCTAATGCATGCAGGGGACCAGCTACGTAAGCATTCTTGTTTCCCCCGCCTTATACGCGATTGGCTCCCTGAACATGGGGCTGGTCTAGAACCAGCCCTACCTTGTGAGCCACGCCATTTATCGACGATATGGGGATTATCGTTGATATGATATTCGAACTTCGCTCGATTGTAGAGCTCTTAGCGAGATAGCTGAGACATAATCCCTGGGACTGTACAACTATGGTTGACCTTCAGCCCTGGTGACTGGAATTGGCTCCCTACTTAGCTGGGTGTTGCAAACCAGATCGTGTCTTTAAGAATTATTCCAAGATACTAGCTCAGTAGACAGCTTTTAAGGTGGAATGTATGAAGTATCAGTACTCAAAAGACCGCCAAATAACAGGAGTAAGAGACAGGCTGAGTATGGTTGGCAGCAGGTATCATACAACGTGTGACAGCAGCGGGATTGCCTCGTAATACCTCTGTTTCAACAGGTATTACGAGACTTAAAAATACCACCAACCCTAACTCGCGCTTGGTCACTCTTGTCGCACGATGGTAAAGCCGCTCGACTCTCACTGACTTACTCTGAAGACGCTCACGAGTCGGACTTGAGCTCCCTCGTCATCCCGATGAAGGCGCCGTTGCATCTTTCAGCCCACTTTGTCCTATTGCCAGCGAACCTGAACTAAATCCGCCTCTCAATTGTTGCCATCAGACCAGTCTGGTGGAAGAAAAAATAATTCTCCGTCTTGAAATGCTCCGGGTGCTGGATTCGAACCTGGATCAAGGTCAGATCAATCTCTGTGAACGGTAGCACCCCAGCTTACATGGTACTTCAGAAGGAGTGTGGCAGTCAACTTTTTGATCTCGAAGATGGCTATAATCTTACCCAGGCACATACGTCGTCCTGCTCCGGACTATATCCCATTTGGATCAGCATATCGACACTGTCGTCTGAGGTAGTGCATACACTGAACATAGTCTTTTCCATTATGGTGTGACTGTGAGCATCAGACAGCCACCTCTTTGGCCGCCACATGTCGGCATCCTCACCAAACACCTGTCTATTCCGATTGATCACCCATGGGTTCATACCAACAGTCGTTCCGGGAGGGAGATAGCGGCCGGAGACAGTCATGCCTGTTGCAGGGACGATCCGCTCGAACGGCAGACAGAACGGGGGGTGCAAGCGCAGGGCTTCCTTCAAACAGGCGTCCAGGTAAGGTAAGTCGGTAATCACGCTCCACGGTGGATGTGGCCGCGACATTCTACCAGCGCCTTCTTGGAATTCAAGCTCAGCCTGCAGACTTGCCATCGAGCTCGGGTGGGTGAGGAGGTTGTACCAGAGGGTTCTCATTGCCACCGCAGTCGTATCGGAACCCGCCAAGACATTCGAGAATATCCAGGCGGTCACGGCCCTGCGAGGAGGATTTTAGATCGAGAGATCTTGTGGCTACCGAACACTGGGTCTCTTACCCTGGGCCGACTGTGTCCGCATACCGATCGCGGGCTTCTTTGAACTGTGAGAGGAAGTCTTTGGAGGTCTTGGGCTGGCCCTCCATTCCGCCCTTTTCGACCTCCTGCTGACGTTGGTGGATTCTGGTCATTACCACGTCCATAATGGGCTGCGCAGTGGTAGGCATGAGGCGAGCCACAATGGGATTCTTGTTCCAGAGAAAGTCCGCCCAGGGTATTTGTGTGATCTGGTGCCAGCATTAGTATGTTAATCACTCGTCTGAGCTGCCACATGAAGGGGAGCGGCATTAACTTGCAGGAGATGCCATTTTCAAGAATTTTCCGATGGTGAATAGAAGCCCCGTTTCATCTATTCCTTTCTCTAGAAAGCCATATCGCTTGGAGAAGGTCATGGAAGCCATACTCTCGAAAGCGAACAATTGCAGCCACGAGCCCAGGTCAAATATTCGCCTCGGCTCGGCAAATCGCGCATCCAACTGTGCGACGAGAAGATCAAGGACTCGATCAACGGTGGACTCGTAGGTCAAAACATTGGCCATCGTATACAACGGGGCGATCGGCCTTCGGAAAACGCGGTGAAAGGCTTCGTCTCGGGTGTTAAAGACGAGAGGCAAAGGATCCCCCTTGCCAACGAATGGCGTCAGGGCTCGGTAGAAATTTCCCTTACCAGTGTTCAAAAGCTAAGCAACCATCAAACTCAGCTTGATGAGAAACTGACATACCTTCTTGACACCAGGCCTGCTTGGATACACCGTGGGGAGGGCGTTGGGATCCGAGATGGATATCATGTTCGGACCCAGGCGAACAAATGTGCCGTATTTTTCATGAAGATCCATATGAATGTCGTGCGAACGGCCGGTTTGCAGCCATCTTACTCGCGGTAGATTGGTGAATCGCGCCCAAACCGGGCCGGGGAACTGCGACAATCTTTGATAGGCCACGATTGTAGCATACGCCAGGTACAGCCCTAGGATAAGCGCTGCGACCATTAATAACATAATCCATCCCAGCGGAGAAGAATACGCATATAGGGAGAGCACTGAAAAATTCATGGCTGTCGATAGAAGGTCTCAGCCAAAGTATACAGTGACTGTGGGTTGTATGTGGTTGAAGAGTTTCTCCTCGCAAGTATCTGCTGCCTGCTGGGCTATATACATTGCGCTCGCTCTCCTCCTTCCTCCAATCTATCTCAGACACAAAGGGGTGCTAGACCGGTGTACAATCACATGTACAAGATCTTTGATAAGGAATCTTGGCCAAAACCGGCGCATTGTCAACATGTCGAATTTGTTGACGTCACAAGCCTAGTATGGTTCAATCAATTGTCTGTCAGTCAAAAACGAGTACAATCCAGAGATAAGAAGCAAGCAAGTATACTCTACGAGTCAAGGTCACAATGAAACCTCCAGATTGTTGGATCCTTGCCAGGTATCATCTTTGTGTGCGTCCGCTAGGCCTAGGACCACTCACGTACTGACTAGGTTTCCAGGAACCTGTCTCAAGAGCCCATTTCATCTCACCTTGAGCGACTGATTGCCATGAAAACGACACACATTTAAATTTTCAGCCTTTGTAAAAGCCAAATGCTTTCACCGGTTGTGTACCAGCAAGCAAGGCTTACAATACCTAGTAGTACCTACTACTAGCTAAAACCGTGTTCCTTCCTATTCAATCTATTCAAGATTAGCGTAACCGGAATCTCGCCGCTGCCGGATTACCGGCCGAGAGTCAAGTTACCATGCCTACTTCATATCTTGATTCTTGATGCCGGCACGAGAGCTTATATTTATGCTCGCAAACAGAATACCTGTAAGTGTTATTGCGATCTGACGACAGTTTCAGTTGTGACATCTTGAGCACATCCTACATGGCTGAAACCATACTTCGCAAGCATTTGCGTCAACAGCGTTCAAGCTTTTCCGCCTATATGTTGCCAACCGAGGTGCATATGATTACCGCTGTCACTATAGCAAATGGTTCTACTATGATCAGCTGTGTAGAATGCGATGCAGCATGTCATAGTATACGGCATGTACCCGGGAGGCCTAATGGACCTTTCAAAAAAGACCCCACGCAGCACAGTATTTCGAGAAATCTGTAAGACTGGAACTCAATCTTGCGCTCACCGCAGTCCGCCTCCTCTTTCTGGAATTTGCCTGCTCAGGCATAACTAGTACTCTCTTTGTAGCATCCAGACGGTATTTGTGCATCCGAAATTTCAAGTCCCCGAGGTGCAAAGAGAATGCACAAGGACGTCGTCGACGAACCGAGTTACAATGAACAGAGTCCTGCCACAGCTTCCACGGTCAGTTTGTCCTTTCGCAGCCCTTTGCCTCGGCGGACTTCAGAGATATCTGATAGTGATGAGCATATTCTTGCTGATATCTCCAATCCCACATCTTGTCCCTTGCCAATTCCCCAACACTGTCTATTGACACTGACTTCAATTTGTGTATTCGCGCTTTCCTACTACGATCGCCACTCCACGAAGCCAAATATATGGTACACTGACATCCCTCTATCCCTCTATAGGAGCAACCCCACGACGTGGCTGTGATTGGCCTTGCGTGTGGGTTGCCAGGCGACAATAACTCATTGGAAGAACTGTGGGACTTCCAAGCGAGCAAGTCCGACGCATGCAGCGAGACGACGCCCGCACGATGGGAAGCGTACCGTTGTCGCGATGGTGCCAATGCACGGATATTGGACAACGTGACTACGCTTGGATACTTTGTTGACGGGATGGAAAACTTCGACGCTGCGTTTTTCGGAATATCTCCGAAGGAAGCCGAACAACTAGATCCACAGGAGGCGTTGGAGCATGCGGGGATTCCCCCGCAAAGCTTGGCGGGATCCGACACGGCTGTATTCATGGGTGTCAATACCGGTGACTAGGGAGAAAACGGGAGAAAGGGCTTCTCAGGGTCAACGGCAAGTCCGGGTATGACTTCAAATATAGGCTAGTGTCGGGTGTTCATGGAGCCTACCGTGACTGTGAACCCCTCATTTGCCTCTGTTTACAAGCCCCTTCCTAATCGCACTGGAAAACGGCACCAAAGTGTGTATCTGAAAGCTAATGAGTCGGGAGAGTAGACTTTACAAACTATTCAAAAAGAATAATTAGAGATGATCATTCATCAAAGTAGATGATTGTTGGACTGATAAACCACCTACAAAAGTACTCCAAGTTGAGAGTAGCCAACTGCGGATTAGGGGGCATGAGTTTCAGTAATCAAGGCAGTTCCTCCGTTAGTTCTGAAGGTGACCATGGGAGTCCAAAATGCTTTGGAGCTATAACGCTTCATTCTAGAAAACTTTGAGTCCAATCAGTCTCTGCTCGGTAACCAAAAATCGACTCAAGTTTTTAGTCCAAATTATTAAGCTTTAGGGAGTGTTTTTCACTGGCAATTAATGTTGTGTACCCGGTTGAGACACAAGAACTAAGTTATTTCAAATCCCAAAGTACTCATCTGGGTAGAGGGCTGGCTTGCAGAATTGTTGTCTAATCAATGAATCATCATTGCCGTCGTACCATGGGGATATTCGATACAAAGAGAAAATGTTGTGATCATTGCCCCACATTTGACGTAATCTATGTTAAGCAGTATATATGATCCTACGCAGACGCGACAATGACTTCAGAATTGGCAAGGTTGATTTTGAAACTAACCATGAACGCTCTTTGTTTTCTCATTTTCCTCATCTTACTAAGCCTGTTCTCCGTCATTATCCGCCTTTCCACACGCCTACACCTGTGTAGCTTGGGTTTAGATGATGCTCTTATCTGCCTGGCTTTTGTATGTCCTACAGTATCCGCAGAAATCATGCAAAGTCCGTTCTTACCATCCATTCAGGGAATGAGTTGTATAGTCTACTCATGTGGCATTCTTGGTGTGTTGCGCATGACATGGATCAATATAAAATGTGAAATAGTGCTAACAGCTGCAAAGCCGAGCTCCAGTCCAGAAAGAACACATCTCAGGCGCCGAATGACTTTTTTGTATGTTTCAAGATTTCACTCGTACTTCGTATAATAACTAATTCATTCTAGGCACTCTGGCTGTCGATTCCATTTTGTCAGTCAACTCTAATCATATGCAAACTCTCACTTCTGGCTTTTTACCAGCGGATATTTACCAGGCGTTCAGTAAAGCGTTTTGGCCATTTCATTGCCACTATACTCATAATGTGTGGTGTTTGGATATTCTTCAGCTCCATTTTCTTTTGCAACCCAGTGAGCTATTTCTGGGCTCATGGCCCGACTGCAAAAAAGCATTGCCTACCATGGAAGATCTTATGGACCATCAATGGATCTATTCAGATCGTCAGCTACCTGGCCATTCTGATTGTCCCTTTGATGGTTCTGCCTGGTTTGTGCCTGGCGAAAGGCCAAAAGATTGGACTACTGAGTTTATTCGGTTTGAACCTGCTGTAGGTCGCAATCATGCCTTCTCCTACCTGCCGGTGAGATTGGTTTCTTTTCCACTTGCTTACAATTCTGCAATCCATAGTCTAGCGTGCGCTGGAATGATCCATTCAGTGGTAACATTCAAGAGATTTCTGAGTGGAAACTTTACACTTGGTAAGGACGCGTTCAGCATGATGTCCATCTCGCCTGCGCTCATTAATCGCTTCTACGATATTAGTCAACGCAAACCAAGATCTTGTTTATTCGAGTTCCGATGCAACACTCTCTATTGTGTGCGCGTGCATGCCTGCATGCTATCCTGTCTTTCGATGGATAGTTACGCGGCTGATTATACAAAACATTCCTCAAAAGTTCAAAGTATTGAAAGAACCGACTGTACCAAGGAACATCAATCTGACCTCCCCGATCGACGATGATTCAACTTTTGTGGCCTCTGGTCACATGTACGCAGCTAGTGTTCAAGTCACAGAGGGTGGTGGATACCACAATAAACGGCAAGTGGGAGTGATAGAAGTGAAAAGATCGGTTGACATTATTTCACAAGGAGATATGGGCGAGTGGATTTTTCGAAGACAACATCACCGCTGTACAGACGCCCCAATTGGTCGAGAACCAAGTGGATAAGCCGACACTCCATCGCGAAGCCCTTTTCAATCATTGGAGTGCGGGCTCAAGAGTTCCAATAACAAGTGTTCAATGAACTCGCTCCGCTGTAAATATCCCGAGTCGCTTTCTTACATGACAAAGACGCCTTCTTTGTGTCTCGGAATAAGTGGCTAGGAAATGATGAAAAATTACGGATAGTCTCAGTAGTTCCGGAAAGTAGTGTTAACAAGCATATAAGAGGCTATCGAGAGAGGAAAAGGACTGGAATCGCCGGATGAATTTGATATCAAACCATCGCGAAGAATCGTGTTGTTGTAGCAGTTGTCACTACATAATTAATGTAGTACTTATCTCAATTGTATAGTGACAACTGCTACAATCAGCTGAGCTCCGGTATTTTCAACTTTGTCGTTGAACTTAACTTATTTTAGAAAATACCTCGGATATTCTCTTAACTAGATGAATAACAGACTCGAGTAAGCTAACTGTTCGAGAGATATATATTATATAATTTTTGCTTTATGATTTGGTTTGATTATACTTATTTTATACATTTAATATATACAGCAGTCCTTCTATCCGGCTGCTTAGTTAGTCCCTCTGCATT
Source organism: Aspergillus fijiensis CBS 313.89 (assembly GCF_003184825.1). NCBI lineage: Eukaryota > Fungi > Ascomycota > Eurotiomycetes > Eurotiales > Aspergillaceae > Aspergillus > Aspergillus fijiensis. The sequence continues at coordinate 140,994 of NW_024469013.1, read as the reverse complement.
GTACTAGATGAAACTTAAGATCATATATTTTCTATATCTAATATAAATAATATTAAAATAGCGTTGTGGTTAACAATTTTATCTAAGACCGATTGTATTATATTATTGAAGAACTAAGTAGATATTCAAGTTTTAACTTTAAAGCTTATCTGACCATCGCGCGACTGTAAGAGAGCTTTATCTAATAGCTCACCCGAGCATTATTAAATCTGTCTTCTGGCCGCGTTTAAATTATACGCCGGGAGGTTAGTAATTGGGTAGATGACTACCAGCGAGTCCCTTCTGTTGTATGTTTTTGCGTATGTTTTTGCCATTTTCTTTTCTTCCTATGCATCTCACGAACCACTAAGATCAGCCTCAAGTCTTACCTTTAGCCTGGGAAGCAATTTATTCTCTTTCTTATATACCTTACGTGGCTACAACTATGCATATATGTCCTCCTTCAAAATGCAACAGCAGCGATAGGATCCCCCGGATGATCCACAATCCACCCGACAGCCCAGCAGAAGTGATGCAGAATCTCCGAGGCGTACGTGTCTGAGCAGGTGGATGACCAGTATCGCAGTTCCAGCTGAATGCGGCCCGGCGATAGGACCGCAGCCAAGCACATATCGTACTAGAGATGGTGGTTAGCGTTCGCAGCACTTCGAGGCTTACATTATGGAGGACATTACTAACCTCAGTAGCATCATCCATTTCCAGCATGTTGAAGCCAATCCCCGTGGTAGTAGACGCGGAAGTTTCAAACTCCGGTTGTACCGTCAGCACGGTGTTGAAGAGCTGCTGGTCCCCGTGGATATTCAGCCCAGCTTGTCGAACAACCTCGGGGACCGAGCAGTGGTGGTGGTCGTTGCGCTGCTGAATGCTCATCTGGTTCGCACGCAGCACCTCCAGGACCGTGCGTGGTGCGTTGTCGTCGCCACCCAGCACCATCCGGCAGGGAAGGATGTTGAAAAATGGGCCCACCATCTGCCAGATGTGCGGCAGGGGGATGTCGCGGCCCGACACAATGCTGCCGAAGCAGACGTCCGAGATGTGGGTGTAATGCTGCAGAAGCAGTGCCCAGGCGAGCTGGAAGATGTTGGCAATCGTCAGGCCGTTCGAGCGCCAGAATGTGTCGAGACGAGCGAGATCTTCCGGATTCATCAGTCGGGGTAGGGAGCGGTGCTCGGGTGTGCAGTCCAACTCTGGGAATTTGTCCGCACTGGGTCGTCGTGGCAGCCTGCATGGGCGAGCATCGGCCAGGGCGCCCTTCCAGTACTCAAGCGTCTCCTCCTTGGACCGGCTCTGCAGGTACGCCAAGTAGTCGCTATACGGGGTGGCGGCGTCCGGCGGGAGCTTGCCGCGCAGGGCCAGAGCGAGATCGCTCAGGAGGATGGGCACCGACATGGCGTCGATGAGCGCGCTGCCAGTCTCCAGCCGGAAGAGGACCTGTCCAGACCGGTCTTGACCGACGATCAGCCGGTGGGGTGGCGAGCCCTTCTCCCACGGGGTCGTTGGCAGCGCCTTGAGCACTTCGAGAGTATCCTCACCAGGAGGCAGGACCACCACCGTCGGCGAAGCGCTCTTGAGCAGAACATGGAGGTACTGCTTCTTGCTGCCGGGACGGCGAATTATCACCGTGCGCAGCGCGGTATGCCGCTGAACCACTTCTCTCCAGGCGGACACGACCTGGTCTGGGCTAATAACGGCATTATCTGCGGCTTCGAGGGCAAAAATTAGGTTTCCCCGATACTGGGAAGTATAAACCTCCAGCATACCGCAATGGGCGTCGGAACAGGCGCAGACATCCTGGAGGGACCCGACGGACTGCTGCCCCGCCAGATCGTAAACGGCTTCCCACTCAGCATGGCTGAGTTGCAGGACTGCTGGACTCGCTGGGTGCTCAGGGGCGACTTTCTTTCCATTTGGTACTGCGACAGGGACGAGTGGGGCTTCATTCGCGGGGGTGACCATGCGGGCTTTCTCGCAGAAAAGAGCAACGGTATTGTTCGCCAGGAATTCGTACATCGTCATGCGCATTCCCCCCTTTCGACACAGGCCCAGCAGCCGCATGGCGCTGATTGAATCTCCACCCAAGGTGAAAAAGCTGTCGTCGACGCCAATGGCATCTTCGGCCACCGCGAGCACGCTGGCGAACGCCCGATGGACGAATTTCTCTTGACTGGACGCGGGCGGTCGTTTTGTCTGCGTCGTCTCGCTGCTGCTGCTGCTGCTGCCCAGATACCTGGCAAGCTGAGCTCGTGGCATTGCCTCCACCAACGCCCGCAGTTCCTTCCGATTGGCCTTTCCGCTAGGGCTCAGGGGCAGATATCGTAGCGGGATTACGATGGAGGGTACCATGAAGGGCGGGAGCGTCTGGCTGAGATGCTCCTTCAGCCGCTGGATGGTTTCGTGGTACCGGTCCACGTCCGGGACGAATGGAGACGACGAGGTTGAGAGTGTTGTTGTTGTTGTCTGTGCGGCCGCGTTCACGCCTCCATCGAAGCCCACGTCCCGAGCTGCACAGGTGAAGAGCACAATGCGAGATCCACGGAGATGCTCCAGGTGGACCAGCAGGGCTATGTAGGTCGCGCCGCTCTGATACGCCTCGGCATGATGCTCGATCTCGTGGAGCTCGATGCGCTGGCCGTTCAGCTTCACTTGAGAATCCTTGCGGCCCATGATGGAGATACTGCCGTCGGGGTTGTGGTAGGCTAGATCCCCTGTCTTGTAGTAGCGATGGCCCGCGACGAATGGGAAGTCTCTTGCCCACGCCGGACTGTGGATGAAGGCCGCCGCGGTCTCGGCCGGGCGGTTGATGTATCCTCGTCCGACAATCGGGCCCCCGATGACCAACTCCCCCACGCACCCGACAGGTTGCAAGCGGTGGTGATTGTCGGGATCAACGATCCAACAGGAGGCATTGGGCGGGAGTCCAACGTTGGATGGTGGAGACCCCGGCTGGAGATGTACCGCCGTGGTCGTGAGCATGGCGCACTCGGCGGGACCATAAGCTTCATGGAAGTCGACGTGGGGACTCCAGGTGGCGATGTCGGATTCCGACAAGGGCTCGCCTCCCAGGACGATCGTTTTCAGGGTGGGCACGGCCGCTGGGGTGAGGGTGCGCGCGACTGCGGGCGTGAGCATGGTCCAGTCCACTTTCATCTCCTCCATCGTCCCGGCGAGATCGTCCGTCCGCTGGGCCTCGGATGGTATACAGAGACAGCCACCGGCGCCGAGGACGAAGGTGACCTCGAGAACGCACATATCGAAAGCAAGCGACGAGAACGAGAGACCTCGGGATCCGAGCGACAAGCCGCAGAGCCCTGCGTGGCCCCGCACCGTCAGAGAAAGCATCTCATGCTCCATGGTGACTCCCTTGGGCGCGCCGGTGGAGCCGGACGTGAACGCAACGTACGCTGCATTCTGGAGGCTCAATGAAGGAGGGCGGTACGCATTGGTGTCATCGAACCCAGCAACTCCATCGTCGGACAGGACGACCACGTTATTGACGATCTGGCGGCACTTGTCCCGAAACATGGCAGTGGAGATCACCAACTGCGCCTCCACGTCTCGGCAGATACTTTGCAGGCGCGGGACGGGGAAGCTGGGCTCCAAGCAGACCAGAGCTGCGCCGGACATGAGGACCCCCAGCATGGCCACAGGGAGCCATTTCGAGCGCTCGGTGCAGATGCCAACCACGGTCTCCGGTGCTGCTCCCTGGGACTGAAGGTGCGCAGCTAAGGAGCGCGCTGCCCTAATCAGCTCGGCGTACTTCAAGGAGCCGTCCCACGCACAGACAGCCTCCGACTGGGGCTGCGTCGCACCATAACCATCTATCAGCTGGTGCAGAAAGCCTGGTCGTTCTCCGAGCTCCCGCTGATTCCACGCGGTCAATCGATGCTTATCAGAGGGACACGGCAACCACAAGTCACGGATACGTGATTGTGGCTGGTGCAGGATCCGTTCTAGAATTGAGGCGAACCGCTCCAGGATGATCTGCACCTGGCTGTCATGCACCATGGAGCCATCGAACAGCGCCTTGAGCTGCAAGGAGTCCTTCCGCGCCTGAACAATCATTGAGAGAGGGTACGTATTGAAATTGCGATCCTCCTCCTCGTTCTCCGGCGTATCCGCCATGATCGATTGCGATCGCTCGGCTGGGCGCAGTCGGACTGTCAGCAGATTTTGAAAGGCGCAGGCGGCCGCAGCCTCGGGGCTGCAGTCGCAAATCGACAACAGCCCGGTGTGCTCGAAAGGCACGAGGGAGATGGCGTGATCGTGGACCTCAGTCACTGCATCTTGAATGGCTTGGTCGGGCCGGAGTTGGACTCGGAAGGGGACTGTTGCAATGGTCGGCCCCATAATCCGGTCAATATCCAGCACTGGGGCCGTCCTCCCCGACACGGTCAGACCAAAAACAACATCGTTCGTGCCTGTATGCGCCGATATAACCATAGCCCAGGCCAGCTGAATCTTGCTTGCCAGTGCCCAGTCTTGATCGATGGTCGTGGAATGGACATGGATACTTCGAGATTGAGGAGAGCGCAACGCCGTCGTTCCGCTTTGGGGGAGCGGTGGAAAGGAGGTCGCGGTGGCATTGTATCCAGCAAGTTCAGTCTTCCAGAATTCTTGTGCCGCCTTCGCGTCGAGGTTGGATATGTATTGAACGAGGTGATTGAAAGGTTGGCGCTTTGGCGATGCACCGCCGTGATATACTTGTTCGACATCCTCCAGGATTTGCGCGTAGGACCAAGCATCGAAGATGGCATGGTGCATTCTCACGACAAACAAAGGTTCCTTATTCCACTGCGCTCGATCAATCATGGCCATGCGCAGGAGAGGGGCTTCTAGGCCCATTGGCCAGCTGTCACCAGTGGGGTAGGAGTCGGCCCAAGGGACGGTCTTCGCCGCAACGACGACTTGCAGGAATTCACTTTCGCATTGGACGATCCGGGTCCGCAAGATGGGATTGGCTGTAATGACCTGTTCCCAGGCCAGCTTGAATTTCGCCAGGTCTGTTTGCGGCGGCAGAGTGAATGCAAAGGTGCCCACCAGAGCATCTGGGATCTTGACTGACAATGCCATCATCCCGGCTTGTAGAGGGGTGCATGGGTACACATCTTCAATGCTGTCCTCTTGCAACAACTGAGAAGTTATCCTGGCGGTGGTAGGGAGACGGCTGGCCTCACTGATGAGACTGTAAGGGGGAATGACAGGGAGGTCGTGGCACCGAGAAGCAGCCTGGACGAGGGCTGCTGGGGTCTGAAGCGTGATCACGTCCGTAGCCGTGATGATGATATCTCTGTCGCGTGCGCGAGCCACCAGCTCGATCGCTTTCAATGATGTCCCTCCAAGGGCGAAGAAGTCGTCATCGGCGGCGATCTGGGTTTCCGGGACTCCCAGAACGTTCGAAAAGAGCGAGCACAGGGTACTCTTTACGTCACATGTCGATGCAGGCTGCTGACTCGGCGGTGCTTGGAGGTCCCGAACCTCGTCTGAGACCCGAGCCTTGGAAGCAAGAGCGACCAAAGTCCTCCGGTCGAGCTTCCCAGTCGCTGTCAAGGGGAAGCGGTGCATCGGCACGAACTTGGTGGGAACCATGTACGAGGGCAACCGCTCGAGAAGCCAGCGTCGCATTTCTTTCCAGAAGGCGCGAGTGCGCTCGTCAACGGGGGCAAGTAGCTCTGCTGCTCCATCCTGGCTCGGAAAGACCGCCCCAGCTCCCTGCCCCACCACAAACAACGTCAGTATAGCGTCGGAGGCCTGGCCGGGCGGGCTCACAACATCCGCCGCGGCCACGAGCCCCTTTTGATACAGCTGCGCGTGGTGCTCGATCTCCGGCAGCTCGATGCGCTGGCCGTGAAGCTTAACCTGCCGGTCTTTGCGGCCTAGATACCGTAACGTCCCGTCATCGATATTGTAATACACCATATCACCAGTGCGATAGAAGCGCTCCCCTACCGGTAACCCGAAGTCCGCAGCCCAGGGCGGGGCGCGCACATATGCCTGCTGGGCTGGGTGGTTCAGGTATCCTCGGCCGACCAGGGGTCCACTGATGAGGAGCTCGCCCGCCGCGCCAATCGGCTGAAGCGTGGAGATATCATGGGGATCTACGACCCAGCAATGGCCCGACTGTGACCGGCCGATATTCGACGGGTCGGACGGCTTCACGTAGGGCTGGATCGTGGTGACGACACTGCACTCGGCCGGCCCATAGGCATTAATGAGTTGCACCTTCCCGGACCACGTCGCAATGTTTTCCTGCGATAGCGGCTCGCCAACCAGAAGCAGTGACCGGATGTTGGGCACCGCCTCGGGCGTCAGCATTCTGGCCACCGAGGGCGTGAGCTCCACCCAGTTGGCGCGGAGCTGGTTGATGGTGGAAGCGAGTTCGTTGATCCGCTGGGTATCCGATGGCACACAGACGCAGCCGCCGGCGATCAGGGTCATTAGCATCTCTAGGATACTGCTGTCAAATCCATAGGAAGCGAATTGAAAGGCACGCGACTGGCGGTTGAGGTTCTGGGCTTCGTTCTGCGCTAGGGCATTGGCACAGAATGACTGGTGCTCGATGACAATGGCTTTGGGCTTTCCGGTGGAGCCTGAGGTGAAGGCGATATATGCTGCTGCGTCTGCCGCACTCTCTGGCGGCGTGGGGGGTCGATTCAGCGGTGGAAGATTCTTCTCCGTACACAATTCAATCGGGAGACAGACCACCGTCTCGCACAATTTCCTCGCGGTCTCGTGGAGTGCTTGTGACGCCAGTATTACCTTCGCCTGGCAGGTGGTGCAGATCTCGACCAGGCGTGCATCAGGCTGAGAGGCGTCCAGAAGAACAAATGCCCCCCCGGCCCTCAAAATGCCCAGGATGGCCACGACGGTCCACATTGACTTCTCGAAAAGGACAGGCACGATGGTCTCCAATCGCACGCCTAGCGAGACAAGTCGGTCAGCCAAAGCGCTGGAGAGGCGGTCGAGCTCGGCGTAGGAGACTGAGCCATCCCACGCACACAGGGCCTCTGCCTCGGGTTGCTGTTGGCACTGAGCTAGAATCAAGGCATGGATACATGTCCCCGGTCTGGCGAGTCGCTTTGGATCGTTCCACTCTGTAAGCAAACGTGACGCATGCCTCCCCAAGAAGCTGACGCTGCTCATTTTGGCGTGAGGGCTCTGCAGTAAACATTCGAAGAGATGCGTCAAGGTCTCGATGATCGTCTGTGCATACTTGTCGCTTATGGTTGTACTCGAGAATCTCAGAGAGATGTCGATGGGAGACCGGCACATATCCAGAGTAACAAGCAAGTTGCAGCCATCAGATATCGGAGCGTAGTCGCCCGAGCCATGCTGATGGCTGCTGTGGTTCTGGATTCGAACTCCGGTGTCAGGCAGCGCTTCACGACCCCGTTGTTGTGCGGGCCACGGCTCTGCTTTGCGCCTGCGTGCCGTCTCGGCGACACCGGCATTCGGGGTTTCTGAAATTTCCCAGGTCTCGACATGAGCTTCCGTACGAGAATGACGCGAGGCCGAACACAGGCCTGGTGCCGCATGAACGTCCTCAACGACAGTGAAGCTGGGAGCTTCATTGCCGGCGTAGCGTGCAAGTAGAACGGCCCATGCGAGCTTGATACAATGTGCCCATCGGGCGCTGTCGCCATGTCGCCATTGTGTGGTCAATTTTGAATTTAACTGTGAGCGGATGACATGAAAGACAGCATGTTCATCATCACCGCCGTTCAAAGTCGGAAAAATAGTTGGCTGTGACTCCATCTCAGCCAGCGCCATCAGAGCTAGGTACGTTACCCTAAAACCTTCGTATCTTATCAGGGGGGGTAGAGTTTACGATGTACGACGCCACAAGCAGTCATTATATGTCATGCTCAGCCATTGCACGGCAGTGGCCGATATAAGCAAGCCATCCATCTTCCTGGCATGGTGACATCAGTTCCCAGCTATTGTGGGGAACAGCAAGGAGCAGCGAGCGCACGCCATACCGGTCCATTCGCTAGCATTGCTACGGGTCACGTTCCTGATCACCTTACATGGTTTAGAACCCACCCGTGCAGGTTTTATTGGATCCAGCACCATCTAGTTACGTACAACGTGCCTTGAAAGGAACCATTCAGTAAGCTTGACTGTGAGGAGTCAATATCCGGCCATTTAGAACAGCATTGCTGGCTTTTAATCCAAGTCCGCGGTGTATAACATTCAAGAAAGAGGCAAGTCAGCATGTCAGGGGCGTTCAAGCGGTGCGGCACGTCCCTTGCGCGGCTGACTCTAAGTAGTGCTGGGCGACACAAGCGAATGGAATGCTCGCTCGCTGTCTCCGCAAGGATACAAACCTGCTCTGCGGAATGTAAATGCTACCGAACCTATGTGCAGGTGGACTGTCGGGGCGGCAGGAATGTGCAACATCGGAATCACGCCTTTCCCATGCGTAGACTGAGTATATCCAGTTGGCCTTGTAACATTGCATTGCATTATAAGGCAATTATGCTGCTGTATGGCCGCCGCCCCTCGCAGAATGATCTTCCTCAACAAAACGAGGGCCAGCAGTGCCCGTCACACATAATTCACCGTTTTATTCTACAGACCCATCTCTCCATCTCTTATTTTTGACAATCCGATCGGTCCCTAACGGATTCTGGCAAAGCCACCAAGATGTCTCGCGAACAATTAATCTGGGCCCAGGCAATATTCACGACCATTGCGGTCTTCATCTGGTGGGCTTTTGATCCCAACAGCTGGAGCAATTCAGTTCTATCATATATTATCGATGTAAGTCTGAAGCATACCGATTGCTTGTCTCTGGTTGTCTCCACGAGACTCTAATTATATACAGAAATACCTGCGGTGGCGTTACCCCGTCAGCTCCGTCAGCGGCAGATCTCAGATCCCCACGCGTCCTTACAAGTTTCCCGATGGTGGCGGCAGTACCAAGTTCCTCGATGGCGAGACGGTCTCGGGCGACTGGGAGAAGAAATACGGGCCAATCTACCGTATCTGGACTGGACTTGTTCCAGAAATGTACCTCCTCCTCCTCCTCCTCTCCCCCCCCCCTCCCTCGGTATGCTTATCTTCTCGCTGACCAACGATACAGCGTTCTGACGCGGCCCGACGACGTTAAAGCCATCTACAAGGACTCTGACAAGCATTTCAAGGTCAACAGCGCCAACGCCGGATGGGTGCTGGGCGCGCTGCTCGGCGACGGGGTGGGCCTGCTCAACGGCAGCCACTGGAAGCGCGTGCACTCGGTCGTGGCGCCCCCGTTTGGCCAGAAAGCCACGGCGTATGTGGGCGTGGTCACGTCGCGCGTCGAGCGCCACTTCGCCGAGTTCGAAGACCGCTGTGCGCAACAGGGCATGACGAGGCTGCTGCAGCTCCGGGCGACGGAGGATCTGAGCTCGTTCCCGTTCTGGATCCTGAAGGACATCGTCTACGGCGAGCTCCCGGAGGCGATGAACCAGGAGCTCACGGAGCTGATTGACCTCCGCAACGAGATCTGGTCGCACACCTTCAAGGGCGGGTGGTCGATGTTTACCTTCAACCGGCTCTTCTACCCGACGCTGCGCCGGCAGCTGCACGAGTTCGAACACCGCTGGGAGACCTTCAACGACGAGGCGTACGCGCACATCCTCGCGCAGGGCACCACCTCCCTCCCCATCGTCTCGCTGCACCGCTCCATCAACGAGGGCCGCGTCAAGCGCAGCGAGGTCCTGCACTCCATCAGTGAGGGCCTGTTCACCAACGTCGACGTGACCATGGGCACCTTCGCCTGGCTGGCCCTCCTGCTTGCCTTGCACCCGGACATCCAGACCGAGCTGCGCGAGGAGATTGCCCAAGCCCGGGCGCGGGGGACCCCCGAGGCCTGGGAGCAGTACATCGCGAGCCACACGACGCTCCTCGCCGGATGCGTCGTGGAGAACGGGCGCCTGCGCCCCATCGCCAACTACACGTACCCGCAGTACCTGCCGGAGGACCGCGCGGTGGCTGGCTATGTCGTTCCCCGGGGCACGTACTTCATCGTCGACACCAACGCGCTGAACCGGCGCGATCCTGCGTGGGGCGCGGACGGCGACGAGTTCCGCCCGCACCGCTACATGGAGGCGTCGGTGACCGAGTACCGGTATCGGCTGTGGCGGTTCGGGTTTGGCCCCCGGCAGTGTCTGGCCCAGGCCCTGGCGGATACGATGATGAAGTGTCTGGCCGTCTATTTGATTGAGAAATATAGGATCTCCGTCCCGGAGGCGTTGGCGGGGGGGAAAGAGGACTGGAAGACACGCAGGCCGGATACGTGGTTTTCAATGGCGCAGAACCCGGTTGTTTGCGAGAGGATTTGAGGCTATAGCTTGTTTGGGTTCGATTTTGTTTTGATTCAAATTAAAGCTGGTGCTGTTGTTAGGGTTGAGTGTACCCCAAGCCGAGAAGTGAATGATCCAAAATAGGGCTACCGCCTCCCTACCAGCTACCGAAAGATGTTATCTCCCATGTACAGTTTGTCAAAGTTTTGCCTCCAAGCTCTCATGTTATTAGGGTACAAGATCCAGTCGATGATCTGGTTGGTGAAAGTCTTTTTCTGGTCCCCACCAAGCATCTCGCTCGCATGGCGTTGGCGGCCCTGTGGCCTCATTCCTAGTTTGTTAATTCCTCAGATAGCCTCACATGGCTAAATTCATTCATCATCCACGTGTTGGCACATGGCATGGCATACGACGGGCATTAACATGGTCAGCGTATGGTTTGACTCAATAGGATCGCAGATGATAATGAGGCGCAATGAATTCAGAGCCCTAAGATCGCTGGTTGAGATATTGCCGTACTAGGGCACGTTTTCAAGTGGGGGACCGGCAATGCTGCTCGAGTCGCACCCTACGAACATTGTTTCGACGATCATCGGTTGGGGGCACAGACAGTCACAGAGGCTGTCTGGAAATGCGGTGTGAGATACTCATTACCCATCCATTCATCCCTTGAAAATTCTCCATGACGGGTCTTGTTTGTCCCTTGCTCTAGGGCTACCCCTTGCTCGCCCGTCGACCTCCCTGTCTGTGCCTTGGGAGCCCCAGTTAATTGCTTTCTTTTCCAAGACCAAAGGCCACTGCTTGCTCTCGTATCCGAATCACTCAGTTTATTCTGCTGCGCGGTCATCATGGCGCTCCTGATGACTGAGAGTGAGAGTGAGCCAGCAGCGCCCAGTGTCCGCATCCACGAAGACGAGGCCCCCAAACATGAGACCGATTCCCTCCAAGAAGACGACCCTCAATACCCGAATCGGCTGTCCACACTGCTCCTCGACATCTCGGCACTGGTGGTCGTCCAGTTCCTTCAAGGCCTCGACGGCACGATTGTCACGACCGCCATCCCCAAGATCACAAACCGCTTCCATGCCCTGGGCGATGTCGGCTGGTACGCCAGTTCGTTCATGCTGACCTTTTGCTCCTTCCAGCTGATTTGGGGCAAGCTGTACACCTTCTACACGGTGAAATGGACATACCTGGTCGGCCTCTTCCTGTTTGAGCTCGGCTCCTTCATCTGCGGGATCGCGCCCTCGTCCACGAGCTTCATCGTCGGCCGTGCGATTGCCGGGTTTGGTGGCGGAGGCACCGGCGCGGGGTCGCTGCTGCTCGTCACCTATCTGCTCCCTCCACCGCGGCGGCCAGCTCTCATTGGGATCCTGACCGCGATCTTTGGCTTCGGTGCGGCCGTTGGCCCGTTGCTTGGGGGCGCTTTCACCGACAACGCCACGCTCACCTGGCGATGGTGCTTCTACATCAATCTCCCGCTGGGCGCCCTGGCGGCCACGATCGTCGTCTTCTGCGTCCCCAGCAACAAGCCGCCGGGACGGAACACTGCTTTCCGCGAGCGCTTGCTGCAGATGGATCTGCTGGGCGCCGTGCTGCTGGTGCCCGGGATGATCTCGCTCCTGCTTGCGCTGCAGTGGGGGGGTTCCAAGTACCCCTGGAGTGACGGCCGGGTCATCGCCACGCTGGTCGTCGCAGGCGTGCTGGAGACTGGCTTCGTCCTCAGTCAGATCTGCCGCAAGGATGAGAGTCGGATCATGATCTCGTCGCGGCTGTTCAAGGATCCCCGGATCTGGTCCGCCGTCATCCTGGGAGCTGCCGCTACGGCCTCATTCTTCGTCATGCTGTACAATGTAAGAAAACGTGCTCTGCACTACTGAGGACTACTTGGCTGACCTGATCTGACCATTCTCTCTAGCTCCCCATCTGGTTCCAAGCTGTCAAAGGTGCTTCTGCCGCCTCCTCGGGCGTGATGAGCCTTCCGATGACCATCAGCTTCCTCGTCGCCTCCACACTCGGAGGGACTTTGAGCTCCAGCGACTCGTCTCCATCCTCATCTTCGCCGCCCCCGACCCCCAGCCGCGTCCGAGCAATTCAGCGCCTCTCCCCCACAACGACCAACGCACTCCTCATGCTCGCCACCCCAATCCTGCTCTCCACGGGCTCCGGCCTCCTCACCACTCTAACCCCGCACAGCAGCACAGGCCAGTGGATAGGCTATCAGATTCTGCTGGGTGCGGGCGGGGGCCTGGGGATGCAGCTCAGCATGACGGCCGCGCAGTCCCTTGCCAGCCATGCGGACATCACCATGGGGACGACGATCATCCTGCTGTGCCAGAACCTGACGGCGACGGTCCTAGCCTCGGTGGCGGCGACGGTCCTCAACTCCCAGCTGGCGGTGCGGTTGCGCGATGAGGTCCCGGGCCTGCACGGCGATACGCAGTTGGTTACGGGGCCCGGGGCGACGGGGTTTCGCGACGTGGTTCCGGCCGAGCTGATCCCGGCGATCTTGGTGGCGTATAATGAAGCGGTAACCAGGACGTTTCTTGTATCTGTTGGTGTGGCGTGCCTCGGCATTGGGGCCATCCTGTGGGTGCCTTTGGGATGGAGGCGCGCGGCGCGGGCTCAACGGGGCGCAGACGCTTGAACTGATGCTTTCTTTCTCTTTGAATTGACCTCATTCTCTACTTGTATGATATGACTGATGGAATACAACATGGTCCAGTAAGAGCCTGCACTGGTCGCTGACCACATTTTGTTTCCTTTTCGGCCTGATCTCAGCTCAAAACTAAGACCAGGACCTTGATCGAATTCATTTAATGGGTGCCCACTGCAGACCTGCAAAGCTCAGCCCTCACTTGCCCCCCTTCCGGTTTATGGCCGTTTCCCCTTACTTGGGACCCGGAGCAAAGGGCGAGACACCAGGTTACCCACGATCCATGTTTTAACCTGTAGACGACAACAGAATCCTACTGCGTCATTATAAATTATCCAGCTGTAACGTTCGGTCCACACCACATTCTTATACTTGCTGCTAGCATGCAAGCCACTACTCCCACCGAGATACAGTACTACCCTACCTTCCAACATGACTCGTGGGAGGGTAGCTGCACCGCACCCCGGCTATACCGCCTCTTTCATCAAAGCCTGCCCCTCTCCACAAACATAGAGTCTCACCTGCAAGCATACACGGGCATCATAAGCGTACGCCCAATCAATTGCCACAGAGCTAGCAAGGCACTACGGACCCCCGGCGCAAAGGATGATTCTCTCTCATCTCCACAGAGAAATGATAGGTACACGTGTCATGCCAAGGCCAGCAATGGTTTTGCACAATTCAAAGTGCAGAAATTCCAGTTGTGGCTGGGTGCATGCTTGACCTTGGGCCCCATGGTGGATTCCGTGGGGTAGTCATCCGCGTGCTCCTAGCCCTAGGTATTTGGCCTCGGCGCCTACACGCCGGGGGGGACACCCACCAGGGCTAGCAAGATTAAAAACACGCACCCTCATGTGTACGCTGTGCACTCGTGGATATCGGTATACGTAGTTGGTATGGATTATTCCCCTCCCTCCCCCTTACTTCTGCAGGGGGTGACCCCGGCAGAATTATCCGCTCGGCCTCGCGCGCCGTGGGCCCCTCTACTCACTCCAGGGACCTCACTCATACATAGGATGTAACGGTGCGGACGGTGCGTATTACGTCTCGAGCGGTGCTAATATAAGAGGCGGAGAAGGAGCATACTGCGACGTACCTACGTACGTACAGGGTCAATTTGTAATCTCAATCCCCAAGTACTAGTACAACATTATAAACGACCCGCCACCCAGACCACCCAGACCACCAAGACCACCAAGACTACCAAGTCCACCCACCCCCAACTACCTCTCACCCACAATAAACCCCAATATGACTCGCGCAGACGACCCTAACATGACCCCTGCGATAAAGATCGTGATCATCACCCCGGTGACGATGGATGTCACCTTCTACAAGCCTCAAATCGACCGCCTCTGCCGCGCCGGGGTGGACGTCACCGAAATCTCGCTGACCGTCGGGCCGGCCTCGATCGAATCCCGCGTCGACGAGGCCATGGCCGTGCCCGGCATGCTGGCCGCGGCGCTCGAGGCCGAGCGAGCCGGGGCGCACGCGCTGGTGATCAGCTGCATGAGCGACCCGGGGCTGAGCGCGCTCCGCGAAGCGGTCGCGATCCCCGTCGTCGGAGTCGCGCAGGTCTCCATGGCGACGGCGGCGACCCTGGCGCACAGCTTCGGGATCGTGACCGTGCTGGGCCGCCTCGCGCCGGTCCTGCAGGCCAACGCGGCGCACTGTGGCTACGAGCGGCGGTATGTCGGCTGCCGCGCGGTGGAGATCCCCGTGCTGGAAGTCCACCGCCGGGCGCGCGAGGTGCAGGAGGGTCTGAGCCGGCTGGCGCTGGAGCTGGTCGAGCAGCGGGGCGCCGGCGCGGTCATCCTGGGCTGTGGCGCGCTGATGGGCTGCGCGGGCGAGATCCGCGGGTTCCTGGCGGAGAGAGGCCTGGCCGTGCCGGTCATTGACCCCGTGCCTGCCACCGTCGCCTTTGCCGTCGCCTTGGTCGAGCAGGGGCTGAGCCACAGCAGCATCAGCTACCCGCCGTGTCAGGTGAAATCGTACGAGGGGTATGAGCTGGGAGAGCGTCAGTGACAGCGCTGGAGAGTGGTCGAGATCAACCTTGGTAAATGGTCGTGGCCATGCTCAGTGCATCGAGAGCACCACCATCAGCACCAGGAAAAGAGATGACTACGTCGGAAAGAGCCTGGCGAAAGGAAGACTGCGGGATATCTTCTCGCCTTCAGTCGGCCGAGCAACCACCTGGATCGAAGCCATTGTTGGACTTCTGCCGAGATGGAGAAACCCACGTCCGCAAGACGCGCTGGTTGATTGTCGAAACAGCTGCATTCTTTTTGGAGGTCTTCAATCGTTTGTCCTCAAGGCAGAGGGGGACATCCCGCGGCTTTTGCTGGAAGTGTTCCGAGCAGGTCCTCCATTAGACAGACATTCGGGATATCCTTAAATTGATTGCACTTGACTCGGTGGTTGGCTGGCGCGTCTTGGTTTTCTTTTGCGCAAGTGTGACTTTCTTCTAGCACAGGTGTTTACGCTTACTGTAGTTATCCGGCGTGGGTGAACATGGGTATCTTGCCTTGGGATATACTGAAGGGCCTACTTCAAGGCTCATAGATCTACTGGTTGCGATTGAAGTCTCAATTATTACTTGCCAAGGGGTGGTATATCCTACCTCGGGACGGAGTAGCGGGTGTCTCTGAAAGGGTCATCAACATATTGCTGAGAAAGACCCCTTGCACAATATCCATTTCCCGTAGATGAAAACTGTACTGGGTACTACCGAAATTGCAGAGTATTCTTTTCTGAAAATCTGCTGGCGATACGCAAGCTAAGCGAGAATTTGGAGGCGGTCACATAAGTGGTAGGCACTCGGTACGGGAGCGACAAAAAGGCATTTAACCGACCTACATGGGGATCGAACCCACAACCTTCGGATTAGGAGTCCGACGCTCTACCATTGAGCCAATAGGCCCGAAAGCTGTCAACCATATCCCCTAACGGAACTGGAACCAAAGAGCAACTCGAGCTAGCATGCTAACTCACCAAGAAATTCACTCATTAAAGGCCGAAACATAGAAACCATGGCTTGGATCACTTGGTAGGGGTATGACAGCATCTTGGTAGATTGTGCTTTCTGAGCAGGATGTATCGTCTCATAAGGGTTTTTTATCTTTTTTTCTGTGTGATTTGCATATCAATTCACTGAGTTGCAAGTTAGCTGGCTGGGGAGGATAGTGTTTCGCCAACAACAACTTGCAGAAGTGAATGCTTCGCCAACAATTCACTGAAAAAAAGTCAGCCATGATCACGGGACTTCCTGAGGTGCATATTTGTCTAACTGTGGTCCATTGGCTCAATGGTAGAGTGTCGGACTCCTAATCCGAAGGTTGTGGGTTCGAGTCCCATGTGGATCGGTTGATCACAGTCCGTGGTACTTCATTTGCTGAAGTGATTTACCACAGACTAGACCACCAATTTTTTCTTTTTCTTTTTTGCTTTTTGTACTTTGTCCATGGTCACGGCAAATATCATGCACAGAATGTGCACATTCAAAGCCCCCGCCGTCTTTTGTTACAAGATAGGGAGAAGAAACAAAAGGACAAGGCACCCAGGATCAATTATGAAAGTCTTAGGAATTCGGTATAGTTTCCAGTTACGGGATCAATTGTAAGTGACGCACGTAAACATAAGCTTAGAAGCACTGCTAGCAACGCCCCGACAGCTAGCCTTGTGGGCCAGCTTTAGGAATTTATACAGTATATACGTACCTGACTAGTTGGGTGGGTGACCACCGGCGAATCGCTCCGGTTGTATGTTGGTGTTCACCCGTTTGTTATTCTCTCTTTTGCCTAAGTTACCCTCTAATACAGTCAATAATTCCCACACCCAATCCACCACCGAAACAATATGCGCCTGGAAGCCGAGATTCACCAGGCACTCGGCGAACATGCTTCGATTCCAGGATTGATCAACTGGGATCCGTTGACCTGTTGCCTGACATTGGAATATCTGGAGCATGGAAACCTTCGGGAATATGTCAGGAGTAATTCCGAAGCCCTGACACCCAGCCTGCGCCACAAATTGGCGGGGCAAGCCGCTGCTGGTCTCCGCATTCTTCATAATGCTCATGTTATCCACTGCGATATTTCCCCACGGAACATCTGACTAGATCGTTTGGACTTGAAGATCTCGGATTTTGCTGGCTCTTCGTTGCGCGGTCACTCTCATCCGCATATGCGAACACGCGCTATCGCCATCCCAAGCACAGATGGGACGACCCTCCCCATTACCAAGATGACATATTTGGGCTGGGGTCATCGATCTACTCTATTATGACCAACCAGTACCCCTATGAGGAGGTACCGACGATGGTGAGGCGAAATATGGAAGTTTACGATTTCCGGATGTCAGCAGCATCGCATGCGGTACTATTATTCAACGGTGTCGGCACCAGGAAGTGACTGCGGCTCGGTTTTATGATTTCTTTGAACAGCGATCTCCCTAGAAACCAAACATGTGCTCGCCTTCTAGAATAGGCACCAGACGTCTCTTGACTTCCCAATAACTTACGCCTCTGCCGGTGTGGACTTATTTAGGGTCTATTCCGGCATACCCCCCATCTCTTTGCAAAGGGCAGCGGATTCGACTAATTCTTTGGCCGAGATGCTTTTTCTTAGAGATTTGCACGCCGTTGTCAACTCTCGAGGCGTAGTGGGGGCAGCCGTCAGTAATCACATCCCGAGAGACTCTGCTGCATGTAGCAGGACAGCTAGCATATTGAGTTGTAGAGACACGTATTTCACACACTGCAGGCCGACTTCTCGAAGATGAGCCGGAAGGTTGATACGGTGTAAGGGCAACTACTCCACAGTCAGTACGCCAGTCTGTGAGTTGTACACAAAGAAAGAGGCCCACTAACAAGAACGGCCGACGATATGGACTTCTCAGTATGATTGTTACTGGCATGTCCTGAGAGGCACGGAATGAAAAGCAAGGGTAGTGGACATGCTTGACACGCATTACAGGCGCTTTTGTAACGGAGAGTCTGCTTATGGCGCTATCTACACCGCTTGCGTCGAAAGAGGCTACAGTATTGTCCCAGCTCGCAAGTCAGAGCGCCCTGGGCTATTGTCGGAGGCGCACCGCCTGCCTCACTCAGGCGTATTGGTGTTGTTTTCTGCATAATCATCTGGTGTCAGTTCTTGTTACAGAAGTTTATCGTTTAGGGGCCGCCCAACTTTCTAAACTTGTATGGTGTTTCCGGGGAGAAAAGAAAAAACCGAAATGGAGCCAGTGACCGTGGCTCTAGATACATAAAGGTTATATTATCTCACCCATGAGAACCAGCTAATTCTGAAAGATGTTCATGCTTCTACAAAATCCGGTTGTACTTGATGTGCCGACCAGCCTTTACCCGGGCTACACACACAGCCGCCAATTCACTGCGAAATCAAGAAATCACATCGACAATGCCCCGAGATTCGGATGATGTCGGGGGTGAAAATCGCCAAAGAAGCATTATCCTAGTCGGTTAGGCCCACCCTGGTGAAGGTCTCTGGGAATGTAAAAGTACACTCGCAAGGTTCTAAAACGTGGTTTTCAATTTATTATTTACTACCGAATAACCTGTACGCCAAACTGCGGCTTCTACTTACCTATATAATCATCCTGCAATGTTTTCAGTGGCAAAATGTGGCTCTCAATCTGCAAGGCAGACTCCAACATAAAGAGAATAGTTACACTATCTGTTCTTACCTTTTATGATTCTTGTCACCGCTGTCTCTGGAACACGATGATCCCTTCGGATTCCGATGGTGATTTCCGAGGTCTTTCCCCCACAATCCTGTCAGCTGATTTTCTAGCCCTATTCTTTGTGTAGTATACCTACCACTCAAGTTTATCCGTTTATCACCTATGTTAATCCCGTGCATTGGTTTGGTACGTCTACTGTATTGTCTTCTTATTTCCGGTCCGTCATGTTCTATACCTCTGTTCATCTGTATAGGGAGGGGGGAACCGGGTAGGGGGGGGGGTGCGGTCTGTCATTGGAATATTACCGCGGACGCGACTCGTACTGTGAAGAGCAATCGAGATTCCTTGATTTAAAGTTCCACTACACGACCTTCACGGTCAGCGGCGTCCGTTGCATCAAATGTCATGTAGTAAACCAGGAGGAACCTCCTGCCCGCCCATGGCTCCGATTCCGATCGCCGAAGAGCCATTGGCTCACGCACAAATAATGACGGCAGCTGCCGCTTTGACTGCCCACCTTTCCCTGCCTGAAGTAGAAATCACGAAGTGCAGGTTGGGCAGGTTGCAATTGGCTGCTGTCGTTTTATCTTTTCTTCTTCTCTCTTCTCTCTTCTCTCTTTTCCTTTTCGCTGCTTATCACTGTGTTTCGAAATAGCAGGTGGGGAACTGTTGTGAGGAACTCTACAGCAAAAACCTCCAATGCAAAATGTGGAATACGAACCGGCGTACGGTCGAACTGCTGCCAATCCGACGAGTCAATTCACTTCTTTCAGCGCATTCCACATGGAATCCGAGGGGGAGGGGTTCCATCCCCGCCTTTCATGAGATGTCATCTGACACCAGCCATTTGCCACAGACTCCTGATGTCATATGGAAAGACAAAAGCCGACAGCTCCTGCGGGTTGCCGGAATGTATAAAAGTCTCCATGCTGGTATGTAGCGGTAGGGACGGGTCTAACTCAGCACCTTACAGCTTGACAATATTGACAGTCCCACACACACCCTCGGTGAAGTGAACCAGACCCCTCCATTCACCACAATCCCCAGATCTAGCTACAATCCAACAGACCCAAAACTCTGAACCATTTCCCGACATCAACAAATCATGACTACCTCCCACAATATTGAACACTACAAAACCAACGTCCACGCCCACTGGGAGGGCAAGCACGCCAAGGACTGGACGGAGGTCGACCTCATCGGGTACGAGAACGCGACGAATCGCTTGTACAACGAGCTGTGCGCGCATCCGGACGCCGCCGTCGTCCAGGTCGGCCATCGCTCGACCCTGCTCAACAACCACGGCCGGGACTACCGGTTCAACGGCAAGTTCTCCAGCGAGCAGACGCAGCCGGAGCGCAGTCACCACGAGTACAACCGGTTCGGGAAGCTGATGAAGTGGGAGGGCGATCGGTGGTATGCATATGATTTTGAGGTGGAGATTACGGATCATATGAGGGCTTAGAGGAGGGTCAGGGAGATGGTTAGGGCATGCTAGGAATTATGTCAACAGGTTGACTATTGCGCTGAGGTTGGTTGTGAGTGATAACTGATGCTTTTTAGCTGGAGCTTTGCGGTTGCCCCTTATTCTATTGTCTGATCAGGGTTATGTGGTCGCCAGTTGTTTCTGATCTGCCAGAAGATAGGTGCCGGTGTAATACCTGGGGAGGGATCTGATCTCAAACCCCCAATGGACTTTTTCACTTCATCATTTGACCAGGTCTTGGTGCGCTCACTCTAAAACTGGGACATATCATCAACGCATGTCGCCGTGGCCTTTGCGCGGCAGTCTCAACTATAGACAAAAGGATCAGTAGACTCCGACCTTGTATCTTGTGTCTACCATGTGCGCTGACACACAAGCCCCTAGCTTCCAATGGATAGAAACAAATTTACCCTTGAATACTTCCAATATGGCTTTGTGATATGTCCAATTCGGTCGCAACTACAAACGAGGTGGATTCATCATACCATGTGGCCTCGACCTGAGAAACGCCCAACGGGCCGCCGGGTCTCTGGTAAGACCCGAGCATATCAACAGATTAACGACTTTCCGCCTTACCGAAAAAGATGACTGTTTCGGTGTCTCGCGGTTGTGGGCCAAGTTTTAAGGATTGGTGCAGTAACTCTGGAGTATTTGTTCTATTGGACTGTCAGGACCATGATCCTGCTCGTCCCGATGATTGTCTATGAACTAACAAGCGTGCTTCAACCGAGCAACAATGCACCACCTCGCTCTGTTCTCGGGCCCTTCCTCCTCCCTGACCTCGACCCAATCTCGTCTGACCTCGCCATCGCCCTCTGCCCAGCTCGTGGTCTGGTCCCGCTCGTAGATTGTGTCAACCTCCAGGCCCATCTTCACCGCTATCTTCAGAAACTTCACAACAATCGGCCGGCCCGTATGAAGTCCCGCAACGAGCCAGATTCTCCCCTCGGGGGCAAGGAACCACTTCATCGTCCGGACGAGGTTCTTGTGCTGCAATTCCATCCAGAGGCAATCGGCCGCAATGATGCGCGTGAACCGGCCTCGGTTCGCCACCGCCCAGGAGTCGGACGCCAGGGTCCCCCACTCATGGGGCTGGACGGAGACCGCACATCCGTTCGTGGCCGGGATGTTGTGTTTCAGGTTGAACGCAATTGCACCCTGCAGCGCGGGCGATGCGGGATGGTCTGTGATGGTCACTTCCGACGCGCCCGCAAGGACCGAGACTGTCGACGGGAGTGCAGCGCCTAGGTCCAGATTGTGAGCATTTTAAGCGCAGGCGAAACACAAACAAGATGGAGGATGAGAGGACCAACCAGCGCCTAGTTCCAGGACCTTCTCTCCCTCGACCTTCCACATCTCGTCGACATATTCGTGACCGGCATGAGCATCCTCGACGGCCTCCGCAACAACCAGACCGGCACTCCACACAATATGAGCGAACAAACGCCGCCGCGCATCTACTTGACTGGCGTCGGAATTTGAGTCTATGCTGTTGGCCGACGATGAGTCTGAGTCACTCTGTTCCGGACTACTGAATGCACTCCCGCTCTGGTCGGGGTAGGACGGAACTTGGATGCTCAGATCACCATAGAGTGGCGAGGAGTAGAGGAGATATTGGCCCGGGTCGCCGTGGAACTGTGGTGCATCGTCGGGTAAGAGATGGGGGAGAAAAGCTGCGAAGATGTCTTCGGCTTCATCTTCGGCGGCGGCGGCAGCAGCAGCAGCATCATCACGCAGGTCATCCGTCGACGAGGAGCAAGATAAGGTGGGGAGAGGGCGAAGGCGAGACAGCAGCATTTTCAAGTGACCGTTGACGTGACTATTTTCGGTCAGAAGTTACACATATGTAAGTTGCTTATCGGCCGTCGAGGAAGAGGAAAAGAGAGCTCGGAGTGGATTCGGTCCTCTTTGAGGAGGGTTTGTGAAGAATTAAGGTAGCCACCCACTAGACTAACTAACTACCGAGTAACAATACGTACTTATCGGTTCAAGTTCCCCTGATCCACTCGCGCACTCACTCTGGTGTGTGCCTTCGATCTGGTTCTGCGCCCCTCGGTCGAATTTCCCTCGACTAATAACCCATTAAATTGTCCCATTTGCCCCACCACAAACAAGGCTTTTGTCTGTTACCATGGCATTGTTTTCTGAGC
Organism: Aspergillus fijiensis CBS 313.89; assembly: GCF_003184825.1. NCBI lineage: Eukaryota > Fungi > Ascomycota > Eurotiomycetes > Eurotiales > Aspergillaceae > Aspergillus > Aspergillus fijiensis. Next base: position 118,719 of record NW_024469013.1, on the reverse strand, counting down.
ACCACTCACCGCTCAGGGAAGTATAAAGTCAATCCACTCGGTTCAAATTTCATCCAAGGCTATTGAATTTATGCCACAGCACTTCCCCATATCCAGATTCACTTCTACTCTCTAGGGCTGGTAATAATGCACATGGAAAAGACTTTATACTTATTTTATACTTTTTCTTCCTCCACGTGTAGACTGTGGGTATTGTACCGTTCGAAACCTTACCGCCCCCTTACTTAAGGCTATTCTGCCGCCCTCCGCACAGACTGCCGCACCCCATCAAACACCACAGACTGAGTTGGAAACAATGATGCCCCCGCTCACTCTTGTCAGTGGTAATTGGGTCATATTATTGCTTAACAAGTCATGTCTTGCTTAATATAGTGTGCTGAGCAAGCCTGCTTGATTGGACCCACCACGCTTATTCTGTTCAAAATCGAATACTTGATCTTGGCATGTCAGAGCCAACTCAAAAAGCTCGTCTATGTCGATAGATTGCCTTGAGATGCATATCCAGATTCAATCCGGGCAGGAGAATGGATGACAACAGCAATGACGACTATCATAGTCTCTATGCGTATCATGTGCCAACGTATCCAGCACATCATATTCAGAAGCTAAGATCTCTTGAGATTATTCCGGGGTGCCTCTTCTGGTCACCATTTCTACGATACGGAACGGATGCGGAACGGAAAGAAGTGGTGTGTGCCTCTCCCCTTGCCTCTCTTTGTGGGTCAAGGGGTTTCTTATGCTGCATTATAGCACCTGATACTCAAGAAAGCCCTGTAGGAGCAGTATGGCTGGTGCATGATGTCCGAGAGAGGGAGTGAAAAGCCGCTGCCAAGGAGAATCTGGAGCGCATCGACCTGTTTGATCCTGATTTCCGGTAAGGGTAGAGTGAGAACAGACTGCTACACATAGAACCAAGTTTGATTGCGCAAAGTGAGCAAGCAACATGAAGAAACGAACCAGAAGAAGTAGCGCAAAATCATCTTATGCAAACGGGCGCCTCACGGAAATCAGCACCTCACGCCCTCTCCCTCCTCACACGCTGTCATCCGCAGAAGCGCTAGCTCCGCCTGCTGTTTGATATCCATATCGAACCTGCGAATCTCTCCGGAAACAATGCGCAGAAACAGCTGCTTCCACAGACCCCAGCGCTCCATGCTCCACATCTGCCTGACTGGGTCGGTGACCTTGTCCCTTTTCTTGCACTGCGCATAAACGTACTTCCCATGTAGCAGGATCCACTGCACCCCCGCGAAGAGATCACACGCGATTTCTGTCGTTTTGGATGGGGCATATTGCCGGCCGCCAGGAATGATGTTCTCCAGGGAGCAGAGGAACCTGCACTCCACGAGACCCAGGACTGTGATGCGGGCGATCGCGGATTGGAAGTTGCGCCATCGGAAATGCTCTTCGTCGCAGATCATCCGACCGGCTCTGGCCTTTAGGTTGCGGTGTGTACACCTGTAAGCGCAAGCTAATTTTGGGAATACGAAGAGCAAGCATTAGAAATCTGAGCCGCCAACCAATAAACACGAAGGACAGGGGTAAAATAAGGTCAAACCAAAAAGCAGCACACGTACGAGGAACCTCTCGACGAAAGGCGTCCGCCGATCCACACCAGTTCTTGCCCAGCGGCCACAGCGGCATCTCCTCAAATGGCTCCATATCTTTCCCCTCGTTGGATTTCGGCCCCAAAGACGTGACGTGGTGTAAGGGCATTGCGCGCAGTGCCTCCAGGAACAGGATAATGCGGTCCTGAGCCGGATGGCCGGGTGGGCATGCGCTACACAGCACCGCAATCCACTGAAAGATCATCTTGACTTGGCACCAAGCTGAGGAGGCGACCTGGTGAATACTTGTCAAACCTCTGGTAACTTCCTCCGGGGTGAGCTGGTAAGGGTTGGGCCCGCTGCGCAGAAGGTCGTATCTGGCCGCGTAGCGCTGGAGCAAGACCGCGTCGATCTGACGGGCGGCTTCGGAGGGGTCAAGGTCTCCTTCGACCAGGCTGACGAGGATGGTTTTGTAAGCGAGATCCTCTTCATCGTCCCATTCTTGGTAGAGGTTGAGCGGGAGGCAGGCGCGCCTTTTGACGGTGTCTTTAGAGTCCATGATGATCTTGAAGTATGCGTACGAAAATGAGTGGCGGATGGGAAAGAGAAGAAAGTGCGAGGGATGAAGCGAGAAGAAAATCAGAGAGAAAGACCAACAGTTGGAGATCGGCCCCGATATGGCAGTCAGCTCATTCACTCCACGCCTCTATGCAGGGGTAGTGGGACTTGTCCAACTTGCGTATGCCGACTCGGAAAGTGAATGAAACACTATAAAACCGGCCCCCCGTTGTGTACCATATCACTAGATGCGGCTTCATTCACCTGGTCATCTCCTGGTAAAGATCATCCCGACACCATAGTCAACTCGTTCATTTCAAGCCTGTATGCAGGGGTAGCAGGACTTGCCGACCTCAGTATACCAGCTTGAAATGAATGAAAAACTGCTAAACCCTCTTCCTGTCGTGTATAATCCCGTTATATATACCTTGACTGACCTGGCCATCTCCAGGCCTTTTCTTTTTCTTCTCAATGCACAACAGAACAATCGTCTCTAGATCGAATCACACATTTGTTCTTTTCGTTGTTCAACCCAGTTTTTACCCCCTACATAAACAAGTCTTAATATCCGTGACCCGAGCATCCAGAAACACTCATTTCCATTCTCTTATTTTCCACATAACAACCAAAAATGCAGCTTTCCCGGCTAGTTCTGCCTTTTCTTCTTCTGATTCTGGTAGCTGTCGCGCTACCTTTGAATGACACAGAGGTTTCCTTGCTGTCTTTGAATGGTACAAAATTTACCTCGCTGCCTACGGAAGACATAGACGAGATCGAAGGTACAGTCGCCAAGGTGACACAGGGCGTTTGTCTACCCTTTTTTGTATGCGTTTCTTGATCCGTATTCACCTTGTCTTATAAAAATTCTCGTGGGCAGAGATGGCTTATCTGCAAGCCCAAGACAAACAAGTCAGACGTCAAAGAATTCCACGTCAATGTCGATGATGCCAAGGCTCAGGCCAAGGCTGTGGGCTTTACCATGGGCAAGAGTCTTAGCGCTGATCATTTTTTGGAAGTCAAGATCCTGATCTCCTTCATGCAGTTTAACCTTGATATTCGCCTTTACGTTTGCGCCAAGCGGAGGACACTACCTTTGCCTCAACAAACAAGTACACCACTTACCTCGGAATCTGCGACTCGAACATCAAGTACAAAGAACAATCCGAATTATACAGCACAAACATCATTACCAGTGGGTCTACACAAGGACATTATTGAATATCTCCCCTAGACGAAACCTACAATGCCTTTATCTAACCAAGATTCTTCTTCAAGAGCTATTCTATATAAAGAGTGATCGAAGATCACACCGTCTTCTTTGTCCTGCTCACTCCCTACTATCTCACGTGTCTCAAGAACAGATCCTCCAAGATACAATCCAAGGCCAAGGACTGAGCAATGCCGATCACTGTACCACACAACCGCGACCCAGCGGGTTTCCCGCAGTCGGGGCCCTCATATCAGCAGCAAGTGGTCTCCTTTCGACCCATCCCCAGCCCGGCACCCACCGGGTGTGCGGTCTGCATTCTGAGCGACCAAGCCCTACTAAGCTACGAGCTATACTTCTGCGGGACATGTAGGGCCATGTACCACCGGCCCTGTCTCTACGCGCTGCTGCTGCAGCGGAGCCATCAACCCACCCTGGCAGGAGGTACGTCCTCCGCGCCAGTAGCGCTCCACAGGTGCCCAACCTGCGGGATCGAGGGGGGCCAAGCCCCCATCCCCTCGGCTCCCACAGGGCCTGGAGCCCCCCGATTCTTCATCACCAGCCCCTACCACTACGACCGCACCCCCGCAGGACTCTACGTGTGCACCTACATCTCCACCGCACGGGACGGGACCTCGCGGTCCTGCAATCTGCACTTCAGCGCTTGGCCAAACTACCGCGCCCATCATCATCAGGCGCATGAACGGGCGGCCGATGCAGGGCATTCGTGTGAGGGTTGTGCCGTAAGTAGTAGTAGTGGCGGTGCCAGCACTGCTAACGCGACCGCGACCGCGGCCGCGACTGCAACTGCAACTGCAACTGCCACTACCACTGTGACTGCAACTGTGACTGCGACTGCGATGGCTACCCCTCCCCCTGTCCCTGTTCCTGTCCCTGTCCCTGCCCCTGCTCCTGCTCCTGCCCCTACCCCTACCCCTACCCCTCCCATGACTCTCACCGATCTCCTTCTAGCCGTCGAGGCGGAGAGCACCGAGCCACCAATGCATCTCCTGCCCCCGCCCATCTCCCTAGAGACGGGACGAGAGGTCAGCACCACTCCGACGACACCCACGACCCCCAAAGACCAGCCCCACCCCCAGGCCGCATACAACTCCCACTTCAAACGCACTAAAGAAGGCCACTTCATCTGCACCTTCCCCGTCCCCACGAGGACCAGGACGACAACAGCCGCCACTAAGCCGTGCGGATGGCGTCTTGGGAAGTGGCATAGTTTCAGGAAGCATTACTGGCGGCAGCATATGCCCCAGGAAAACACGGGGGGCTGCTCTTGTAGTGTCACGAACAGTAACAGGAACCCGAGTAGCGGTAGTACTCACGCTAATGCTGGTATGGGCGGTTTCGCTATCACCGCCGAAGCCAACCCTGTACCTGGGCAGCTCCAGCGCCGACGGTCATCCACGGTGTCTGCTTTGCCTGCTTCGTGTGTCCCCGCGGCTTCGTATGTTCCAGCGGCTTCGTATGTACCACCGGCCTCGTCCGTCCCAGCGGCTCCGTATGTTCCAGCAGCTCCGTGTGTTCCACCGGCGCCATATGCATATACCTCACCGACCCCGCCCACAAACCCAGTCCAGCTAGAACTGCTGCTGCGATTGCAGGAGCAGCGGTACAGACCGCCGCCGCGACCGCAGGCGCAGCCGCCGGTCATCCGACAACGCCAGCCACGGTTCTGCCCGCTCTGCGCTGTGAATTTCGGGAATCTGGTCCCGCTGGTCCAGCATCTGGAGGTCGACCACGCCATAGAGTTTCCGATCTGTATGTTGTGTCTGTCGTGGCGGGCGGATTGGTGGGGGCTGCTGCTGCATCTGGAGGAGGATCATCCGGAGTGGGATGGATTGTTTGAGGATCCGTCGGCGGTTCGGCCGGGTTTGTTTGCTTAGAGCGGCGTCTTTGAGGGCTAGGTTTAGGGTTATGGGATTAATAGTATCACAATCAACTGTTATATTAAGATGTATGTAAATAATATTCTCGATAGCTGGATTTGGAAGAACACGCGATAGTACATAGATACATACTAAAAAACAATGCGAGTGAGTGATTCATGTACTTAGTAGCTAGCGCTGCTGCATCACAAAATGTCGACAAATTGGGTACGTTATACTTGTTGTTAATCTCCCTTGTTCTCACCATCTATTTACCTGTTCACAGTAGTATAAGACTTTTAATGACCTGTCCCATTGCACAGCGCATAACAGCATTCAACATGTGTAATGAATCCATCGCTCAACCTCCGAGAATTGCAAAAATAAGAGATCCCATCCAGTCCATCGGGAGACCCACCCAGTCGCATCTAGACCAAACATGCGAGCATGCAGGCATGCGTGCGCCCCACTCTTACCGAGCATTCCCCTCCAAAAACAAAAATGAAAGCCCAACGCGGGGGTTGAACCCGCAACCTTGAGATTAAGAGTCTCACGCTCTGCCGATTGAGCTAGCCGGGCTAGTTGGTTGAAGTGTTGTGCCATGCTTGCGAATATATCCCTCAGCAAACTCCACTCTATAGCAGATGACTGCATCATCGCTTGCACACCAGACAGTCAGTCTGAGGTAAAGACAGAGTTTGCGGTGGAAAAAGCTAGCCTTACCCCTGAGGCTGAGCTAGCATGTGCTTCTAGAAACCAACGAATTCCGAGATCTGTGGCTGTGTAGCAAAATATGGATCGTTGCGGTGGTTGTATATACTTGCGGGAGAGCCGTTGCGCGCGCGCTGCGAGAAATCCGGTCAGCTGGCAGTCCGCCTGAACACGCGCATTATCATAAAGCAGCACAGCTCAGCTATTATGACCTGCAAGTCACTCCATTTATTTGCAACATGTGGCATTCGACTCACCGTCATGTGTGTACACATCATCGCCGACGCTCAGCGAGTCGGCGGTAGAGGAGCTGAGTGCCAAGGCTCTCGGGATATATGAATGCCTGATAATCCAGGCAGCAGATCGCAGCGCACGAATTCCGGCCGACTGATCGCCTCTCTCACAACAAAAGTCGGCGCTGATATGCATGGGGCCGTGCGGACTGAAATAAATATATCTGGCGCAGGCGTATAAGCAGACGGCGGGTCGGGGGGTCGTGGGATGGACCGCGAGCAAAATCGTGCGAATTGCTATACAGGAGGCAAGAATCCCTGCCCCTAATATTAGCGCATCGGCAATACCACCAAGAGAAGATTGGAGGGGGAAGTCCGGGCTGCAGATCAATCGAAACGAGAAGTGGAAAGGGTCAGTTTGTTTGAAGGATGAGAAGGTAAAAGCCAGCAGACTATATGCAGGATGAAATGGTGGAAGAAGGAAGGGAGAGAAGAAAAAAGTAATATGGGAAATAACCTCAGAGGGTGATGAACATGAAACAAAAAGTAGACAGCCGGAGGCCGGAGTTCTAACAGTGCCAGAGCCGCCGACAGGAAGTCGAAACATATCTCATAGCCACGAAAGATGACAGCCAGTCGGACCTGCTGCAAGTACAGTACACGCTCAGTCGCCCGCATACAGTTCTCCAGGCCCAGACCCCCCCAACTAGACCTATATCTACTCAGTAGAACGTGATGCTTGAACCATCAAATTTACAAATTAATGTTCCTGTTCATCATATTCACAAAGAAGCAAAGAAAAACGTAATCATCACACATCACAAGGCCAGATTCGCGCAGCTGAACGCCGGCGAAACCGACCCGGCATAATCCGCAATGATCGCCTCGACGGCCGCATACAGCCCCGGGCCCAACAGAAACAACCCACACGCCATGATAAACACATGGATCGCCGTCATAATGCTGCGTCCAGCGCCGGCGAACAGCTTACCCCTGTATAGTTGCCAGTACGCCACGGCAAAGAAGATGAATCCGAAGAACGAGTCAAACGCCGCACCCAGCAGAGACAGGAAGTCGCCCATGCTGGGAATGACCTCCGAGAAAATGAAGCCCAAAATCCAGATCGCCGCCATCAGGCCCAGCCACACCCCCCAGCCGATGACCGTGTTGCTGTGCGCGTGGCGCGACCGACCCATCAGATGTCCGAACACGAATTTGGCGCTGACGTTGGCGTAGATGACGGCGATGATGAGAGTGGGCGCGATGACGAAGCCAAAGGAGGCCTTCTTGTACGCGACCGTCCCAAGACTGCCGAACGCCGGTGCGGTGGAGTACTGACCCAGGTAGCGGAATCCGATGGCCGGGGGGACGATGAACAGGATAACAGAAATCCCAGTAAGGACGGCGAGGGCCTTGGGGAAGTCCTGCGGACGCTCCATCTCGGCGATAAAGCTCGGGAAGAGGATCTGGGGCACCCAGAGGAAGGTGATGTTGAGGACTGCGTTCATGCAGTTGACCCAGGTCGTGCCGGGAAGGGGAAAGGCGTAGGTGCGCACGGGTCCGTCGGTGGGGTAGTTCCCGTTGTACCCATACAGTGGCGCTGTCTCAATCCCCGCAAAGATAAGGAACAGAAGTATGGCAATGGCCATACAGGCCGCTACAGAGGTAGGTTAGCACCATTACGCGCACGTGGGTCTAATGCTTTCCACCCGAGAACTCACATGAGAACATGGACATGAAAGAGACATGGTGCAGCGTCCGAGGAACGGAGAGCACCACGCCCATGATCGTGCAGATCACCGAGAACACCACCGTGCAGAGGGAGTGGTCCGACAAGGTGTTGAGAATCTTCGCCCCGGTCAAGATGTGGAAGCCGATCAGGAGGATGTTGTTCGCCATCAGCATGAACCCGGCAAATGCGTAGGCGATCCGACTCTTGCCAAATGCATAATACCCGAAGTCGCCTGCCCATGCAATCGTTAGCCTCGATCTCGAGTCGCAAGAACCATCCACCAGAGCCCCTTACAGATATTTCGGATCTGCGGATGTTTCATGATGAACTTGTGCATGGTCGTTGAAGTGATCCAGAACAGGATCCCGGAAAGTAACATGGTGATAATCCCTGGCACCCACCCTAGAACTCTGGAAACCCAACAGCCATCAGTACCCATAACACACAATCACGGATCGGCTTAACTCACGAGAGCGACCAGGACTGCGACATGATAGCCAGACAAACCTGCTCTCCGCATAGCAGCCACGCTCCCTTCTGCCACGACATAGTCCGGAGCTGGATCTCATGTTGGTTGTCTGTGGAATGCGCCCAACAGAAGATTAGCCATCATCATCGCCATTTAGGACAGCCACCTTAGCCTACCCTCATTCTTGAGCGCATTCAAGATCTCCGCCGAACTGTATCCATCGGAATCGAACTCGTCGACATCGGCGGGCTGCTGCACCGGCTCCTTCTTCTCGTCGTGGATCATCGCGAAAGAGTTGGAGGAGTTGTTGTCGAAGTGCGCGATTCAGCAACGAAGTATGAGGGACTCGTATTTCCGCGGAGGCTGCAGGGTTTTAAACAATCAAGATGTTCTAGACGCAGCACTAGTGGAGGGCGGGTTGATTGGGGTGCTATGGCGTGATAGCGCGGCCGATGTTCGCGATAAGGCCCCAGATAGCCAACCAGGAACATGCGTTCCTCTTTAGCTTGCTGATGGGCGGAGCACGATGGAGGCAAACTCAGATGCGAACCACCTATGATGAGGATATAAAAGTAAGTGTAAGAAAAAAAGAAAAATTTCAGCAAGCTAAGCAGGAGCGCTGGGCAGTGGCAAGGAAGGATTTCCAAGAAGTCAGAAAGGCGACCGATGGAAGAAGGAAGGTCGAGCTGACTGCAGCACACCTGCAGTGTGCTCGGAGATGGCCGAATCTGGATTGGAAAGAGGCAGCCAATGTTACCCTGCCATGACCCTTACATAATCGGGGTGACCGTGGACAAGGTGGTGTCACTATCTGATGGTTGCGAATTGATTTTAGAAGAATATGGTCAGTTGGTCAGTTGGTCAGTTGGTCAGTTGGCATGGATGGGCGAGATTAAGTTGACAGCCTTGTGGTTGACACTACAAATTAAGGTTGCGAAGTGTGTTCCTGGAGGGGTTGGCAGGGGTTCCACTGGCTCATGCGAATTCGCACACCACGTGTGCTACGGATGGCGTCATTTGGCAATGATAGACACCCCATGCTAAGCTTTGCGCATTCTTTGTCAACTCGGATGTTTGGGAGGCCTCGTATTGATCATGTTTACATCCAGTGGCTTGCGTGATTCTCGAATCCTGCGATCCTTCGACCAAGTGGCTAGATAGACCGTAACTTAGCAACGGCTAGGGCTACCGCCGTGCAACCTACCTCATCATCAGATACGATACGTTTGTATGGCCTATCAAGGCTAGCAAATTTGTTTTCGACCATGTAACTCTCACTGTGTTGAAGGAAAGTCCCCCTTAACCTCGAACGGAGTCTTAATGGTGGATCTTGATGGTGGATAAATCATCACCCCCACAGCAGCGGCCGGCAGCTCCGGGCTCCATTTGTGATACCCACTGTCCAGCTTTACTCGAAGCTCGATTCAAAAACTGTTTGAACAGGCATATCCCTTTGCTGCCAGCAACATAAGCGAGCTCTCAGGTTTACTTGCACAAGATCCTCCCAATGCTCTGTAGCAATGGCACAAGCCCAAAACAACACTGAGCACAGCACTTGACTTTCCTACACGAGAGTTTTCGTTCTTGCCTTGCGCCAATGGATCAGGGCACACAAACCAAAGATCGATTTTCAATTTCTTGCCACTAACTCAGATGTCAATCACCCAGCACAAGCAAGGACTGAGATGGGCCGTGCGTACACACCACAACGCACGCTAGTCTGGAAGCAGACCAAGAATTGGCAGAAAAGCTTCAGAAGAGAAAGCGGTGAGTTCATGAGAGCACTATTCCACTTCCGGTGACTAGACTTTTACCAGAGTCCGTGATGCCAAGACCTGCATCTGTTCCAGTAATTCTGCCTGAACCATGAGGCAACAAAAGCGACCAGGATGTTGAAGCTACAACACCCGACTCTTCTGTCGGATCCGACACGGTCACGTGACGAGAAAGGCTAGATATTATGCCACACTCTAGGACCCCAGCAACATTTCGGGTCTCTATGCTCGGGGTATATGTAGCATGTACTACTGACCAAGGTATGATACTCCGCAAGAACTGGCCTCTCCTTGAGCATACCATTATTTAACTATAGTAAGAACTATCTTTCTTACACCAAACCAGTGTTGTGACTCTACATCTAGTGGCACTTAGAAAGCATGACCTTACAAGGTCCAGACCTGAGACTTACATTTCACCCTCTATAACTTAGTAGTCGCAGATCAGGGCGCTGATGCAAACGGCATCTCTGACATTATTGTTCCCCTAGTATATCGACGGCCAACCCAGTCACATCTAGATTTCCGTCTGGATTTTTCCGTCGGGAACGTCGGCCGATGGTGATGATTGTCATATGCTGAAGTCTCATGAGTTGCGCCTAGACGAGGTGCAGATCTTTGGGGTGTGGATTCGCAGGAGGACGGATCCGACGGTACTCTTCATCACGTGGAGATGTCTGCTCTGCGAAAGTATGTCAAAGCTGTTGTTTGCTCCAGTTGAGGGCTTGAGGGTGCTCGATGCTGTTGTACTGGAGGCGGGGCTTCTGGGTATTCATCGAGCTTGTGACGGGTCCGCGAGGTTATGGGGTGACACTGAGAACATGCGAAGAGCCTAGCTATTATGGGAGGGAGAGTGAGGATCTGGAAGAGCAGGCGTCGCATCTTCTGCAAACGAGATTACATCTTTTCTTGCTCAACTTAGCGGGGTTTGAACGGGACACGCCCGAAGTGGCAAAGGAGATGGACTGGTAGTGACGCTTCATGAGGTGAATGAGCTCTGCCTCAAGATAGTCTGCCCCACTTTCCTCGCGACTCATCACAATGAGAAGACAGTAGAAGGAAAAAAGAGAAGTGGAAAAGCTTTTCCCCACGACTCTTCTGGCGCAAAATGCTTTCCGTACCGACGTCTCGCATCGAGTCCAACGCTTGCATGCTGTACTGTGGACGGGTCAAGTCCCCCAAACAAGATACTAATCCTCATCCGTCAGTCGAAAACATGTGAAGCGAACATAGCCACCCGATCATGCATGACCCTGCTCTAATTTCGACACGCTTGTCGCCATAGCACAAGTCCATAATGATTAAGGTGAGAAGCTCGGCGGTCCTAAATCATTTACACGGTGCTTGGTTGCTGGGCGCTAACATTGACTTGTAAATAGAATGCTTAGCAATCAAAAAGACGCCGACAGCATCTGCACAGTCTAATTCCCCGACGAGGTATCTGATGTGGGTGCAGGTACTACTGCATTTCTCCATCCCATCCCGCCACAACACGGAGATCGACACCGCCGACAACATAAGAAGACTTGCAGCGTTCAATTTTCCGCCAAAGAGCCCTCAACCTCGGACCAGGTCGCAGACCATGTGTGCTGTAGAGCACGGAATGCGGTGCTATTCAACTGCTAGCATGCATTTAGGATAATTCTGCGATCAACAATCGTCAGGAGGTCTGCGCCAAGCCAGACGAATACCCTCGACATGCATCGGCTGGGTAAAAGCCCGGACAGGGCCTCGACACAGCATCCAAGTAATTCAAGTACATTAAAAGCATCAGATATAGCATTCAAACAGCATCCGTGAAGGTGTCTTGAACCCCCAGTGGTTCTGGCCGTGCCAAGACGAGCCGACAAGCAGCGCAGCACAGCCACGATGGAGTCAAACATCCGCGCTCTTGGCAACCCCGTCCTGAAACGCCCTCCTGCTTCATTTGTGGAAGTTCTGCTGGAACTGCTTGCCAGCTAACCCCCGGATATGCGCGCATTGCGCTTGGCATGTGTCGAAACTCCGCTTCTTCCGCAAAACCCTAGATGAAGCGGTGTCGCCTCCGTCTCAGCAAGAACACCGACCGACAAGCTTGGCGGGGTCACTGCCGACAGTTGCCATGCAAGAGCTTGAACGCCTTAGTTGATGCTCTAGAGACGATAGTCCTTCCACCTATGGCAAAGGGGGTCCAGCCAAGTCTTGGGTCGACCTCCTGATGATGTATACTCGTTTAATGAGGGCGCTTGGAAGGTGAAGATGGCACCACCAGCACCGATCCATCAAGCTATAAAGACATTGTCTTCCATCCCAGCTGTCCTGGCAATCCATCAACTAACTCACCTTCTCACCTTCTCTTCCCTTCTTTCTCTTTATTCCAACTATAGTCTTTTGCTCTCCTTTCATTCTACACAATGACCAACCTCAAGTGGATCATTGCAGTGGCCGGCCTCCTGTCTGGACAGGTCCTGGCTGCTCCTACTGCCACTACCCACGCTAAGCGTGCCACTGTCAGCGACGTAAGTTCTATTTCCTCCTTTAACCAGGGCAACACTAACCTAGCTACTTCCCCGTAAAGAGTGCATTCGGCTACGCCAGCCTGAACGGCGGCACCACCGGTGGATCCGGCGGAACCACGACGACCGTCTCCTCGTACGCGGCCTTCACCTCGGCCGTCAGCAGCGACGACAAGAAGGTGGTGTATGTCAGCGGCACGATCAGCAAGGCGGCCGACCAGGTCAAGGTGGGCAGCAACACCTCGATCATCGGCAAGGACGCCAACGCCATCCTGGACGGATTCGGCCTGCTGGTCAAGAAGAAGGAGAACGTGATCATCCGCAACCTGGGCGTGAAGAAGGTGTTGGCCGACAACGGCGATGCCATTGGTGTTCGTACGTGCCTATCCCATTGCCCCCCCCCCCTTCAGATAAGAAAGCCCTCCAAGCCGACGCTGACTGTCATCTGCAGAGTACTCCAACAACGTCTGGATCGACCACTGCGACGTCTCCTCCGACCGCGACCACGACAAGGACTACTACGACGGTCTGATCGACGTCACTCACGGTTCCGACTACGTGACCATCTCCAACACCTTCCTCCACGACCACTGGAAGGCCTCGCTGGTGGGCCACTCGGACAGCAACGCCGACGAGGACACCGGCCACCTGACCGTGACCTACGCCAACAACTACTGGTACAACATCAACTCGCGCGGCCCCTCCTTCCGCTTCGGCACCGGCCACATCTACAACAGCTACTACCTCGATGTCAGCGACGGCATCAACACCCGCGACGGCGCCCAGCTGCTGGTCGAGTCCAACGTCTTCAGCGGCTCCAAGAAGCCCCTCTACTCGACCGACAGCGGCTACGCCGTCGCCAACGACAACGACTTCGGCGACGGCGAGAACGCCGCCGACAAGGGTACTTTGACCTCCGTGCCGTACAGCTACACTCTGCTCGGCTCGAGCAAGGTTAAGAGTGCTGTTGTGGGCACGGCCGGACAGACTCTTACTTTCTAAGCTTGACGAGCTTGCTTAGCTTAGCTTCGCTTTGCCGGATGAGGGGGGTAGTGAGGGGGTAGTGGTGGTGGTGGTGGTTTGTCATTCATTTAATTTCTTAACGGGTTCTGATTTCTCAGGGCCTTTTCTTTATCCAATTGAGTTGGTATTGGTGATCCTTGGTTCCTCGGTCTTTCGTAGAGATGGGCAGATGTAGTCGTCACCGCTGGCGCCAAGAATGCTCGATCCGGACAATGTGAAACTGCCATGGCTTCGCCAAGGGCTTGTTGGGGCCCCACTGGCACCCGCGCTCGGGCCAGCTGTCCCGCATGGTTCGTTTAATCTTCGGCAATTGAGGCCCTGAGTTGGGTTGGTATGCGGCTGTGAAGATGTCGGGGTAGTGTTAAATGAGATGTGTTTCAGGTACCGCTGCAACATGGCAGCCGAATGACCTGTCATGACGGAGACACATCCCATAGCTGAAAATCCATAGACTGCACCCCTTGCATTAGTGAGATGAGTCCACCAGGGTAGACCACATAGTATTGATAAGTTAATGGGTATAGCAAAGTCCCCAGTCCTTTCAATTCCAAAACCAGCACATCTCCTTCCTTCCCTCCAGACAAAACTCACGCCGACTACCCAAATCCCCTTTCCACACTCAAAACCCCCCCATTAAGCCCCCCGAACCCTCCCATCCAAATTCACCACCCAAACCCTCGTCTCCCCCATCAAGAACATTTCCCCAGCCTCCCCAAACACAAAGTTCGCCACCCCCCCCTCCACCCTAATCTTTCCCAACAACACCCCGCCCGCCGACCAAACATTCACCCCATCCCCGCACCCGGCATACACATTCCCGTGAATATCCACCTTAATCCCATCGGGTACGCCCTCATCCGCCATCGCAAACACCCGCCGGTTCACCAGAAACGGCTCCCCGTTGATCGCCGTGACATCGAAAGCGTATCTACGCCAGCATAGTTAGCCACCCACCGGGTCTACTGTCACACCCCCGACCCCCGACCCCCGACCCCCACAACCCCTTCCACAGCTAACCCCCACGAACAAGACAAGACAAGGGAACAAACATACATAGTGGCCGCCCTGGTCAAATCCACCGTGCCATCGCCCCGCGCCGCCCCGGTATCCGTAACGTACACCGTGCGGCCCCCGGGCGCAAAGCAGATGCCATTCGGCTTGTCGAACCCGTCCGCGACCACGCGGACCGCTTTGGTGGCGGGGTCGTAGCGGTACACCTGGTTCGGGAGCCGGGGGGCCGTCTCCGCACCCCGCAGACCCTGGATGTAGGCGTAATCCGGGTCGGTGAAGTAGATGCTCCCGTCGGCGGGGTGGATGGCTACGTCGTTGGGGGAGTTGAACGGTCTGGATTGGAAACTGGTGAGTAAGGGGCTGCTGGTGTAGTTGTTGTTGTTGCTGTTGGTTAGGGAGAGGGTGTAGAGGCCTGCCGGGTGGGCGGGGTCCTCGTCTCCTTGGCCGCAGAAGACGATTTCGTGGTTGTTGTTGTAGGCGTGGCCGCCGTTGGGGTGGGGGATGGCCGGGGTGGGCGTGATGAGTTGGGCGGTGAGGGGTGGGGGGTCGTCGAGGCTGAGCTTCGAGATTTGGATGGTGCTGGTGTTGGTGTGCGGGTCCGTGAGGATGTTGCTGGTCATGTACAGGGTTCGGGGTTGGGGGATGTAGATCGGGGCTTCGTGGGCGAAGGCGGTGGTCGTGTTGTGGTTTGTGGTCAGGATGCTGAGGGTGGGGTGCAGGCCGGTTAGGTTGAGGAAGTCCGGGTTGTGGACCTCGAAGGCCGCGGGGAGGGACGCTGCTGGTGTCCAGGTGGGGGTGAGTGCGGTGGTGGTCATTTTGGTGGTGGTTGCGGATGTAGGAGTGTGGATGGCGGTGCGGTTGCCCTTGCTTTATTTATCGTTTGGAGGCAGTCCATGTGGTTCAGGCATGATGTAAGGGGCACGTTGATCATTTGCTTGCGTCGGACAAGGTTATGCGCCAGTACTGCCAAACTACCACTGGGCCACTGCGTTGTCCTGCATTGCCTGTTTCGGGCCGCTTTGGACCCCCCATTAAGGGCCAAGATTGATTAGAATTGGGTTGCATATCTGACCTGCGGCCACTTTGGGGGAGGATCGCCGATCCATGGCGGGTGGTCTCACCGAGGTTTCCCCGGTGCGGAATTATTGGCGTGCAAGGTGGACTTGGGAAAACCGTTGAAGACTTGTACCCTACGAGTATTGATCTCCTTGTCTCGCTAGTCTCGCTAGTCTCGTCTTTTTGAGTGGTCACAGAGGCACAGCGGGAGTCGAATGTAATCGGCTGACATGGAGGGATATCTGGGCTAGTTCGGAATCCTATTCCGAGGACGATAACCAGTTCCGGCCCCCATTGCACTCCCTTTTGCAGAGCTCGATCGATTTAGCCGTTTCACTAGCTAGATTAAGCATTGCTGTCATACTTGAAGCTTCGCCGTCTGGTTTTATTGCTTTCCACAGATCAGTCGTTCGTAAGCACATACTGCATCTTCATCATATATAACAAATCTCCGTACGGAATTCATGTTATATGGATCACAATGCACCCACGGAACACTGAGATCCAATAAGTCATGTTCACCAGCATCTCCTGTCAGTATATAGACTAATTCGATGCATATGGCAAGACAGAAGAATACTTAGCCATGCTGTGTAATATGAGTCTCTGTGCCCCTCATCTGGACGTGTGCTGTGTTTGGAGATTGGGTTTACACTCTCGCCGGACCGATGTCTCCATACCTCGATCTTTCAGGGTGCCAGAAAAGGAAGACCAAAAAGAAGATCCGAATAGGAAGAAAATCTGGACAGTATGTTTCCCGAGTGCGGATAGCAACTGCTAAGCTCGAGAGCTCCCCACTCCTCACTGCCTACGCCCACACTATGACTGTAGGCTACCTTATTTCACGGACTTGCATAATCCCTCGCCTGCGAGCTGATCAGCTCACACAGGGACGAGAACATTGATCCGCGATGCATAACACCTCCATTCGACTGCGCGATGGGGAATGATAGCTGGGCCGTGGAGCATGATATCATTCCAAAAGATAGAAAGAACAAAAGCACCGCAAAGAAATGCGCACCCCCGTACTTCCATTTCCATTGACAATACCAGCCAGAAAATGAGTGAAAAGCAGATAGCTAGCAACGAACCATCCCGAAAGAAGCTCACAGCACTCAGTTCCCGTTCCCCATGGCCTAGAGCTCAAGTCCCGACCATTCAGTGCACACACTGCCGACCATGGCCTAAAGGACACCCGTCATTGTACCTCCAGCTCTGGCCTCCTAACCAGCCACCACCTCACACCAGCGGGTTACACCACCCGCCACCAGCGCAGCGGAACCTCTCGCACACTGGTCCAGTCCCACCCCTTCGCTCGCCAGGTAATACAA
Source organism: Aspergillus fijiensis CBS 313.89 (assembly GCF_003184825.1). Lineage (NCBI taxonomy): Eukaryota > Fungi > Ascomycota > Eurotiomycetes > Eurotiales > Aspergillaceae > Aspergillus > Aspergillus fijiensis. The sequence continues at coordinate 101,691 of NW_024469013.1, read as the reverse complement.
GCACTACCCCAGTATCCCAGCCCGCAATCGGCGGAGCTAGCGCATACAGGCAAGCCCTACTCAACCCCCCCCACGCGAGCTATCTCCCCACCTCAAGCCGTGAGATGCGTGGCCCAGCCTGGGTTCCCGGAAATTACTCTCCTTGGGGTCCAGCACAACGGCAACTCGTTCTCATGTGATATAAACCCGGGCGACAGACTAAAAGAAAAAAAAAGGTACGTATCGAGGAGCCAGGATTGGGATCCTGGTTTAGTGCTAACTTGCTAAGTGTTGAGTGTCGCTTAGCGTGCCCCCCTCTCCTCTCCCCTGTCAGCTTTTAGTGGGAGTGGCGTTGTGGGTTCGGGTCTGGACATGCCGACACGGACACTGGACACTGGACACTGGACACTGGACACTGGATAGGGGAGGATGCGCTTTGCGGTTAATTTCTGCGAGGGAAAGGTGTTTGAGGTGTTCTTGGGGGGATTTCGGGATCTATTTTCATGGGGTGGGAAATATGCTTATTATTGATTACCACTGCGAGGGAAGATGCTCGGGGATGGGTTAGTACAAGTCTCTGGTCCCGGTTCTGGGAGTTGGTGCGAACGGCGAACGGCGAACGGTCCTTGCCGCTAACTCGGCTAGTGACTAGTGGGATAAGAAGCACCCCCCTCGGCTTGAGATAGATTATGGGTGATTTCAAAGCAGGGGTACGCGGTTTTTTTTTTTTTTTTCTTCGTTTAGGTTCGCTAAGATTAGTGATGTTTAGCCACCGCCCACTCTATTTGCTGTTATTGAAACACGTAGCGTGCGGAGACTGACGGGATGTCAGATTAGTGCTTCTATTTCATCTATCGAATCCTTCTATCAGGATAACATGTGTCACATATATAGTGTAAAACGTGTAAGTAAAGGAAATGACTAAAGAATGTGATGGACCCGGTGATTGGTCCTGTGCTTATCGTCGAGCGTTTCCGCCAGAAAATTACACCGGCGTCGTCGTGGTCGTGACCGTCGTCTTGACGTGGGGCACGGGGAAACTGCCGGCGGCGTCGAAGTCGATGCTGTGGGCGCTGCTGCTCTCGCTCAGGCTGGGGCTGTGGCGGGTGGCCTCCTCGTCGGCCTCGTTGGTGACGTGGAACTGGCGCTGCTCCCAGATCTCCAGGCGGGTATCGTGGATGCGCTCGCCGGACTCGGTGCGGTCGATGGTGGAGCGCAGCTGGGACTTGTCGCCGTTGCGGAAGCGCGACAGGTGGATGGTGGAGCTGTCGAAGCGGCTGGTGAACTTGCCCGTCGTCTTGCGGCTGCGCGTGCGGCTGCTGCGGTCGTAGGAGGAGTGGTGCAGGAACCCCTTCAGGTTGAACATGCGCCGGAACAGCGTCCACGTCTGCGGCAGGTTGGCCACGATCACCGCCGTCGCTGCCTCGCGCACGTACCAGTCGACCCACTCGTCGCCGTACGGCTGCGAGATCGAGTAGTACTTCGACAGGATCGAGCACAGGATCACGAACGCCCCCAGCGAGAACACCCCCAGCAGCGTCAGCTTCTTGGTCAGGTTCAGCTTCGCCTTGACCAGCAGCGGCAGCGGGATCGCCATGATCATCAGGTCCGTCGCGACGTTGAGCGCCAGCGAGAGAATCAGGTGGTTGCGGTAGACGGAGCACTGCACGCTCTTCGGCGGCACGCTCCAGTACGCGGAAAACGGGTGGCACCAGCCGCCGAAGAAGAGGATCTCGATCAGCAGGAAGCACACCGCGCAGAACAGGCTGATGCCTTTGACCCATTTGTGCTGCGTCAGGCCCTTGCTGGGATGGGGTTAGTTTGCGCGACCAAAAGGAAGGTTTGGCTGAAGACGGGTCTCACGTCATGGTCGAGTACAGCAGCAGCAGACACGCCTTGCACCCCCAGATTGTCCCCAACCACATCTGTTCCACCACGATGACCATCTTGCTGCCCAGAATGCGATCGGGGATGGTGGCGGGATCGATACTGTCGATCTGGTTCATGGGGATCTCGTTGGTTCCATGCTGGGCGACAAGTATGAGGAAGACCGTGAGTAGTATGTAGAGAATCTAGGGTGCATTAGTGGGTGTTGATGCTTCGAGTTGTCGCACGACCCGCAGATACGTACCACTGTCACCAGCATCACATAGTCCTCGATCTGCAGGTTACGAATCGAACCCACTTGCAAGGCACGGGAGACAAATCGCATGAGTGCTATCCTGTCCGTTAGAACCATCGCACAGACGCATCGTAGTATTGTAGCATACTGATCAGCAGCACCACTGCAAACCACACCCAGGTGTTCGCACTGGACGTCATCCTGGAGTCCGAGTCCGAGAGGCTGGGTGGGGAGCCTGAAAGCGAAGGCGGTTTAGGTTTCGAGCTCCCTCAATATCCGAGTCATCTGGCTGCTCAGAGTTCAAGAAAGATTGTGAGTGAGTGTCAGCCAGGAACCGTAGGGCTGTCGACTCCCTTTTGTTCCTCACTCCAGGTTATGACACTTGGGTTCGTGTGTTGGTCTCGTTCGGGGAGAGGGGGTTGCCTCGATCCAGCGAAAATAGTCAACGGGCCTGACGCCACATCGGCGGGTCAACCAATTCTTCAGGTGGCTATCACAAAGTTTATCATTGCGATGGATTAAACAATTGGAGAGGAGGGGGGGGGGGGGGGAAGAAAGAGAGGAGAGGCGACTGGGGGAACAAGCCCCTTCTAAAATGACTCGAGGGACAAGGGACCTTCTGGCTGATAAGAATTGGTGGAAATCAACACGGGCTCCAATGGTGAAGCCAGACCCAGGGCTACGGCGTACACGGCCCACCAGTGAACCTCGAAGAGTCGAAACACACAATGTCGCGCATGGACAATGTCCGGATTGGGAGAGCAGTGCTCCAGCGCACACGTGGTTCCCTCGGCCGATCGCGGCGATCGATCCAAGAGGCCGCCCTCGAGGAGACACTGTGTGCCCTTGCACCTGCTGAGATGGCAGCGATCGGCACACTTAGAAAAAAGGTAGAAACTTTTATGCTTTTGTGTGCGCTCATAGGGCTGTTTCTACCATCTACACATATTCAATAGCATGGGAAACTTGTACACATTTTCATGATCTGGTTTCGAGTGGTGCCTCTGACCTGGAGTGAGAGCCCAAATTCAGGAGTGGCAACCCCAGGAAACCCCGCGAGTGCCGACTTTCAGGGGGAAAAAGGGAGTGGGAGGACTCCTGACCCAGCCAGCCAGAGCTGCCAGGTTGTCAAGGCAGGAATAATTAAGCAGCCTTGACATCATTTGGGCCGATTGGACTCATTGGAGGCAATCTATCTTTGAAACGCTTTCCGCGGTTTTCCTTTGGACCGGCAAACTTTAAACGAGACCAAGAAAAATCTTTCCCGCATCCCGCAACTGTGTTTGTTATCGTTTCCCGAAACATGTCGCAGGTCAGATCGTTGACCCAAATCCAACTACTCACTGGGTGATACAGTACCAGTCTGATGTCGCGTCTCTTGTTGCCAGCTCTTGAGCCGTCTGCAACAACCGAAGCACCAGATGAAGCAGACTCCAAGTTATCCAGGGGACGGCAAAGGAGGGAAAAGAAGGAGGTCGGATCGATATCGGAGACCGGGATTAGGGCCCTCGGGGCTCGACCGGAGCGGGTCTAGCGCCAAGCTAGTATCCGATAGGCTGTCCACCGGAAGGCAAATAGTACCACTATGGAGGTAATCTAAGTGCCCGCCTATGGCATAGCCTACGTTCACGGTTCCAGCTTTCAGCTTCCCTTCCTTATCACACGAGTCATATGGACATGAAAACCCCCACGGCGGCATCCCGACATCAAATCATCCAGACTGCACAAAGTGGAAGGATGCAAACTCAAATTCCTGTCGGCCTTGCTTGCTCCCCTCGGGACAATTTAGATTGAGGTTGCTCGTGTCGGTCGGTGCCACGGTCGAATTTGGTATTCTTACGTCCGAGGGCCGCCCTGGTGCCTGGCGCATCCCAAGGTTATGCAGGGATGCTGACCGTGGCGCTGCTGCAACTCTGTTTCTAAGCGGCCTTTCCATGGAGGTCTCATCGCTCCCAATCAAGGCCGTCGGCGAGAAGCTCCCTCGCTGCATGCATCGATCAGTTGATCCGGAGGGGAGGACTTTGCTTATACTTTGCTACTGCTTATGCTGCTTACAGGGTCTTAGTCAATGCTCTTGCTTCTTTGTGCACCAGAACGTAAAACAAAACAACGCGATTCATCCCTGAACCGATATCGCATCGCTGCTCTGCAGTCAGCCCATACATCCCACATCGAAGCCATCCGCACACCTCAAGCACTGAGTCACTATGTCTGCCAAAGAACCAAGACATACATACCTTGGCGACATTCTTGTCCTCGCACTCTGATCACCCACCCCATCTTACCAGTCGGGTATATTCGACGAACCGAAAGGCTTATCAGATGCCAGCGCTCGATTGGCTGGTATCCAACGTCGAGGTTGACATTATCAGAAACCTATTGTCATGGCTGGGGCCAGTGAGGTGAGGCGCGTCAGTCCCGACTCCCGGCTTACCCCAAACTTTCCGCCCCACACCGCGTCCACTCCCGAGGACTCTTGCCTACCGAGTACCTTGGCAGAGGCAGATTCGCCAAATGCTTCCTGTTCAGATAGCAACGGGTGAAATGCCAAGATGGGGGTTGTAGATGGTGTATATGGATACATCCGAGTTGAATTCGATAGACATGAAGGAGTTGCAGTTCATGCGCAGAAGACTGGGCATAATGTCGAGTAGGGATCTCCATCTTAATGAGCGAGGCTATGATCCACGGGGAGTGGATATTATTCTTCCAAGGTGGATACGGGATCAGCGCTCGCAGCTTGTTAAAGATTGATAATAAGAACTCAAGCAGTGCGCTGGTATTTTGTGTGTGTGCTGCTGGGATCAGCGGTCATGTCCATGTCAGTCTTGCGAAGACGTAGTCGTAGATGGGGGTGGTTGAATGACTCGACTAGTTTTCTGGCTAATGCATGCATTGTGGCTGATTAAGCGGGCACAAATCGCCGCATTGCATTGGACACACTATACACTATACGGGGCGGGACTTCCGATGCAGCACCCACGACCCTTTCCAGAAGCTATGCACTCCCTAGAACCTTATTCATTGGAGAAGCAAGCCCCCGGCTCGGGCTTTGTTCGGAGAAGGAATACCGGCCAATGACCATATTCATCCTTTGCTCCGTGCTGAAGGATTCCGGGTGGAGCGACCTCGTGTGTACTGAAGAATAGGGAGCATTAGGGTGGATGTAGGTTTTCCGGAAGTTTTCCGGCGCAAGAGCCTCACCATTCGTCTGAAATGGTGGTTGTTGAGCTAGTATGTAAGGCAGTTCAGGGTACGGTGCAGAGGGGACGGGGTGGGTGGAATGCGGCTTGTTCGGATACGAGGCGTGGGATGGCATGGTTCGGGAGGGGGGATATTGCTTCTCTCACGGTCCAATTTCGGGGCTATTACTCTGGCTTGAGTAAGGAGAAGAGTTTGTTATTTTATAGTCTATCGAATGGTTTGTAGCCTTAGGGTTGGCTTGACTTCTAACTTTTCCCGGTCGTTGGCGCAGATCCGATCTTGCAGGGTTACAGAGATGCTCGAAATATCGCACATGGATTTATCTTATCAGAGTAGAGAGGGCCTGAGAGGAACTATGGCCTATATCTGCAGCTAATAGCTATAACCTCTAGTCATAGGAGGAACTGTGAACGTGTTTCTTCAACTGACCTGGTTATGACTCATCAGCCATATTGTGGCTGGTGAGTTGCAGCTTGGTTGTGGCGGTGCCAGGCGCTTCCCATGTACATGAGAGTTCTACTTAGTATGATCTCCAGTACAAGATTCTAACAATGTGGGTCCTGATTACCTAGCCCTTTGGATGTTCATCCTCTTTTGTAGATGAGTGCTTATGAGTTGCGTGGATCATGATGCAATCTTTTTCTTCCAACATGTTCTTCGGTCCAAGCTTACTCACTCACAAATTCCCCGAATCATGTGCGGATGACGTTGAGCATATCATTCTCAAATGACATGCAAAATATGCAAATACTGACTACTGCGGCTGGAAATGCTAAAGGCAATTTATTGAGGCTCTCCACCACAGCCCTCTGCATTGCTCCTGAATATTTTCCGATAGCCATATCCTGCCGGGGGCATCAATCAAAGGTCTCGCATCCCTGAGAATCCGACCTGAGGCGTCTCTGAAGGCATCCCAAGTTGCTAACTGCCCCGCCAGAAGTAAAGAGAAGTGGTCTCAGATCCCGCCCCCTGCTATTAGTCTTACGCCTGCAGAGATGGAGCAAGTGAGCTTTTGCGTTGTAGATTCGAGTGTTAAACTCTCAGCTGTTGTTTGGAAAACCTTGATTTTTGAAGAGTTTGCATGACTACGTTAAGGTCCCAGAGTAGGTGGTGAACTACAACCGCGGCGCAATACTATACTTGACCGACTTGACGGTCGTCCAACAGTCCAACGCCTCTTCGCCCATGTCCCGACCGAAACCACTCTCCTTGACGCCACCGAACGGGGCGTTGGCGCTCAGCAGCGACCACGCATTGACCGTGACCTGGCCCGTCTCCAGGGCGGAAGTGACCCGATGCGCGCAGTTGATGTCGTTGGTGAACACCGCCGCACTCAGCCCGTGCAGCGAATCGTTGGCCAGGCGGATAGCGTCTTCCTCCGTGTCGAAGGGGGCGATACTCTGTTCTCACCGCGTTAGATCAGCCACCAGACACAAATTGCGACAGAAACTGAAAGACAGATTAGGGAAAGCGACAGAACCTACCGCAACCGGCCCAAAGATCTCCTCCTGCATGATCTTATCCGACTGCCCCACATCCGCGAACGCCGTGTTCTGCACGAAATACCCCTTCTCTCCGACTGGCTCCCCGCCGAACAACAACCGCCGACCCAAGCTCTTCCCCTCGGCGATGTACCCGAGGATCTTCTCGAACTGCGCCTTGCTGGCGACGGGACCCTTGGTGGTCGTCTCCTCCAGCGGGTCCCCGGTCACGGGCTGGTTCTCCGCCGCGGCCTGCGCGTAGGCTGCCAGGAACTGCTCGTAGATGGGCCGCTGGACGTAGATGCGCGACCCGGCGGCGCAGATCTGCCCGTTGTTGGCGGTGATGCCGATGCGCGTCCAGAGGAGCGCGTTGGCCAGGTCGCAGTCCGCGAAGACGAGACTCGGGCCCTTGCCGCCGAGTTCCAGCGACACTTGCTTGAGGTTGCTGGCGGCTGAGGCGCGGAGGATGGCGCGCCCCGCGGCGGTGGACCCGGTGAAGGAGAGTTTGCGGATGTGCGGGTGGTGGGAGAGCGCGGCACCCGCGGAGGGGCCGTCGCCCGGCACGATGTTGACCACCCCCGCGGGGAATCCGGCTTCGCGGATCAGTTGGGCCAGCTTGAGAGCGTTGAGCGGGGTCAGTTCGGAGGGTTTGATGATTAGAGTGTTGCCGGTGGCGAGAGCGGGGGCGAGTTTCCAGGCTGTAATCATTCTGGAAGCAGGTTTTTCAGTATGTGATTTCCAGGTTTTTGGGGGCGGGATGTGGAGGGAAAAGGGGATTAGATAAGGGTCATGGTCGTGACGAATGTCCTGCAATACAGTGCAGTGAAGAAGATCATCACACTTCACTCACAGTGGTCCATTCCAAGGTACGATGGCCGCACAGACCCCCAAGGGCTCGCGGAAAGTATAGGCCACGCCTCCCGGGATGTGCAGCGTCTTGCCGTCAATCTTGTCTGCCCACCCTGCGTAGTACCGGATGGTCGACACGGCTTGCGGCACATTCAGGCCCAAACTGTCCGTGTACAGAATGCCGCCTTCCAGCGCCTCGATGGATGCGAATTCCTCTGCGTCCCGCTCGATCAGACTCGCCAGTTTGTGGAGCAGCGCGGCGCGCTCGGGCCCCGGGGTGGCTTTCCATGCGGGGAAGGCGGCCGTCGCTGCCTTGACTGCGCGGTCGATGTCCTCCGGGCTGGCTGCGGAGACGTCTGCGAGGGTCTCACCGGTGGTGGGATTCTCGACGGCCAGAGTGGCATTGTTGGCCGCGGGGGTGAATTCGTTGTTGATGAAGAGGGTGGTTGGGACTGTAGAAAGTCTGTCAGTGGTATGTCGAGGATGAGGAGTTAGTTGCGGGGTATATCGGCGGTACCTTCGATTTGACGGCCTTTGGAGCCGGTAAGTGTGATGGAAGCCATTGTGCTGTAGGTTTGGCGAAGCAAGTATTTGAAGCAGACTTGGTGCAAGCTGTTGTGCTGGAGGATATACTTCTAATATAGCAGGCTACGGGGGAGCATAAGGCTGCCCCGCACCGATTCCGTGGGCATTCCGCACCTCGGAATGTGTTCCGACCGGAGATGCGGGGAACAACTGATCCGAATAGAGAGATAAGTCTCTGTCAGCTTCGCTCTTGATAACTCGAAACTCACTGCCGATCCGACTTAGGCTGCTTAGTGATCGCTTCAGTGGTGATGACTGATATGTCTGATGGTGCACTTGTGACTCTTCGCCTTAGCAGGATGGCGCATCAACCTCATTTGGTCTCCTTGTTCTTGCAAACTTGCATAAGCGGACAACTATGATTTTCTCGAACTGGCTTCTAGGCCAACTGTTTCAGCCACCCAGATGATCCTGTCAGAGCTGTAATCCTCCGCTCGGGTCTGGCTGAATTGAGTTTGCCCTCAGTCTCTGTTCTGATCGCTGAGATGCCGCATGTCGTCATATTGCAATTCCAACGGGGTCGCACAGCATCCCATCATCACGTACAGCCACCGCCATTTGACAATCGTCTGCCGAGAGATCCGGCAAATTGACTGCCCAAATTCTGCGCCGCCCCTCAAAGCATTGCCCATCTTAGGCATGGTGGACGTCTATCCCGAAAGTCGGTCAGCTTACCCTTCACCCCGGACCGAGATTGTCATCTGACCGTTCACCAAGGGGCATATTGCGCGAAGAGCCAATCTAACTCCTCCTCTGATCTGACCCCCATGCGGATCGGACATGGATTGTCCTCAGGGTCGATCCTCATTTGAGGGAACACAGAACTGTCGGAGTGAATTGGGCCCATCAGGATCGTGCATGTTTGCGGCTTCATCACACGGCATCCCGTTACTCAGCAGGCAAAGGCATGCAGCGGTTGGGGGGAGGGCGGGTCGGATAAATTGATTGTGGTCGCTTGGAAGACATTCAAGATTTAGAAATACAGCCAGACTAGACTCCTATTCAATAATACTCGCAGGTCGACCAGGATTCATGTTTGGTTGGAGGACTTCGAGGGATCTCTGCGCATTGACACCTTCAAGGACGGGACGGGATGGAGGCAGATGGCAGATATAAATAGGTCATGGCAGGCTGCAGAAGTAGTGTTGTGTTAGAGCGGACACTAGGCATCTTCAAGTTAATCGATTCTTCAACTTTACCACGCCATGTTGGTGCTTCTCCTGTTGCTATACCATTTCATTGCTAGCACTGTAGTTAGTGCCAGCCCCAATGGCACTCATTACTCCTATCACGAGCTGTGGATGCTGCAGAACTATTTCTGGCAGAACTTCCTCTATCCCACTAACCGGGGTCATATCGACGCCAACGACTCCTCTATCTTCGCAGCCGATGTAGGTGCTATTGAGCTATTGTGCTATTTTCAGTTGCAATGGATCGTATTCCCAATCTATCTCTATACTTGGTCCTCCCCATCTCCACCAATAATGGGTAGCACGGCCAACCGTTGACGGCTGGTGGTTGCCCGTTCTGTACAGTATTTACTCAGTGCCGTCCCGCTTTTTCCCCCTTCCCCGCACAACTTCCACAGCTTCCACATCTCTCTAATCTCCTCCCCCATCGCAGGTCCAAGGCCGTGTTCACGCAACTCGCACCTTCGACGGTCGCGAACTCAACAACGAGTATATCTTCGGTCTCTTTTCTCAGCCCGACCACCCCGGGATCTTCGGGCCTCCTATCGCGTACAACATCACCCAGTTCGCGGCCACCGACAACACCGCTGCAGCCACCACCGTCATCACCTTCAACATCACCACCTTCCAGCTGGTGGTCCCCGCCGCGATTGACACCTGGTTGCAGTACGACTCCTCCGGCAAGATCACTCAGTATGACGCCGTCTTCCGCTGGCTGGATTATCTCTTCGTTCCTCTCATGCAGGCAGCGGGGAAGATGTTCCATCTGAACGATTCCGGCCAGATACAGAGCAGAGTGGCTGCTCTGCTTGCAGACACCATCTGCCAGACACACCAGGACCACTGCCACGGGGCAAACCTGCAGTACACCTCCAAGGAGGATTGTGTTGTGTTCTTGACCCAGAGCGTCCGCTTCGGCTTGCCATACGAGATGGGCCGGAACACCTTGCTGTGTCGCGAAGTGCACGACAACATGGTGCGATTCAATCCGTCCGTACATTGTCCCCACATTGGGCCCGGCGGGGGTGGGTATTGTGTCGACGACATGACCTACCAGCAGGTGGTGCTGGAGAAATACTTCCGACACTCGTGGGTGCCATACGGATATGCGGATCACAACCCCTGGGTGGCTGTAGGAGCACAATAACGGTCAGAACCGATGCAAGACTCACTCTGGAGAGAGAATGTCAGAGAGATTGTGCTGCGAACTTACCTGCTTTAGCCCCAAGACGGAGCATGACAGCTGGTTGACTAAGTGGTAACGGACCTGACTTGCTGCCTACGATACTGACGGCTAGCACATCTCACCGCGATTCCTCGACCCTCTGCGGTCGGATTCGAACCAATCGAGTCAAAATCCGGTCTCTCAAAGGGGATGCAACTGTGACAAGCGAAGGGGCATCTTCATCGCCACCAAGAATGCTCAGGGTCCTCTTGGCGGTCGTGAATGAAATTGTCGATCACGCGCAACACGACTTGGCCTTTTCCGCCCACCACATTGTAGCCCAGAAAATGGATGATTAGGCGCCCCGCCCTGGAAAGCACTGCTTGTCGCGGAGAATGATCGAGATGCCGCACGCCGTGTCAAACACGCATGGGCAATTGAAGTCCGGACCAGCTGTGAGCAGTAATCGACGGATTTGTGCTTTTCCGAAACCCCTCTCGCTTCATCGCTCCGAAGATGCCTAATGGGTCATGTTGGCGTGTGCGCATGCTAGTATCGGGCCAAGGTGCAATCAACACTGCAACTGCAGAATGCTAAGACCCACTGCGGACCCGTCGCCCTCCCCAGACGATGCTGTCGGCCAAGTTCGTGGAGAAGTTTTCAAGTTGCCCCAAGGCTGAGCAGTGTCTCTCCCACTTTTCTCCTACCATGTGTGGGGATTAAAACCTGAGTAAGGTGAGGTGAGCTGTGCTGAGCATGACTGGCCTGAAGCAGAAGATAGGCAACGGGTCCTGCCGCGGAGGTTTAGGTCGCGACAGCTTCAGGGCGGCCAAGCCGGACAAATACGGAGTTGAGCGGAACAGCTGGCTTCGGCCAATCTACGCTAAACGGCCAATCGGGTGATTTGCGCGCGACGTCCATCGTGGTCCGAGCCTACGCCTACTACCTACCTCAGTACTCACTCGACTCCTGCCAATGCTCTGCCTCCTGCTCCTCTTTCGCGTCTCGTATAGCCCTATGGATTCTCGTCGATAGTCTCTGTATGATCGGCCTTTCAGAGCGATACGTTCGCAATTATGCCATCCAAGCAGTGGACTAGCCATCCCCCAACCGAAACAGGCCGTTCTTCGACGCCGCATCGGGCACTTGGTTCCTGCGCAAGACCAAGTCTCCGGGTCGAACCCCTTGCGAGGTTCTACGATCCAGTCGGTTACACAAATTGGTCACAGACGGACAACACGCGGAGTGTATACCACCAGCTAAAGCACCAGAGGAGAAGTGATCAGCGAGCGCATGGCGTCAAGGTCGAGACTGACACCACCAACGTGCCAAGCTACTTGGCCCCTGCGCGTGAATGCAGTCTAATCTCGGCGATGATAGTACCCAGTGCAGCTATCCAGTGAGATTTCGGCTTTGTCGTCGGATTTCTGTGTAGCTATCAGCACGCATCCACCATCCTTCACCCCCCTCCATCCTGACTGATTACCTCCGACACTACTGCTGCCCGGATTCTCCGCCAACCATGGGTCCACGTCCTTCACGGCAAGACTGCCCCCAAGCTCCGTAGTGGGATGCCGTTTAACTTCCGGTGCATCAGCCGAGCCGCTTACGACTCTATTCGTGCAGATCAGCGTGGCAAGTCACCAATCAACACCGCGGACTAGCGACCCAGAAAAGCCGGAGGAGAGGGGGCAGCGAGACAATTCTCTGAAGACGGGAGCTCTGTGCGTGATCAAATGTCTGACATGCATCCTAGTCCGGTTGGGAACTGGTGCTCTGTCTCCACCCCCTCGGTGGCCATCCTCCTGTACCACCCCCGGCACGACCAAACTTCCCCGGCGCAGGATTCAGAGCGAACCTAAGAAGGTATTATCGGAGCCCTTGAGGCGCGTATCCGGTCCTAACACCCTATCAGCCTTCTACCCGTATTATTTTCTTCCAGTTCAGCCAGCCAGTCATTGAGAGAACCTCAACGAAGAACTCAGAGCTTATCTGCTTTCTTGTCGGATCACAGTTAGGCGTGCTCGGCTCATCACAAGAACAAATCACGATCATTGACGAACTGGATGGGGGTGTCCAGCTGCAGTAGCGGCCAAGAATGCCTAGTATCAATATCTGGTCGGAGTTGACGACGATAATCGTCGGCCAAGGCCTTGAGTTACAACAAGTATGATCCGAGAGGGGGTTGCAGGAAACTGATGCCGGTTCTAGACAGCGATATGACACTGTCCTCATGGCAAGCGATTATTGCCTCGCGGACAGACATTGCCCCGAGACCAGAGGCAGATGAATAGATATAAAGCTCCCCGACGGACCCGTCCATTGCTGTCAATCATCATCAGCTCATCTCCTCCTCTTCCTCATCACATCTTTACTCTCTCTAATAACAATGAAAGTAGCTGATACCCCTGACTCCGCCTCCACCATCAGCATGACGAACACAATCACCATCACCGTCGAGCAGGACGGCTACTACGATATCAACGGCTCGCGGCAGGAGCCTATTGTCAACCTCCAGCTGGTGACGGGCGCGTCCAAGCTGCGAAGGCAATTAAAAGAAAGCAACGAATTGATCATTTGCCCCGGTGTATACGATGGATTGTCCGCCCGAATTGCAATGAACCTTGGCTTCAAGGCCATGTACATGGTAACTTGGCTTCTCCCCCCCCTCCTCCCCCCGGACTCGTGCTACAAATTCCCCAGTCCGGTCCCCATAATTATCCCGGTGGACGCACTGACGACCCGCTTTAGACCGGAGCCGGCACTACTGCCTCCCGGCTCGGACAGGCAGATCTGGGCCTAGCCCATCTGTACGAGATGCGAACCAACGCCGAGATGATAGCCAATCTGGATCCCTACGGGCCCCCACTCATTGCTGATATGGATACCGGATACGGAGGTAGGACAATCTTTTCTACTACCACCAATAAAATCTCCACAGAACCGCAGAACTAACACAAATCTTGTCAGGCCCCCTGTTCGTCGCCAAATCCGTGCAGCAGTACATCCAAGCCGGCGTCGCCGGCTTCCATATCGAGGACCAAATCGCCAACAAGCGCTGCGGCCATTTGGCTGGCAAGCGCGTCGTCTCCCAGGAGGAGTGGCTGACGCGCCTGCGGGCGGCGAAGATCACCAAGGACCGGCTGCGCTCGGACATCGTGCTCATCGCCCGCACGGACGCCCTGCAGCAGCACGGCTACGACGAGTGCATCAAGCGCCTGAAAGCCGCGCGCGACCTGGGCTGCGACGTCGGCCTGCTCGAGGGGTTCACCTCCAAGGAGATGGCCCGCCAGGCGGTCAAGGACCTGGCCCCCTGGCCCCTGCTGCTGAACATGGTCGAGAACGGCGCCGGACCCGTCATCTCCACCGAGGAGGCCAAGGAGATGGGCTTCCGCATCATGATCTTTTCCTTCTGCTGCATCACCCCGGCCTACATGGGCATCAAGGCAGCGCTAGAGCGGTTGAAGAAGGACGGCGTCGTGGGACTGCCCGAGGGGATGGGCCCCAAGAAGTTGTTCGAGGTTTGTGGACTGATGGACGCGATGCGGATTGACACTGAGGCTGGTGGTGATGGGTTCTCCAATGGTGTCTAGACTTTAGTTTTCCTTTTTCTTTTGTGTGTCTCTGGCATATTGCTTTTCCGGTGTTATTTTGTTTCCCCCTACCCCGTTCATCTCCCCTTTTGGAGATCATTTTCTTTTCTTTTTCTCTTCTTACATATGTTTCTTTTCTATCCTTGACGGATGTGCATGTGGGAATTTGTACCTAGAAGGTTCCGGGGCATCACGCACAGATACACACCCTACTATATGGGATATATATTGTCGTCTGAAGCAAAATGAATACATTAAATGAAAAGAACAATGATCCGGACTGAGATGGTATCTGATTTCGTATCCTGAACGTTTTTCTTTCTCTCCCTTTTCTATCTTGTCTTCTTTTTCTTTTTCTTCTTCCTCGATCCATCTCTCGCGATCTCCCCTCTATCCCTCATTCTTAGCTTTTTGTTTCAGGGGAAAAAAAAGGTTTCGAACCTAGACTACGGCAGCGATCATCTTGAGATCATCACTATGCGAATAATGCGGATGGAGCGCTTCCCCGCCCAACGAGGCGGTTACCTTCCCTTACAGCCTCATTCTAGGGGGCGGTTGTGATGCAGCCTTGTAAGGAAACAGTGGGACTACCTTATACGTACTACCATGCGCATGTATCCCGTGTCGATCATTAGACAGACCGCAGCTGAGGGGGGCTGATTATCTGGTGGACTATTGGGTGATCTTACCGGTTTCGAAACTCCTCGGGTGGAGGCGGAGTACAATTATTGAGATTTGTTTTTTGGTGGATGTTTGCTTTTTTCTTAATTCGCGTTGACTTGACCGAGGATCGACTAACCGAGTGTGGTGTTTATACGTGAATACTGGAAGGATGATTTGGTGTTTTTTTCAATTATTGTTACGCGAAGGCGTGGAAGGACAAGAAGAAATTATCGAATGAGACTTTCATCACACGTGACACATACACATAATAACATCGGAAGTGGAAGTATGGAACATGAATGAGGCTGGGGATTGTGGATGATGGAGTGGTCGATGAAAAGAAAAGAAAAGAAAAAGAAAAAGAGGTAATCCGCCCAACGACGCTGGCTTCCTCAAGAAACACCTCAACTCAGGTCAAAGAAAAGAAAAATCGTAGGTCGGTAGAACAGTGAAGAGTATCAATCAAGAAGCGAAATCAAAACAATAAGTATGCAACCTCATGCCTGAATCGGCGAAAGCATCACGGTCCTCCCCCTCTTTCCCCACTGATTGCAAGGGACCGGGGGGGGGGGGGTGAATTTACTCCAACGACGTCTCCTGATGCACCACGATCCGCCACTCGCCGTCGGACCCCTGGCTCCACGTCGTCGACCCCGTGCCGTTGAAGTGGATCTTGCCGCGCAGCCGCGCGTTGATCTTGTAGGTAACCGTGCCCGCCATCAGGTCGATGATGAGGACGCGCACGTCCTTGAGCTCGTACTCCTCGAAGTGGTGGAAGGGCGGCTTCAGCGCCTCCGAGAGCGACGGGTCCTTGCTCTGCAGGGTCAGGATGTCGCGCTTCGGGAAGAGGAAGTTGGCGTCGTCGTTGGACATCTTCTTGATCTCGGGGCCGGGGTCCGCCGACGTCAGCGCCGTCCAGAGGCGGCGTTCCATGGCCAGGAGGTCGTCGCGGATGCGTTCGTGGATTGGGGCCATTGTGGGCGGGTTTGTGTTCGGGTTGGCGGTGGTGGAGAAGGAGGAGGGGGGCGGTGCTGGTTTTGAGGGTGAGTTTGAGCGTGGTTTCTTGGTTATGGATGTTGTTCAGGAGAGAGGATTGGGGTAGAGATCTGATTGTTTGGTTAGTCTGTCGTTTCTCACTGTAATTTGAGAAGGGATGCGACGTACTGAGGTGGGCTCTCGATATCTCACCGCAACGCGCGCGTAGGTTTGTTTAGATGACGGGTATAGAGGGCAGACGTAACGTTGTCCGGAGTATAAAAGGAAAACAGAACCAGAAGGTTGAGATGCCAGGAACAAGATGGAAAGATGAGGGTCGAAGGGGGGGGGGGGGACAGCCCAGCGGTGACGTCATGGGCGTTGTACCCCACGTGGATGACGTCGCGGCACTCTCTTTTCGTGTCCTCAGTATATGTAATCTCCCCCCCCCTCCCCTCCCGGTCCCCGTGATGGCAGAGGAAGACTCAGCCGTGTCATGTCATGCGATGACCGTCTACCTCTTCGGTGGACCGTAATTTAGCGAGATCTGCGTTACCGGATGACGCAGGTGAGGATAAGAGGATAGAGGGGGTGGTGACGCAGTGGGGGAGACTGAGCGAGAACATGACTCCACGGGGTGACTTTGCAATGGAAAGGAGATGAAGTATGCGATAGAAGATTATGGTTTAGACTTGGAACGCTGGTAGCTGAATGTACTCAAGTAGTTGTTGTTCTGGACTGTGGTTTGGCAGGTGTCAAATTGAGGGGAGAGGCTGGGATTCTTGGCGTTGCGCCATGGTGGTGTTGGTTGCACCGTATGCAATGGTTGTCATGTTTGCATGCATGGGTGCAAACAATGCATTTATCCAGGTCATGTAACCACACAGAAAGATGTGTTGTTGGTGCCTGAGGCACAACAACACGCCGCTATCTCAGCCTTTCAGCTTCAGCTTCCACAGCTAACTACATCGTGCATAAACCCGTGACAGACCAGACTGCTTCATTCACAGATCTTTTTCATCCCAACCAATCACTATCGAAATTACTTCTACAAGGCTACACAGAAACCTGCCCTGCCAGTTGCTAACATCTCAGGAAAGCAACCATGGAAAAAAAGCATACCTTCCAACTACTGTACACTCAATCACAAGCCAACAAAATCTTCCTAAGCTCTGAGTCACCTCGGCCACAGTCTTAATTACAATCCACTTTCAATTTTCAGACAAGCCGAGGAGTATCCGCATTGAATCGGTATACCAAAGCAGCTCGCAGACGCTGGGTCGGACACCGTGACAGCCTCAATAAGACTTTCGTGACGGCGGTTACCCAAGGGACATTCTTCAGCCAGGTCTCCACCAATGGAACAAATTAGCATAATCTGGAAGGCGTTTAGTCGAGATGTGGGCCTCTAGTTTGGGCGCGGTGGCCGAGCTAGTCTCATCCCTCGGATTTCTAGAGACGGCTTATCTCTCGCCATGAGGGTGCGGGATCACAACACATCACAACCGATGAGACAAGCAGTACACGAATTTCGCCATATCTTCGTCCACACCTCGGAGGACAATGGCCGTTGAGCAGCAATTTTGCTTCACTGAAATTCTGAAGGTGGTGGGATTGCATTGAGACAGGGAGTCATTGCAGACGGAGCATGCAGCCTGGTATGCTGTAGTAGATAAAGCACACCAAGGTAGCATTGGCAGAAGGCTTGCAATGCCCTCAATCAACAAAAAGCCATCCGGCATTATCAACTTCGAAAAGTGGTCTGCCTAGTGCCCACTGCCAACCCCAACACCTGGTCACGGACCTTCCAGTAGCACTGGGTTGAGCGATTTTCAGCCATTGGCGACTAGGTCTGGATTTTTCCGGCTCATTAGCACTCGTCAGTCTCGGATGCCTTGGGAAGCTGGGAGGTGGTGTCCCCATCGCTGAAAAAAGCCTCAAAATTTTTTTTTTTGTTTATCGTGGTTCCAGCTTTTCTCGGATGACAGTCACGTGCCCTGGCGACAAGAAGCTTTCGAGAAAGAATTCTTCGAAGCTTCCCCTCAACTCTTTTCCCCGTCTACTCCGGTTGATTTATCCACTTCCCCGCCTTTTAGCTATCTTTTTGACTTCATCGCTGGCTGTCATGCAGGGAGCGGCCACCTCCGACGAAGACAAACGGTGATAGTCGCCTCTTCGCCGTGCTGGGTCTCTTGCCCTGCCTGGGAGGATGGAGAGTCAACAGGAGTCCGGTGGGCCGCCGATAACTGACCCTCCTTCTGAATGGAGGGCGAGGGCGCGATAAGAACCAGATAAATGAAGCTCCACCGCACAAGACGGGTGCCCTTATCGCCGATTCCATCCTCCTCAGTCTTGTGCTCTCATCTTATCACTGGCAGCCGTGTTATCATTCGGATGTCTCCGATCGGTTCCTGCGCTAGCTGTGAGCTCATCGATTGTACATGTCATCTTGTGCAGCATCATTGAATGACTCTCAGGTGTACACGCCCGTTCACGCTGGGAGTTCGTTCTTGCTGGAGATCACCCAGCCATTTTCTGCAGCATTGCAATAGTGGAACCACGGAAAACAAACCGTGGCCGGGCTTGGCTGAATCACGTTAGAAGTGGGGATTCTTCAGCCAGAAGGCTGGTTCGGCATCAATACAACGACGATCATTGGCCTGCGGGATAAGCTGCTTCGACTGCCGATCGCTACTCCTAACTTATCAGCGCTGATCCTTCCTAATCAGCCAATCTATGGACAATGGATCCCAATTTTTCCTGCAGGTGGACTTGCTCATGGATCGGTGCTTGCCGACTGCTTTCCGATTGCTTCCCGCGCAAAGCCCAGAAAAATTCTCCCAATTGTGACTCTATATAAGAGCTGTCGCGCGACCTTTCACTGGGAAGAAAGTGTGCTCTCTCACATTTCCAAACGCGCACAAGATGCAGCTCCTCCAATCCGTCACCACGGGCCTCCTGCTCGCCGGCAGCTGCTTGTCTTCCCTGGCTACGGCTCGCTCTGTTCCTGTGCAGCAGCCCCGCGATGTTGCCGTGAGCCACACGCCGGCCAAGATCACCCCTAAGGTGTTCATCGTTTCGATGGTAAGCCCAGCAATCTCTAGCCCAGCATGACCCCAAGCTCACAAAGCCTGCAGTTCGCGCCCGAGGCCGAGATCTGGTGGGGTATCCCCGAGTTCGATCTGTTGGCTCACAACATCACCATCCCTGGCGCTTCTCCCGCCTTCCCCGATGTCCACTGCACGGCGGACTACACCATCTGCCAGCTCATCACTGGTGAATCCGAGATCAACGCTGCCATCACCGTCGCGTCGGTCGTCTTCAACCCCATGTTCGATCTGACCAAGACCTACTTCCTCGTCGCCGGTATTGCCGGCGTCAACCCCGAGCGCGCGAGCATCTGCGATGTGACCTTCGCCCGCTTTGCCATCCAGGTGGCTCTGCAGTACGAGATTGACATGCGCGAGATGCCTGCCAACGCCACCACGGGTTACTTCCCCCAGGGCGGCTACTACGCCGACCAGTACCCCACCAGCATCTACGGCACGGAGGTGTTCGAGGTGAACGACGAGCTGCGCAAGATCGCTGCCGGCTTCGCCCGCAACGCCACCCTGGCTGACAGCGACGATGCCAAGGCCTACCGCGCCAAGTACGCCACCGAGGACGGCCTCTACCAGGCCGGCACCCAGGGCCCCTCCGTCCGCCTGTGCGACGTGACCACCAGCGACGTCTACTTCAGCGGCCGCCTGCTAGGCGAGGCCTTCGACAACACCACCAAGATCTGGACCAACGGCACCGGTGAGTACTGCACCACCGCTCAGGAGGACAACGCCACCCTGGAGGCCCTCGTCCGTGCCTCGAAGCACAACCTCACCGACTTCTCCCGCATCATCGTCATGCGCACCGCCTCGGACTTCGACCGCCCCTACCCCGGCGAGACCGCCCGCTACAACCTGCTCTACTCCACTCAGGGTGCCTTCGAGCCCGCCGTCGAGAACCTGTACAACGCCGGTATCAAGATCGTTGAGGGTATCCTGGCGAACTGGAACAGCACCTTCGCCTCCGGCATCAAGCCCCGCAACTACCTCGGCGACATCTTCGGCACCCTCGGTGCTACCCCCGACTACGGTCCGGGCCGTGCCCAGGCCCTCGAGGAGGCCGGCGCCATCCTCAAGAAGCGCAGCATGGGCAAGCGCTTTGTCCGTTTGTAAAGACCTAGAAATGTTTACGATCATGTGTGCGGATGTAATGATAGATTAGAACAATATAATATTACACGTTAGTTTGTATGAGATCAATGTTTGTTCATTTGACTATCTTCGATCAATCCTTACTCTGGGTAAGAGAAGGCTAGCTGTCGAGATGATTCGGTGTAGGAGGAATTAGCTCTCCGCGCGAAACAAAAGATAACATGCAGGTAATCGTAAATGCGAAACAAAAAATATCCAAAGTAGTTCTCGCCATCTGGAAGAGTATATGTCTCCCTCCATCGATTTCCAATGTAGCCCTCGCTAAGGAAAAGGAGCCATGTATTACCTTTATATTACCCCAGTACCGCCCAACCTCTCCACTTTATCTCTCGGTCACGATCACCAACTGCTTGGAACTCCAATTCTGAGGTCCTCTATCAAGCACCGTCCTCCAGTACAATTATTCTCCGGTGCAATTTGACAAAGCACCGGTCCAGAAGCTAAAGGACAACTGGAAGTCGCCCAAAGCGACATTTCTCAGTAGAACAGAAATAGCTGCTGTCTAGATGCACGTAAGGGATCACATAATATCAAGACGGTGGCTGCAAATAGTACTATTAGTGGAGTCTGATCGTTGGATTGGATTTGACCCGAGACCAATCGAATCGATCGACAGGTGAATGTTTTCTGCCGGATCCCAATCATGTCAAATCAGACGTCCTGGGGCCAGTTTCGATCGTGGTAAAGAGACTACGGATTTGACAATGAGATCAGGGTTGCTTAGGTTGTGACCATGGGTCAGAGAGCACGGCTCGGGTTAGCCCAGGCTTCTTTCTACATCTGTAGGCACGGCACTTCCCGTCCTGCAGGACTATACTTGTAATTGTAAGCAGAGTGAGATCTCTCTCCATTATCTACATTTATGTGGTCGAATAGAGTGTCTAGTGGGATAATAGAGTCTCTGAGGGTGTATGAGGCCTTGTGCCGACTTATTTCCGTGGTTCGCTGGCTCGGATAGCAGGAGTCATCGACTTGGAACCAAGGCTCTGTTGTACATACAGCCACCAGCTTCGTTTGTTATAGCTTTGTAATGTCTGGCATCATACCGAAGTCCAGACAGGATGAAAAGGTTTTATGCCATCAGAGGTTGTAGGCCCGTAGAATCTTGGTTTGGTCTACACGACGCATGTGACGGAACAAGTATGAGTACTCCGTACTTGGTAGACGGTGACTGTCAACATTAGATAATCAACCGATCATTGAGCCTGTTTACCCTGTATGTACTGTACACAAGATGTGTGCCGGTTCCCCGGGTCAAATACCATTGCACTGGTCAACGTTTCTGACCGCTGACTAGATGATTCTCACAACTGACCAGCTGATCTGGGCTCTTTCAGTCTATCGGGTCAAGTCATGGGCAAAGTAGAGAGCGTATCGAGTCAAACGGCTGGAAGCGGCACATTCAGAGCCCAAGAACTGCCGAAAACCCCGTACAGAGCGAGGGTCTACAGAGTACCTACAATGTTTCTAAGTGGATCTTTCGTAGGTACGCAAGGGGATCACTAGCTGCTGGTCCATGGACAGCCCAACTTCACAAAGAAGCTACAATCGACAAAAAATGTTGGGTCTAACAGCCGCGACAGTAAAGAGCTACGTCAATGCTGCTACTAAGGCATGGTCATACTGTAGTTGATTCGTAGCCGGATGCTCTCGAAAAGTGAAAATGATATAATCGAGAGATAGAACCAAGAAACAGTCCATAATTTTAGAGCTTCCGGTGCTGCCGACCTCGGCAAGTATCTAGTTAACTTTTATGCCTCAAATCATTCGCGAGATCCACGGTCATGTAGAAAGCCGGAAGAAGAATGCTAACGTCAAGTGACCCGACGGGCCGTACTTTGAAGATCTGAGTTGTATATCTAAGGCGCCGTCCCTCGGCTTCTACAGGTCAGTCCTCACAGCAACACTCTCCAGCACTCAGTATGTCTACCTGCTTATTCACGGATTCTTCCTATGGTTTTTGACCGATACCCCGTCACGCCTCCGAAAGAAGGCACCTACGCCACGAGCGCCCTTCGCAACAACGCCAAGGGCACTGATCTCGACAAGGAGGCTCTCGAGCGCTTTGAGATCCGCGAGATCTGCGAGGGATGGGGTAGCTACCGCGATGCCGCTGAGTCCGTTTTCCCTCCTTCCGAGCCCTGATCCTTGCATGAATTCTCCCTTAGACGGTGGCAACCCCAATGCAAAGCAGACATTGTATGGATACGGAGAAGGATTCAAAGCGCAGGCTTTACACTGGCTTCCACCCCACAATCTCGGTATGTAATGCGTTTTAGAGCTTTACCTGGCACTCAGCCAAAGATGAACCCTCAGTGATCTACACGTACTGCCGCTTCGACGTGCCGAAATACCCATTACTGGTGGATGATGACCACGCCCAGACGTTGAACTCATATATAGGCTGATTAGGGCGCGAGGTTCGCCCGGTGTTGTTTACCCGGCGTGGACCGAGTTTGTGGTGGTTAGGCTTACTTTAAGGCGCGGAAGTCGGCTTCATCTTGAGGTACGCGAGCGTAACCTGGTCTCATATGCATGCTGTTGAAATCAGGCTGTTGAAGCTGTAAGAATGGGTAGTTTTGCTCACGCTGCAAAGACCATCCATCCCCCAAATGCGGGGATTGAGGGGGTCTCGGCCCCACATTCGGGAAATCCGAGTGGTACTGGACGTTGAGCATAACTACAAAGCATGTACATGCCATACCAAGTGAATCCCACCCTGTTTCAGCATCAGATAACTCAATCGACTCCAGCGTCAAAATGCCGCGCTGGATTCTCCTCTCCTCCCTCCTCTTCACCGCCGCGCTCAGCACCAATGCACCCCCGCACACCCAACACCACCCATACACCAACCCCATCCTGCCCGGCTGGCACTCCGACCCAAGCTGCCTGTTCTCCCCCTCCCACAACAACACCTTTTTCTGCACGACTTCCTCCTTCCTGACCTTCCCAGGCTGCCCGATCTACGCCAGCCAGGACCTCCAGCACTGGACGCAGGTCAGCGCCGCCGTCCACCGCGCCAGCCAGCTCCCCGCCCTGCGCGACGACACCAACCAACAGACGCTCGGCCTCTTCGCCTCGACCTTACGCCTGCACAATGACACCTTCTACCTCCTGACCAGCTGGCTCGACTCCGACTCCCCCAGCACCCCGCAGTTCCTCCTCTTCACCACGACCGACCCCTACAACCGCACCGCCTGGTCGGACCCCCTGCCCATCGCGAACCCGACGGGCGCCATCGACCCGGATTTCTTCATCGACGCCGACGGCACGACGGTCATGGCCTACTCCGGCTCGCCCATCCGCGCCTCGATCGTCGATCTCGCCACCGGCGCCGCAAGCCCCCCGTTCCCCTTGTGGAACGGCACCGGGGCCAGCAGTCCCGAGGGGCCCCATCTGTACTGGAAGGACGGGTGGTACTACCTGTTGATCGCGGAGGGGGGCACGCAGCTCCACCACGCGGCCACGCTCGCTCGGTCCCGCGACTTGGCGGGTGGCAGCGGCAGCTGGGAGGCGAGTCCCCGCAACCCCCTCGTGAGTAACGCGCGCACGGACGCGTATTTCCAGACGGTCGGGCATGCGGACTTGTTTGTGGACGCGCACGGGAACTGGTGGGGGGTGGCGTTGGCGACGCGCGGCGGGCCGCGCTTGTACAATGCCAGTGTGTATCCCATGGGCCGCGAGACGGTGCTGTTTCCGGTCCGGTGGGAGGAGGGCGGGTGGCCCGTTGCTGGGGGGAGGGTGGCCGGGCGAATGGAGGGGCCGTTGCCGTCGGTGAGTTGTGGGGGGCTGGGGCAGGCCCTGGGGTTTGTGGGTGATGCCCGTGAGGTGGTGGAGTTCAAGCCGGGGAGTACCTTGCCGGCGGAGTGGGTGTTCTGGCGCGCGCCCGTCCGGCCGTGGGATTATGTGGTTAGTCCGCCTGAGAGACCGAATGTGTTGCGGTTGGCGGCCAGTCGGGCCAACTTGACGGGCGACGAGGGGTTTCGGGCTACGGATGGGTTGACGTTTGTGGCGCGGAGGCAGACGCATTCGTTGTTCCGGTTCGAGGTGGATGTCATGCTGGGTTTCGCTACCGGGTCCGAGCAGGAGGATGAGGTCGGCGTCACCGCGTTCTTGAATCAGGGGCAGCATGTTGACTTTGGGGTGTTTTATGGGGTGGAAGCAGGAGCTGCAGCGAAGGGAAATGCAACAGGGTTGTATCTGCGCTTGCGGACGACGGTGTCGGGGAAGACGGGATTTGCGGGCCGTGTACCTGAGACGGTGGTGGTGAAGGTTCCGGACAGCTGGGATAGGGGAGATTCGGTGAGGCTTGCCATTCACACGGTGAATACGACGCATTTTGCATTCAGTGCGGCACAGAAGGGGAAATCGAATGAGGGATTGGTGCTGGGGGTGGTGAATACTACAGTCATCAGTGGGGATGGGGCGGGAACTGGTGGGTTAATCGTTCTTATGATTCTGCTTTGTGGCTATTGACTGACGTGGTCCACCGTATAGGGGCCTTACTCGGGGTTTATGCGACGACCAATGGCGGA
This sequence comes from Aspergillus fijiensis CBS 313.89, assembly GCF_003184825.1. Taxonomy (NCBI): domain Eukaryota; kingdom Fungi; phylum Ascomycota; class Eurotiomycetes; order Eurotiales; family Aspergillaceae; genus Aspergillus; species Aspergillus fijiensis. The sequence goes on along the minus strand of NW_024469013.1, from coordinate 77,100 downwards.
CTGCATGCGATGGAGGCGTATATCAGTCGATGGGGGTATTTTGGAGAGGCACAAGAGATTGACTATGGGGAATTCATTCCTGCAGGAGATGAAGGGTGCTAGACCAGTGGCGCGTCATACGAAACTGGATCGTCCGAGGAAGATAGCCTTATGACGAGTCATTATGTTAGAATCGTTCATCAGCTTCCCTTCAGTGACTCTCACGACGGACGTACTCAGTCAAAGTCATCAGCAAATCGTAGCCCTGATCTCGTGGTCCACGCCTTCTTCCCCCTCCACCCATCTAATAGAACTAAGTGGACAGGAGCAACCGAAAACCACCCAAAAGAGCCCTAAAAGCAAACCCAGTATCCTACAACCAACCAACAAAGACCAAAAATAGCCCCTCTCCTGTCTCCGACTCAATTCGACCTCAACTCCTGCACCAACCCCACAACATCCACAAACCTCCTCGCCACGAAATCCCCAACCACCTTAGGAATATACCCCGGAAACCCCCGCACGATCTGCCCCAACGTCCCCCACGACTGCTCCCCCTCAGTATCATACGGCAGCGTCCCCGCCAGCCCCGTCGTGTTGAACGAAGCATACACCATCGGCACCTCCTCAAACGACACCCCCGCCCCAACAACCACCTCATCCAAGCCCTCCGCGCTCAGAAGCCTGGCATTCCCCACCGCCGCCATCGCCAGCGGCGCCCCGGCGTTGACCGCGTACGTCCGCGCCGCAGCGACATTGATCTCGTTCGATTCCCAGTACTCTGCTCCCGGGGTGTTTGCGTCGGGCATATCTAAGTCCATGCACTTGTTAGTTGGGGGTTGCGTAGCACCAGCATGTAAAATAAGCTCAATCTAGCCAGCGCTGAGGTTCATCTAGCAAACGGACAGGGAAAGGGGAGAAACTAACAAGGCCACGAAGCGATATGCAACGTCTCCCTCTGCGCCTGGACATTAAACGTCATCGAGGGGTGGAAGTGCTCCCAGCACTCTAGCAGGCCCCAGCGACCGTACGGCGTCGCAATCACCTGCAATCCGTCGAGGGTCCCGTCCGACCAGAGGGTGCGCTCGCCGCCGGAGGGGCGGAGTTTGTGTCGTAGGAGTAGTGTCTCCCCGGACGGGGAGATCAGGGCCTGGGCCATGAAGATGTGGTTGGCGATGCGGTGGGAGAAGGCGGGGGCAATGTAGATGCCGTGGGTCTGGGCGGCGGTGAGGAGGCGGGTCCATTGCGGGCTGGGGATGGTCAGGGAGTTGGTGAGGTAGGAGGTGAGTTGGGCGGGGGTGATGCTGGTGTTGCTGGCGAGGCCTTTGGGGTAGCTGTTGGGTTTCGTGGGGTTAGTGGTGAATGGTGAAGGGGGATCGGGGCAAGAGGGCGCTCACCCTGGGAACCAGAGTTCGGGGAAGACGATCAGGTTGGCGCCGTTGGAGGCGGCCTCGGCGATGTAGTCCACTGCTTTGTCGACGGTGGCGTTCAGGTCGAAGGGAGTGTCCGTCCAGTTCTTGTTCATCACTGGCAGGGGCCAGTTGGCCGGTGGGGCGCGGACTACCGCTACCGTGAGGTTGGTGTAGTCTTCCTGGTGGATGGCGGTGGCATGACAGGTGCTGAGGAGGCTGAGGGCAAGGAGGTGGAGGGCGCGCATTTTCATCTCTGAGGAGGTGTTGTTAGGTTGAGTAGAGGAAGTTGTGTTGTCGATACATCAGCATAGAATCTGTACTTATACTTCCTCCCTTCCCTGACGGTGCTGTCCGATCTTGCCATTGTGTTTCTCCTGATATCTTGCTATCTGTACCGCCCTGATACCCAGGTAAACTGACAAGATAAGGATCATCGGCATCCCGGGGTTTCCGGGGTTTGTGATGTTTCCCTCACGCAGTTCAAATCCCGTGCCGATTTCGGGAGCTCTAGGACCTGAGGCTTCTGATAGTCACCCGAAGGGCCGGTTGATCTTACTCCCGGATTGTGGAGCCCTAAGATAAGCTTAACCAGTCTCTGAGTATTTTTCCGGGACGTACCATATTGAGGGAGGCATCAGGTGGCCTGGATAACCCTTCCGTGCTCCGGAGAACATCTTCCTCGGCCCCGTCCCTTATCCCGCTTACACTTGGACTACGGGACCTTTTGGTGTAGCTGCTATTTGGACTTTTTCTTCGTCAGACCTGGCAGACTTCTGAGGGGGGGAAGGTCACTGTGGAATGGCGGGGTACTGTTGAATTCTGTCTTATTATACGTGCAAATAATTGCCCCACTTTAGCTAGCACCTGGCGCAAATGTGTATTTCACCGGTTATAAATAAATGTAGTATGCTTGGGGATTCGACTGGTGACTAGGTAAAGCATATTTGTTCCTGATGGAATGCGGGATATGACCTACATAGAACAATCGATTCCACCAACCAAAAGGTAGATTCTGAAGAAATGCTCTAACCCAAGCCACACTGATTCCTCAACACCAACCCAGCCATTACTCACAGAGCATTGCATGTTCAAGATCTCGAGCAACACATCTGGGCTGGTACATTAGACTATAGAAGACCATCAACCAATCAAAGGCCGCCGGGCCGCGCCACTGCATTTCCCGCTGACGAACCCCGGGTTGCGGGCTCGTGCATAAATCTCCCGTTTTAGGTTTGTTGCAGAACTCTGATACCCGAATCAGGCTTTCAACACCAATTAATCTTGCTTCGACAGTCCACCATACGCTAGAAATGGATTTTCCTGCTGAGTTGCATCATCAGACTGCATATTTCCGGTTGATATGAGGTGTGCCAAGCCGCTTCTGATGGAGGGTCACTCCAGGTGACAAGAGGTGCAGCCGTATCTCAATGCTCGTGCCCTGAATCAAGTCATCATACAGTCTTCTAAACCTGTAGAGGTGCATTTTCGTGGATGCAAGGTGTTCTTGCAAAGTATACTGCAGAAGACATCATTCGACTTGATTCCCCAAGAGAAGGCATATATAAGTTGAGTCGAAGGTAGTGGGAAACCATATCTCTAGACTACAGTTTCCATTTAAGAGACTGCACAAACACCCATCTCTAACCCAACCCACCATCAAGAAATCAAAGGCAACACCCAAACCATGCCCAACACCGCGACCCCAGAAGCCTGGCGCACCAAGACCATCGAATGGATCCGCTCCTCCACCCCCGAGCAACGCAAACAATGGATCGAGCAAGCAGGGTTCAACCTCTTCGCCCTCACCAGCGACCAGGTATTTATCGACCTCCTCACCGACAGCGGCACAGGGGCAATGAGCCACCGCCAATGGGGGGCAATCATGACCGGCGACGAGTCCTACGCCGGCTCGGCCTCCTTCCACCGCCTCCAGCGCACCGTCCAAGACCTCTTCGGCCTGGAGCACATCCTCCCGGTACACCAGGGCCGCGCCGCGGAGAACGCACTGTTCTCAGTCCTCGTACACGAGGGCCAGGTCGTCCCGGCCAACGCCCACTTCGACACCACGCGCGCGCACATCGAGTTCCGCAAGGCCACCGCCGTCGACTGTCTGCCCGACGGCGCGTACGATGTGACGGACAGCAACAACCCATTCAAGGGCAACATAGATCTAAACAAGCTGCGCGATCTCCTCGAATCCCGCCACCCGGACATCCCCTTCATCGTGATGACCATCACCTGCAACACGAACGGCGGGCAGCCCGTCAGCCTGGCCAACCTGACCGCCGTGAAAGAGCTCGCGGACCGCTACGGCAAGCCCCTCGTCATCGACGCGGCCCGCTTCGCCGAGAACGCGTGGTTCATCCAGCAGCGCGAGCCCCCGTACCAAAACATGTCGATTCGGGAGATCACCCGCCGGGTCTTCGCGCTGGCGGACGCGATGCTCATGAGCGCCAAGAAGGACGGGCTGGTCAACATCGGCGGGTTCCTGGCCACCCGGCGCCGTGAGTGGTGCGACCGGGCGCTGGAGTATGTGATCCTGTTCGAGGGGTTCCGGACGTACGGGGGTCTCGCGGGGAGGGATCTGGGCGCGTTGGCGGTGGGGTTGGAGGAGGTGACCTCCGAAGAGTATCTGCGCTCGCGCATCGGGCAGGTCCAGCGGTTCGGGCGGCGGCTGGTCGAGGCGGGGATTCCGATCCAGTTGCCGGTGGGCGGGCATGCGATTCTCATTGATGCGGGCAGGTTCCTGCCGCAGGTGCCGCGCGAGGAGTATGTGGCGCAGATGCTGGCGGTGGAGCTGTATGTCGAAGGTGGCGTGCGCGGGGTGGAGATCGGGACGTTGCTGCAGGGCCGGGACCCGGAGACGGGCGAGGAGCGCTTCGCGGAGACGGAGTGGGTGCGCTTGGCGGTGCCCAGGAGGGTGTATAGCGATGCGCAGCTGGAGTATGTGGCGCAGGCGTTGGTGGAGGTGTATCATCGCAGGTCGCAGATCACGCGCGGGTTGCGGATTGTGGAGGAGAAGCCGGTGTTGAGGCATTTTACGGTCCGGTTGGAGCGGAGGGAGTAGGTGGTGCTATCCTACATGGAGTCGAAGTACTACTTTGCAGAAATTGTGACACTTGCCTGTGAAAAGAAAAGAAAAAGAATTAGAAAAGGTTGAAGGAGAAAGGGAAGACAACGACTTCAATTGAATCGATATCACCGTATAGCACTTGACCCCAACGGAACAACCCGCACAGCCAGAATGTTATAGAAAGAACCATAGTCCCAAGCCAACGCTTCCGCCTTCGAAATGCGCATCAAATCCTTCCAACTGAGCCCGATATCCCCCGCGGCCTCTCTCCACCCGTCCCGTGAGATATCCCCGATGACCTCCACGCACAGATACTCTTCCCCGGGTATCCGGTCCCCACTGTCAGGCAGCTCATTCACAATCAGGACGAGGTCAGTGAACCGCGGCCCGGATCGTGTGTCCAGACCCTGCCACCGCAGGATGTTCTTCAAGGCGTTCGAATCCCTCCGCAGCAGCTCCATCGGCACCGCCAAAGCCACCCTTGGCTCCTCCATCGCCATGCTCAGCCGATCACACTCTCGAGGCCATCTGTTAGCACAATGCTCCTTTTGGGACCACCAAATGTCCCCACCCGGAGGGTTCCACCGCCACTTGGTTCCCCACCGCACCACCTGCTGCTGCTCCGGCTCGGGCCCATTGGCGCTGATGCTGCTGTTGCAGCCCTCTACCGGAGACGACTCGCAGTACCCCTGGTACTCCGCAAGTGACAGGAACAGCACATCGCCCACCAGTCCGTCTAGGGCCTGCGGAGCGGTGAGCGCCTTCCGCTTCCAGACGAAGAAGAGGGCGCAGCGGCGTGGGTTGGCGCAACGCGAGTGCTCCTCCAGCCAGACCCCTCGTCGTTCCTGCTTGGTGAGATAGGCGCTTGCAGCGGCGCGAGCCTCCTGGTTCACCTGGAAGTGGCGGATGGGGTATCGCACCTTGAGGGTCGTCAGTGCGCCCTCCTCGCCGTGCTGGTCGTGGCCCGGCTCTGCGACAGCACGAGCCTGCCAGTGGTGTCGCTGGATGGGGTGGAGGATGATCTTTCCTGGGTCGATGAGCTCCCCGGTAGAGCGAGGGATGTGGCCTAGGGAGAATTTCCAGATCATGTCGCGCAGCTCGAAGGGGAGACAGGGAAAGAGGGAGAAGGAAGCCGACGAAGACATTGTTGGTTGGCGGGCAGTGGATCGAGGCTGTATGGGTGGAGGTACTTCGATTCTGCTGGTAGGTCTTTGAGTTGTGGGGTGAGGATCGGGTGTGACTGCTGTGTATGATAGAAGATCGAGCGTCAGATCCAGCAAGCAGAGTAATCTGACTGCTTAAGTATTCTGTATGTGTCTTTTCTTGGTGCATGATGAAAGGGCTTGTAGGCTGTGATTCTTGTCAATGTAGCATGTTCGTCACAAAGGGGATGCATGCCCATTGTTCCATACAATTACTGCCTTTGTCCGGAGAAGATAAAGACAGATCACGTGCATGGACATCCTATACTTTCCAAAAGACCAATCATAATGTATGGTTCATAATGTATAGTTGGATGTACTACTAGGTAGGTAGGTGACCCTACAATCGGGACTCGGAGGGCCGTTAGTCTAAATTGGCCGAGAAGCGCTTCGTGGGGATGGAGTGCACGTAGCTGACGATTTGTTGAAGGATGTATTGCAAAAAGTATTCAAAGCAATTCTCACCCAACAGGAAGCATCTCGACCGGCCTTGTTATTTCATTCGGTGAGCTGCTACTAAAACTACCCACTGCCTTGCAGATTTTAGGTGACTTGCTCTAACCCTAACTTAGTCTTCATTGCAGAGGTGTTTTTAAGCCAACTTAAGTTTTACAAGCGAAGCAGTTACTAAGTGCTTAGTCAACAGTTAGTTTCTACATAAGCATCTATATTACGATTATCAAGGCGACCAAGATCTATATTAGAATATTTCAAAATTGATATCACATTGTTTGGTGGTGCATATCTAATCTAGAATGGATGTTAGGAACCTGAGGTAGTATTTGTCAAAGGTCACAAATATTAAGGAGCAGTTCACACTGATTCTTCCAAAAGTTTTTTGGGAACTGTATACAAATTACAAGAGCCTTACTTAAGGCATTGAGTTATGAGCCAGAATTTACACAAGGGTAAGGGATAATAAAGAAGCAGCCAGGACTATATCTCAGTATCCAGCCAAAGCAGAAAGGAAAGTAGTTAATTCCGAGCTACACACCCTCAGAGCGATGTTAATAAAAATAAATATAATAAAAGTGCCCTCACCCCTACAGGGTGAATCAATCACGTCTGAGCTTGTCGCCAATTGAGCTTGTCTATTGCAAAAGAGGAACAATACCCATTGTCCCTCGCAATAGATGCTGTTGTCTCAGCCAGTGCGATAAAGACAGGTCACGTGTATCGACGGCTTATACTTCTCACTGACCCAATCAGATCACACTTATCGCTCTTCCTGCGTGTACAGTACAGAGCTGAAGTCGTCGCCCACGCTTGTTGCGATCATTATCGCTACCATCTGGTAGACAAAGAACCAATTTTGAAACCAGACAACAGCTGGGATATACTAGAGGGCACATTCTTTGTCTATCGATGGTGAACCGAAGAGTCAGATCATGTACTCGATGCAGTCTTGTAAAGTATATAGGCAAAATCAAGTGATTTTCTCTAGTATGAAAACATTCGGCAAGTAACTTGGGCTTATCATCCCCATGGGCTAATGTATACGGTTTCTTATCTCGGGTCAAATATCCTTCATCTGCCTCAACTTTCGCCGGAAGGACCAGGGAGCATGAATATAATGAGGGTCGAAGCTCAACTGAGCATTCGCAAAAAGGCCACACTGGGCATGCAAGCAAAGAGTCACCACGACCATCAGCCCGACTCCAAAGCTCTCGTCCTCATCGGCCGAATCTCAAACCCTCTACCGCCACTAGTAATCGTATACTCGACCGCCCGCTCGATCACCTCATAGACCCCAGGATCAAACAACCTCTCCCCAGCAGTCCAGTGGGTCCTCGGGCATTTCCAATCAACAATCATCGCCCTACCCCTATGCCGATAAGCGGGGTCCACCGCCCAATGCTGCGCTCCCTCCAGCGTATCCGGCCCATCAACAACCACAAAGATCAGTCGCGGACGACCAACCTCGTTGCGAATCGCTGCTAGAGCGATGGCATCGCGGCGCAGTGCTTGCAACGGTACGAGCAGGGGCACAGAAACTTTGCTGGTTGGTTCTCCCTGGGACTTGAGCTTAGGAGGATCATTCTGTCCCCGGGGGGGTGGGGGGGGTTTCAGGCTAGCGTGCTGAGTTGAATTGCGGTGGCTGTTATTTCTCTGTCGGACGGGGAGGTTGGAGAATGACCGGGGCGATAATGCTTTTTCACTGGGAGCAGGGAGATTGCGGGTGGGGAGTTTTGTAACCTTGAAAGGGGAGGGGAGGCCCTGGCTGGGAGGCTTGGGCTTCTTTATGAGGTTTGTGGCTTGTCGGGGGATTGGTGTGGATGGCATTGTGCTGGATTTGTTGGGGCTTGCTGTGGTGGGGGTGGCTTACTCTTTTAGAAATTCATTGACTCTGATTCTTAAATAGATTCTCGTTGGAGGGTTTATTATCCTCGAAATAATGATTCAGTTGTAGTAAACGTTTAGCATATGCAAGGTTGGGCAATCCAACTTGCAGGAAGTCTTCCGTCTATCAATTGTGTCAAGGGATGGGAAGTTGAAGTTAAGGTGTGAGGGGGACAGGCCCTTCTTTCATGAAACAATGAGAAAAATTGTATGCCAACTTCTGCCGGGAAAAGCATACTGCTCTTGGTGCCGAGCACAAAAGGATTGCAAAGGCAGCCCTAACTCTCGGAGCATGCCATCCACTCATTCAACACCCCAATCAACCCACACCACAGGTCGACCCATTCAGCGAGAGAAAATTTCCAAATCCACCGACACCGCCAGAGCCTCATAGCCCTTAACATTCGGATGCAAATGATCCCCGGAATCAAACTCCGCCCGCAGCACCGCCGGATCCTCCGGATCCCTGAGCACGGCATCGAAATCCAGCACCGCGTCAAATAACCCACTCTCCCGGATGAACGTGTTCACCCGCTGTCGCGTCCGCTCCCGTTCCGGGTCGGAATACGGCTGCACCACCGAGGCATTCGCCGGGGTCCCTAACGGCGTGATCGTCGCCCCGAAGACCGGGATCCCGACCGCGTGGAGCCGGGTGACGATCTGGCGATAGGCGCGGATGAGCCGGTCACCGGTGACGGTTTGGTTGGTAGGCGAGGTGTCCGCTGTGCCGATGTCGTTGACACCCTCGAAGAGGATGGCCCAGTGAACTTGGGTGTGGGCGAGGACGTCGCGGTCGATGCGCGAGAGGAGGGAGGGGCCGAGGCTGTCGTGGAGGATGCGGTTGCCGCCGGCGGCCTGGTTGAGGAGGGGGATTTGGGAGAGGGCTGCGTTGGAGTCTGTGGACTGCATGCGGGTGAGGAGGAGGTCGGGCCATCTGGGATTGGTTAGTTTTGGCGGTGGGCCTGATTTTTGTGGTTGTGGGTGTGGGTGTGGTCATGGATGGAGAGGAAGAGGGTTACCGGTTGTTCTTGTTGTTGTCACTGCCTCTCCCGTCGGTGATGCTGTCGCCCAGCAGGGCGCAGGCTTTGACGGTGTTTGGTAGGTAGGCCTCAACAGTGCTTATGAAGTACCTGCTTATCGTTAGTGGGAGATTTCAACAGAAAAGAGTCAAGTACCAATGCTCCACACTGGCTACGGAAGGGTCTGTGAAGTTAGTTATCCCGATTGAGTTCCCAAACTGCATCCACGAAGTCGTGCGACTACCCGGGTGGGAGGTGATGGCTCCGCCTGATTGACCATCTGCGAGATAGATATCGACCGTGATTGTCGTATTCAGCTGGGTGGAAGGTAGTTGAATCGGATCAGATACAGCTAAGCTTCCAGGGGGAATGATAATGCTATCAAAACCATCAAACAGGATGGGTTGAACCGTGTCTGGAACGATGACGCTTGCACCAAGCTCATTCTGCAAAGGAAGGGCAAGAGACACATTGGCGACGTCGAGATCGTCCACACCAAAAGCGTTCGAGAGACGAAGACGAATCGTCGAGGCAGGATGAGTGAGTCGAAGGGTCTGTCGGATTGTTGTGTTGAGGAAGATGGCGGAACTGGAATTCTTTGTGGGGATGAGCTGCATGAAGCGCAACTGCAACGGTAACGGATACACTTACAAATGGCTGCGGAGGAAGATTGGCCGGCTCGGTCAATTGCGGCATGGCAGTCCAGATATCGACCCAGTGTGAGGACTGAGCGGCTGCAAGGCCAGAAACGAGTGCGGCTGCTGCCGTATAGCCAATAATCTGCATGGTGATTCTTCTTGTTTTTTGGGGGTGCTGTGGTGTTCTTACACTCCGCGCCCGTAACATATTTATACATCGGAGGCACCAAATCAAGCATTCTGGCTAAATGGGTAAATGAAAGGGGAGAAAGCTTGACATTCCACCAAATCCGTGCAGATTACTCACAAAATGCGGGGAAACAGAGGAAAGACCTATTCAGGCAATATGTAAGTAGGTGAGAGGTATTGCAGACACGATCGCCCATCTGTGTTGAAGCAGAGTTGTGGAATGATGTCGAAGTTGAACTTTGCTCCATCCCTGCATTAACGAAACCAAGAAAGTAGTGGCCACCCACTTTCTCAATCTAAATTCTTCTGTCGAGGACTGAGGATTTATCTCGATACTTACCTTGTCTTTCACGCAACATAGTCCCAAGATTGACTCGAACCACATTGTGAACCTGTCACTGGTTGCCTCCAATGGACTGGGTGGGTGGGCCTCGAATCCTTGTCTCGAAAGCGACATGTCGAACAGAAGCATTGGGGGATAATATTCCATTCATGAAAATGATATAGTTTGAGGCTGGAATGAAATGGGTCAAGCTACCTGCTACTATGCTCAGAGAGAGTGTAATGTTGCAAATGAGCTTTAGATTGTCATATTGGCGTCATTGGCAGCTGGCATACGAGAAGAGCAGCAAGCGGGCATTGAACATAGAAATGGCCGGGTGGCGCAATGGTAGCGCGCTGCCTTCCGGTTAGGGATGTGGCAGTGGTTGCGCGTTCGAGTCGCGTCTCGGTCGTTCCTTTTTTGCTTCCCACAGCATCCACTCGGATCCATTGCCAGACTACCATCCACCTGGCACTTTAGCCCTATCTATTCCATCCCATCGATCTGCTTTTTGTGTTCCTAATGTCTCATTCAGTACTACGGAGATGTTCTACCTGCAGACGAGAAGCTACCCTCAACGGCTATCGCCCATTGCCATCGAGGCAGCTGATCACATACCGTCATAGAAACAATCAACTCGATTTAACCAAAAGCTCCATCACCATGAATCCTGGAAAGCTCCCTTCATGGCGAACCGGGTTTCCTGGTAACTCCTCTCCTTGGACACCAAAGTCACCTTGCCGGTTCCCAACCACCCCCACCCCCCCGACAAGAAAACACCTTCTCGTTCTCACTGACCTCCACTGACCAAGATCCACTCCCTTCGATTATAGGATAATGAATCTTCAATCTCAACAAAGAGCCTCGATATATTCCGCGCGACATTCCGGGAACTAATATCTCCACAAAGTATCGTCACCAACTATAAAAGAGGCACATTCGCCCAGCGATGGTATATAAGTACTCCATGGTTCGCTATGGGATTATCCTATGTATCATACCACACGGGTACACTTCTAAGCATACACTTGCCTTCTATCCAACAACAACTGATTTCAAGAACTGAACCAATTGAACACCATGTCGGATACTTATTGTAACCAGCCCGGTCAGCGTACTTCGTGCAACTCGCGGGGTCACCGGGGTCAGCGGGCTCAGCAGCCTTCACAGGCACAGCAGCCCCCGCAGGCTCCTCCGGCTCAGCAGCCTCCCCAAGCGCAGCAGGCTCAGCAGGTGCAAGCCGCGGCAGAGGACGAAGACGAGGACGAGGAGGCCGACCCAAATGGGCAGGTGGCTCAGGGAACTCTGCAGGCCCAAGGCGGGCCAAATGCGCCGCACGCAGGCAATGCGGCGAGTGCTGTGCTTCCGCCAAATACACCAAACCTGTCGGCTCCGCCGAACACGCCGAGCGTAGTACTTGTGAACGGGGTAAACGGGGCAGCCCCAGTAACCGGAATGAACCATATTAACGGGGTGAATCCAGTAGCCAGGGCAGCGCCCCAAGTGAACGGGGTTGTCCATGGAAACGGCGTAAATCCAGTAGCTAGCGCCAACCCCCCAGCAAACGGGGCTAACCTTGTTAGCGGGGTAAATCCAGTAGCTAGGGCCAACCCCCAAGTGAACGGGGTTGTCCCGGCAGACCGGGCAAACCCCAGGCCCCCCGGGCTTGTCGCCGTAGGCGGGGCAAACGCGATGAACAGTGGAGTCGACGCCCAAGGTGGTACACAAGTACGAGGTCCGTTCCAGCGGGTCGGACACCCGGACTACCACATCCGCTACATTCTGCTCAACGCGACCACGGCCTGGACGGCCATCCGCTGGCTGGCCCCGGGCCCCGTCGACTGGCACGGGGCGCCGGTGCATGCATTGAATCTGGAGTTCCAGTTGGTGCGGCAACGGTTCCCCGACGCAGTGACGCTGCATGGCAGCATCACGCAGTCGCCCACAATACGTCTATTCCGCGAGGCGCGGCCCTGGGCCGCCGGCGTCGAAGCCCCGATCCGCGATACCCGGGTGGTGGCCGAGAGTAGGGACCTGGACTTGATGGATCCCGCCCATACCCGCCTGATCCTTGATTGGAAGCGTGCCATCCCCACTAATCCGCCGAGCAATCGGTGAGCTTGTAGGTTCTACTGGCGCGGCACGGTCTCCTTGCGATGCCACAGTATATGGTAGGTTTTTTGTTCGGTGGGATAGCTAGTTAGTTAGCTGTTATGATTACAAATCTTTACAAAAAAAAGGAAAAGAAAAGGAAACAATAATAAAAATCAGCTAGAAAGAAACTCTTAAGCACGGTATAATTCACCAGTAACAATATAAAACCTGATGTTAGCTTACAACATTTTAGATCTGTGTATAAACAGTTTGATTATCTATGTTTATGATATAACACCTTCTAGTAAGAAAAGGTAGTAATAGTTTGGATACAGGAATCGCCGATATTATCTATACCTAACCTTTGATATTGTACATGTTATGTACTATACCTGTCGGCGGCCACCATCTGCTCCTATCTCGACGCTGATTCGATAGGGCTACAGCCCGGTCACACATGTCATTCTATTGTTAACTCCCTTCTCTCATAAGGTTTATATCAGGCTTCTGAGGCTTGTAGACTTAGAATCCCCAAGGATTAGTCTTGAAATAGAATCGATAGTGCTTTTGCCTTACCTGACCCACGGTGTTGTGCTCCTTTATAGTTCTTAACAACTAATTCAAATTAGCAATGTGAGCACTCGTTCCTTGGAGCCAAAAGAAGAAATCACTTTTAGACAAGCTTAGAACACTTTATATTTATATCTTATATCAGTCATCTACTACTATATTACACGATAGGTCTTCAAGCTACCTACTTGCTATAAGTAGTAAACTAGGGCAAGCCAGGCAAACAAGATATACCATAGATATTATCAAGACCTGCCTTTTCGTAGGAGAGAACATGTTTTTCTAGAGTATTATTTCTGTATAGATAACTACAGAAACAGATAAGAATTGGTGGTATGGCGGTATGGATATGTCTGGTTATGGGTGATTGTCCGTCAGCCCGCGTCTTCGGATAAGAGATGACTTAACAGTCAGTCTTTTACATGCACTTATACCAGGATAAAAGAATGAATTTCCTCTCTAAACAAAGACATATCGGCATATTCCCCCTCTCTAACGACGTTTGTTTTGATGACCAAACAACCAAGTAGAAATATTCGCCAGTAAGAGGTGTCTATAACTACTATCTGGTTCGCGGTGGATTCGGTCATGCATCAAACCTCACATAGATGCCACACCATACACTGCCTTTCACTTGAACAGCAACCAGCCTGTAAGAAGGACTGAACTAATTGACAGCAATGTCGAACTTACACTGGAACATGCGTGGGAAGCGCACTACGCGCAACTCGCAGAACCGGCGGGACCAACACGATTCTCAGCCTTCTCAGGCACCCCCTGCTCTGCAGGCTCCGGCTTCACAGGCTCCGGCTTCACAGGCTCCGGCTTCACAGGCTCCTCAAGTCCCTCAACCTCAGCTAGCTCAGCGAATGCATCAGGCTATGCAGGATCTGCAGGCTTTACTGCAGGCCTCTCAGGCTTTTCAGGCTTTTCAGGCTCCTCAGGCTCCTCAAGCTCCTCAAGTTGCTCAAGTTGCTCAAGTTGCTCAAGACCAGCAGCCCCAAGTGCACCAAGAGCGCGAGCATTGGGCGCACCTTCAGCAAGTCCCGGAGGATACAGTGTTGCTTAGGGCAATCATGGATCAAGACACCGCAGCAGAGGACGGGCAGGATGGGCAGAACGGGCAAGAGGCTGGTGCTCCGCATGAGCCGGATGATCAGAATGTACCGCCGCCACCACCACCACCACCACCAAATGAAGGCATAGCAAGGGAAGCCCGCTCGGTGATCTGGATCGACCAAATCACCAGGGAAGACGGAACGGTCTTCGACGATCCGCTAGCACCAGCACCCTGGGGGTTCCAGCGGCCCGGGCACCCGGAATACATGGTCTACTGGATGCATCTCGGACCGGCCACCGTGTGCCCGGTCGTCTACTGGCTGCAGTACCCGTACCCCGACTGGAACGGGGCGCCGGTCGACGCGCTGAACCTGGAGTTTCACCGGGTGCGGGCCCTGTATCCCCCAAACGTGACCCTCCACGGCGTGATTTTCCGGGGCCGGTGGGCGCGTCTCTACCGCGAGATGAGGCCCTGGGCGGTCGGCGTCGACGCGCCGATCCCGGACACCCGGCTCGTGCAGGAGAGCTTGGACATCAACATGAAGGAGGAGGCCGGGCTGCAGCTCTTCGCTGCCTGGAGGTACTCCCTGCCCGAGAACGCCCGCCGTAAGTGTAATGATTTTCTCGCCTTTTATTGATGGGCCTCTATTGACCTATGGCTGTCTCAGGCATACTAAACTTTTGCGATGCCAAGAGGATGTAGGCCTATTGGTTCGGTAAGACAATTAGCTGTCTACAAACATATCCAAAACACCAAAAAGCAGGTAAGAGTAAGGTAAAACCAATCAAGAAAAGATAAAGCATTTTGACATTTACAAGTAACGACATAGAATTAGGTATCGGTCTTCAACATGTCAAATTTGCATATACGCAGTCTATCTTCCGTATATCTCCTGTAATCCTCCCAGTAAGAAGCAGCAATACCCAGCTAGGAGCAAGTTTGAAAGATTCATCTACTACCTCCATCTTGCATCAAAAACAAAGACCACTCTTCTTTGATCACTATCGGAGCTAGAAGAATATGCCATCCGGGGGTAAGCGGGTGGCGCCCCCTCTCAGAGCTTATTCCCGAATAGCAATACCTTCGGTCTTGAAAAAAATCCTAATAATCCTAATGTACTTATATAGCTACAGATATACCACAGTATCAAAATGCGATTGATTTAATACTGCCAAGGCGGATTAATGGCTTTGGACTTTTTGCGAGATGTCTTCAGTACGTTCCATATTCATTATCCACAGCCACGACGGGAGGCAAGTCACAGATCTTTCCAATCGTGATAGACAATAGGCTAGTACAGACCAGATAAAGAATGCTGCACACAGTTGAGACATGCTATTGTAGAAATGGCGATTGAGAGACCACGTCTTTCCTTTGACATGGATGGTCTAGCTCTTGCCGTGGGATATTGAAAAGTGGAACAAGCGGTTGCACTTGACCAGTATTGGAATCATGGCAGGGAACCGAAATTCACTTGCGTGGCCGATTTTGATGGACCACGGACAGGGTGGGCCCTGTATCAAGTGTTAGCAACACAATTGAATACTAGAGCGGGAAAGCATCATCCTAAGAGGGTGGGCCGGGGGGAACTTCAAAGAGCTTTCCCCACGGTACTCGAATAGACTCATTACCCCCAAGAATGTCTTCATAAGAACGCCGAAATCCCTTGTCCTGATTGTCATTCTCATTAGCGAAGTAGGATACATCGGCTGCGATGATGGCTGACTTCCACAGGCCCAGACTCCCTTTCTCGTCCCCCTCTTTTACCCCCTGCGAAGTACCGTGAGTAAATCATAGACTACCAGGAGTGAAATTGGAAATGCATGCACTGAACACAGGGGCCTTGGCATCTGGCTCCTCCTCTATTTTACTAGTTGCACCGCATGGGACGGCACTAGCGGAGATGAAATCGATGCTACTCTACCGCTTAGTGGATTTTCTGTCAACACGGAATATACTCGCGAAATATTGTAAAGAAAGGCGACGTTAGAAGTATAGCCAGCACAAAGGATAAAAGGAGCCTATATCCTCATATAGCAACCCTCGTCCCGATCATAGCTCCACAACCTGAGAGTAATCCAGACCCCCTTTGATGACCGCAATGTCCGAATTGTACGCAACCAGAATATTTCGCTGACTGAGAGAGCATACAATATTCCGTATACCCGAGAACCAGTCGTAGGGTATGAAGAAATGCCGGGTATATGAGACACGCTGCTCTCGAGGCTGATCGAGGTCGAAGCTGCTGACCCATGAATGGGTGTCCAGGAAAACGACTCTGGTTTGCATGATGACGCCAATGACATGGGTAACATGATGGCTGAGAGACGCAAGCTTAGCACTGAGTGGATTGCTGTAGCTTGAATCCTCACCATCAGTGCAGATAGCCGGAAGACTAGTCTCCCCTTTCTGTGGATTCCTGGCCTGCCCAGTCTCGGAACTCAGAGAGAGCTTTGTTGCATTGTAGAGATAAAGCCCGCACGTCTTAGCTGGTCCATTCAGCTCGGAGGCCTCGAGGAGGAAGTGTCGAGACCCTTGGCACAAGCATGGGTGGAGACTTTTCCAGTGATGACCTATCAGATTGACGTCCAGGCTGACAGTCGCAACTTCAGACCAGTCACTCCAGCAGTGGACTCGGGCTGTCGCTTCCTCCACACAAATCAGATGATGTTCTGATTCTGGATGCTGAAGCCACTTCCGCATGCCTTGTCCTTCGGGGTGCGCCCTCATGGCCTCCTGCTGACCATCGATGGTCCAAAGATAATCAGTCTGGCGCGTGGATACAAGAAACTTTCCGTCTGCTTCCCCTACCAGAACCTGCGTGATTGCTTGGTTGCTATCGAGGCGAATCTCGAACAGTAGGGCTTCGAGAACCCAGCCTTCCTGACGCCGTCGCTCCATCTTCCACGCGTGTATCTTATTCGACGTGTCAGTACTCATAATAATCCTCCGGTTCGGCCACCAGGCCAGGAGATGGACGCCTGAATTATGCCGGTATAAGGTGCGGAGGTAAGAGCCAGTTTGCATGTTGTAGAGACACACAGATCCATCGTCTTTACTGCAAAAGAGTGCCTGTTGTTGTGTGTCGACTGAGATGGCTACGACTTTGGGTCTCGCATCCGTCGTGATTGCTTCGACAAATGCAATGTGCATGTGTTCGCTGCTGCTATCGCCCGCTGAGTCGTGAACCAAGAGTGCAGACTGCCAGACGTTGCATTCTGAGCCCCTGACATCCGCAAGATGGAGTCCATCTTGGCCAAAAGCCAAATGTCGGATATGTAGCTTCGTTGACTGTACTTGGTACAGCAAGGTCAGCGTTTCGAACTCATATATCTGAATTGTACCCGAACCGACAGCCCCTGCAAGTAGATGTCCATCTGGACTAGCTGTCAATGTGTGACAATTTGCTCGAACACTCGAGATGACTTCGTCTTGGAACGGATTCAAGAGAATAAGCTCTCCATCAAGGTAGGAAGCCACAAGTCGATCGATGGCAGAATTCGGGTTAAACACCACAGCTGTGACCAAGTGGGTACTTGTTTCCCCATTGGCTAACTTCTTTCCACAAGTGCCAAAGTAAGCGTCCTCAAGCAGGTCCCATAGCACTATAGGTCTTCCGCTGTAGGCGACAGCCATCATTTTATGACCGACAGATATCGATAGAGCAGACGGTGCACGCTGTGCGTGCTTGATCATATCAGCCGAGTCATTCCAAGGTTTCCTCGTATTACTGGAAGCATCAGCATCGAGCTTCCAGGACGTGAGAAAGTTCTTAGCAGACGCAACCAGCAGCAGGTTGCCATCAACAACCATATTGATAGGCTGTGGCGGAGACTCGAAGCTCTGTAGGAGCTTGCGACAGCGAATCTCCCAGACTGCGATAGACTTCAGTCCACAAATGATAATGAGCTCTGATGGTCTGGTAATCTCGAGGAATCTTACGCCCTCATTATGCTGTATCACACCCTGTTCTTGACATGTTGCAGTGTGATATATTGCGACCATGCCAGTATTTAGACCCACGGCGAAAAAGCTCTCTCCGTAACAAATCGCGGTGGTCTGACCCTTTTGAAACTTCATACAGGAGAGCCTGTCATCCCAGTTGCTCTTGGGAAGTCCCGACACCTCTACCATTTTCCCGGGGCTCGGTGTCTGATAGATTGTTGATTCACTGGGACAAAAAGGAAGAATAAGCCCGTAGATTGCACTAGGAAATGCAATGAGAGCATCGGCGAATTTCGCTGCTATTCGAGCCAGGTCCATTGCCCAGCCTCTGATTATGTGCAATTCGTGACAAAGCGGCGATCTCTGCAGAGTGCAAGAATCGGCATATTTTGTGAGATGTTTCGCTGTGCGAATGAGATGAGTAATGTCTTTTGTCTTGGCGATCACTTCTATCCAGGAAAGAATGTTTGCTCTCAGGAATCTCATCACGAGTTCCAGTACACTGTCAGCCAGCGGGTCCGCTCTGGATAAGTGATAGGAAAAGGCCGCGCAAGCGTAGGTGGAAAACCTGCTGCGGACCTGGGAAGAATTAGTGATACCGCGCCTGCCCGTTCGAGGCGGTCTCATTTCATCGCCATTCAGATATAAAAGGCAGGCTTTAGCGAGTTGCGTGTTGGCCTTGACCTTATCGACAGCAAACTCGGATTCGATGTCGCCACCGCAAAGAAATTCACGGATACTTTCATGGGTCACCTGCACTCTTTGAAACTTGTCAATCGTTAATAACTGACCACACAGCGCCATTATGCTTTCCTCGAGCTTGGGAAGACTATCACTGATATCTAGCTCCAATGCAGATCCCAGCTCATCGACATGTAACGGCCGGATCGTAGATGTTACCCACGTCAGGATGGCTTTCCCTAGTCTTCGATTCCGCGGCTCTCGAGTCATAGAGTCCAGAGATCTTTGATAAAGGAGCTTTATTTCTCTTGGAACATCGTCTAGGACTTGGCGCATCTCCTGTACTGTATAGGTATTGGACAATTCGTTGAGAACGAGCACTGTCCACAGGAAAGACCCTTGCGACTTCTCCATGATCTTGCTAATGAGTAGGTCCCGATTATCTGTCACATCAATGGCCAATGACTTCGCCCTTTCTTCCACGACAAGTTTGATGTCTGCCAGTGTGTCGGCGGTCATCATCCGCTCAACAGCGCATCCTACTAGACCCGGCATTGAAAGTTGTTTTCCTAGTTCTGGAGTCTCTCGGCTAGTGATCAGAATCCTTAGAGGAATGGACGAATCGAGCTTGGCCAGCATGGTATCGAAGAAGTGAGAGATTGACGCACACTCGTCCAGGGCATCGATTACCCAGTAATGTGGCTGACGTTCGGCCTGGAAAGCACCGGATAGAAATAATTTTCTCCAGACGATACGTGGATCCTCATTGTCGACGCGGACATTGTCATTCCTCATGGCTAGAATTATATCTCGTACCTCAGGATTTATGCATGCCATCTGGAATGCCAGAGATCGCAAGCACGCACTGAGTCGAGATTGATATTTATCTGCGTGCTTGAAGAAATAGAAGCTGCAATTGGCTTTCGTTTGGCGCAGCTGGTTGATGACGTAGCCTGAAAGAACAGATTTCCCTGCTGCAGGCTTTCCGGTCACCAGCAGTATCATCGGAGCATTCTTGTCGAAATCCTTCCACCTTGCGTAGGACGGTTTCATCTCGAACCACGCGCAAGTCCCAGGCATGCGTGTATCATCGACCAGAATGAGGTCATCATCGGCCTGGTCGCAAGAGCCAATATAGTCTCCTAAAGCTTTGATCTGCTCCTTTCGAAGCCCGTCTTTTGAGCTGCGTTCTGTCACTATTAGTGCCTTGTTCCAGTGATGTTGTTGTAAGGCATACCGAGATTGGATATTTTCGCCACCGTAGAAGCTAAGGCGTTCCGCACAGTGATATATTTAGGGTCCTTTAGGCCTTCAAACTTGCAGATCGATCGATGATCCGCACCCAGGGGGATTTGCTGCTCGTCCGGATATCCCAGTGTCGCCGAGTTGGGATCGACAATCAGTGCTTTGAATAGACCCACGCTGACCTTATATGTCTCGTAGAATGACCAAAGCTCTATCTTTCCGGAGTGCTGTCGAAAGTCTTCATTGATTGATTGCAGTGTCTGAGAGCCGCGCTTGAGGTCAGAGACATAGGCCCGGCGAGAATAGGTTATGTGCAGTATATTTTCTAACAGCTTGGCCGAATCAGAGCCTCTATGCGGCGTGGCGAAGAAGTACATGGCATAAAATCGTTTTAACAATGCCTGGTACTGGGGATCTTGAGTCGCGAGCAAGTAGGTCTTCTTGATGACCAGTCCTCCCATGCTATGCCCTAAAAGAACCATGGGAGTTTGCTTGGAGCCCAGATGAGGAGACGTGCTCAGCTCCCCCAGTAGAGACTTTGCAAAGTGGTATATGTCTAGACAATTGTCCTTTCCTTTTGACCAGTCTGAGTCATAACCAAAACTGTGAACTCGCACATGTGTGAAGGCAGGGTCTTTCGGGAGCCAATCTTGCGGCCAATAGTGCGAGACCGACCCTGCTTTGCTCCATGTCTTCCTCGATCCACCCCCGAGACCATGTACAAAGATGAACTCAATAAGAGGCTCTGCTGGAGAGTGAAGCAGATTCAACCCAAGAGGTCCTTTCAAGTCATTGTTACCGCTTTCCGTGGCGAAGAATGATTTCCCGGAGGGATTATCACCAGGGCTGCTTCGACCGTACCGAGTCACAGAAGATGAATCGGTCTCTTTACTGAGGAAACTCTTGATTGACTAAGCATAATTTGGGGGTCACATAAGCAGTGTTGCCGCAAGTTAACATTGCGCCTTTGTAGAGACTGCACACTCACCATGATGTTTGCCGCATCCTGTTTCCCTTCTTCTGGAAAGGACACCGGATTAGGAGACAGATTCACTTTTCTTCCAATTTCGTGTCGCAGAGCTTGTTGCGTGAGGGGGGGGCCATGACTCCACGACATTTGAATGGAATGTGCTAAAATGTCAACGCAGTGAAGGTGGGGAACATCACGAGGTGACAAGGTGACTGACTGGCCATGTAAGCGCCCCTCAGGAACCGGTCGAAGTGATGGCGGGCCGGACCGGCAGCAACCCCGCCGTACTGTACTGTACCTGTACTGTACGGAGTACCCTTACCCACGAAGGCGAGACCGTGGGCGGGGTTGAATGGCAGATGCTTGCTTGTTATCTTGCCCCCAATCACCACGTATTTAGACGACCATACAATTTGACTACCACGGCTCTCGACTTTGTCACTACTGACCGTCTATCTTACCATCGTCTCTCTAATCGTACTCCCTCCTGTGGTGTCTGAAACCTGACACACACACGCGCCACTCCGGTCCCTTCGGCCCTCACCTTCTTTCCTGTCTTCCAAGATCATCTTGCGATGGGCTCGACAACCGCATACCCGCGCCTACCAGCCGGTGAACACAAAGCCTATATGGAATACGCCCTTGATCAAGCGCGACTGTCTCCCCCAGCACCCACCAAGTTCTGTGTTGGGGCCGTTCTAGTTGATGCTGATAAGAACGAGATCCTATCCACAGGGTATTCCATGGAATTACCCGGGGATCGACCCGGGGATCCGGGCAACACCCACGCCGAACACTGCTGCTTCATCAAAATCGCCGACCGGCACAATGTGCCCGAAGAGAGGATTGGGGAAGTGCTCCCGAAGAGTACCGTCTTGTATACCACCATGGAGCCCTGCAACAGGAGGCTGAGTGGCAATCGGACCTGCTGTGACAGGATTATCGGACTGGGGAACGCGATCAAGGTGGTCTACGTCGGAATCACGGAGCCGGAAAAGTTCATCGGCGAGAACACGGGACGGAAGCGGTTGGAGGATGCAGGCGTGCGAGTGGAGTTGATCGAGGGAATGGAAGACCGTTTAACCGAGGTCTCAACTGCGGGGCACGACGGCTGAATTTGTTGTTGTAACTACTGGTTGTTGGTGAACAGTCTTGGCAGTTGAACTACCTCTTAACGTCTCAAGCGACAGTCCTACCCTTGTTGTGACCATGGTTCCGCTTAGAAAGAACAATAAGTATTCGTGTTAGGATAGAATAATGGTATCTCGCTCTGCGAATCCTGAGATAGAAAGTCGAGAAAGAAGCAAAAAAAGCAAAAGAAGGGATGCTCACACTCGGACTCGAACCGAGGATCTCAGCATTACTAGTGCTGCGCTTTACCATCTAAGCCATGCGAGCTGCTTGATGACGTAGTTATCAAAAAGAATGTCTTATGACTACAGCAACTAAGCACTTAAACCTTGAGAGGTAGCACATTGGAAGTGAAAGGAAGGAGAGTCAGTCACTCGAGGGACATCAAGGGCCTCAAACTACTTTGTCTGTTACGTCCAAATTCAACGCTAGATACACAAGGTAGTATCCAGGCGGTAAATAACGTGGCTATACTTGTCACTAATGGTACGGGCACCGGCCTATCATAGCTTCCCCGTACGGCGCGCAACTCCACCATGGCGCTTGCCGCCGGTGTGCCCCCTCGAACGACTAAAGTAGCGATGCTATTTCTGTGACAATGTACTTTTGACCTGTCGCTGATTCGTGAATTAAGAGGACAAATTTTTGTAACGCATTGCTCTGTGCATGCGAAGACTTTCCAGCTCACAACAAGCTACCCAGCGTCAAGTGGCATTTCACAATACATCCACATTCCTGCGTCGAATGCAGAACCCTCGAACCAAGCAAGCTCTTTAGGTGTCATTCAAAGCACAATTCGACACCATGAGTCGTGCCACAGGCGATGAAACAGCCCAAGCAGCGAGAACGGCTTAATTGACCCAAATGTTCTTCAGAGTCAGTAATCAAGATCCGACCCACTGACCCAGAAAACTCCACTGACAGATCTTGCCCCAAGAACTACCCAAAGGCAGTCGCGTCCTCAGCATCGAAAGCCACGGCATCAGCTTTTGGGGCTCCACCTACCGGATCGATACCGAGCTCGCCGACGGGCGCCCTCATTCCTTCTTCATGAAGGTGCTCCCCGGTGGCGAGCGAGCCCGGGACATGGTGCGCGGCGAATTCGAGTCCATGAAAGCGATCTACGCCGTTACGCCGGACTTCGCGCCCCAGCCTCTCGACTGGGGGCCCCTGCAATCCGACCCCGACCAGCACTTTTTCCTCTGCGAGTACCGCGACATGATCAGCGAGATGCCGGATCCCGACCAATTTGCCGCGCGTCTCGCCGCCCTCCACAGCAGGAGCGTCTCCCCGACGGGTCGATTTGGGTTCCACGTGGTCACGCACAATGGCAACCTGCCGCAGAGGACGGAGTGGGAGGATAGCTGGGAGGTGTTCTTCGCCAAGAGCCTGCGGCACGCGCTCGACCTGGAGATCCAGGCTAAGGGCCCCGACCCGGAGCTCGATCGCCTCGCGCCTGTGATCTTCGAGCGGGTGATCCCCCGTCTGCTGCGACCGTTGGAGAGTGAGGGCCGGTCGGTGAAGCCGGCCCTCGTGCATGGGGATCTCTGGTACGCCAACTCCGGGGTGGATGTGGAGACCAACCAGTCTCTGGTTTATGACGCTTGCTGCTTCTATGCGCATAACGAATGTGGGATCCCTTTATCTTTGTCTTCCCTGGGTGCCAATGGTGCCATACTCGCTGGGCTGATGGGTGAGATGCTAACAGAGGCACCGTGCAGATGAGTTCGGTCAATGGCGCCCGATCTGCAATCGGTTTGGAGAAGAGTACCTCGCTGCATATCGGTCTTATATCCAAGTTTCCGATCCTGAAGAGGATTATGAGGGACGTCTCGACCTGTATAAGTTGTGCGTTGGCGGTTCACTCTGGATCCCCACAAGGCAATGTGACACTAACAACAGAAAGGCGATTTAATACCCACGTATCTGCCCTCTTCACAGATAATGAAGGGCTTAGAGTGCAGTAAGACCGCCAGTCTCCAAGGTCTACAACAGAATCTACTGACCAAATGACAGAATGCTAGGCGACATGAAAGATTTGATTCGGCGGTATGGTCAAGAACTCGACGCTAAGCCACTAGTTCGAGCCCGAGTATATTAACTCGAGCTATTCCGAGTCAATAGATAAGAGACAAGCAATGGAAGACAATCCTCAAGCATGTCTTTGACCTGACATTGAGAAAATAGTATATCGACACGTCAAGAACATGAATCTGTTCACTCTGTTGTTGATTTCGTAGTAGGAATGACCGGGGCTTTGAACCTTGGTGTCGGGGTCGCAGGGCCCAGCAAACAATCCAGTATCCGCTATCCACAAGACTCCCATTGCACTGGGATAAATGACAAACAATCGCAAAAGCAACCAGTTCTAATGTCGGAACCACATTATTTTCTCAGTAAGGAGTTGCGGATGTTATTGATCTATCCTATAAATGCTTTGAATTATACGAAGACCCACTTGGTGGCGCATAAAGCCCCACATAAGTGCCACAGATCGTAAGAAAAGTGGGGCTATGTTTTAGTATCGAGCACATCTGTACAACAACAGCCGCGGTGGTGTAGTGGTATTAACATTGCAGAGCCCCCGTACTAGCCTTATGCTAGCGGTGTGGAGTGCAGATTCTGGGTTCGAGTCCCAGTCGCGGCATTACTTTTTTTTTCTTTTTTGCATGCCAGCAAAGGGTGGGCGTCATGGGGGCGTCATTCCGGGGGAGGTGGGTGTGGGTGAGGGTGAGGGGGGGGGAGGGGTTGAGAAGGCTTGCTTGAGATATACGCCAGTTGTGGTGGGGCTGCGCGAGAGAATGCTTTGGATGGTAGAGAGATGTGTGAAAGGGGAGACTTGGAAATATCACACGATACCACACGATGGGTGGGGCTAAGTGAGGTTGAGGAGAGCTACAGCAGCTCTAGCTATTAATGTGATGGCCAGAATCGAATAGAAGTATAGCCTACAGAAGTAGTCCTTCTGTGGTACTACTCCTAGTTGAGATTCTACTTCCACAAAAGTCTCATATTAAGTTACATCAACCCCGACAATGCACATCCTGCCACTCTTGCACCTCTCGAACCTCGACCCGGAGCATCTGATCAAGATACGCATCCGCCTCGGCAGCATAGAAGCACCGCGCCCGAATCAGCGCACCATATTTATAAAGCACAAACGGAATCGGAACACACGCCAGAGCCAAGAATGCCGGTACCGACGCCGCCCACCGCGGCCCCAAGCCCTGATACATCTGATCCGTGAACAAAGGGAACGCAGCTGCAAAGACAGAGTTCATGAGGGTGCATACAGCCATGACGGACGCCGCGTATATCGTATACGAGTCGACTAGATAGTTGTAGCAGGGCAGAAAGATCATCGCAAGCCATACCCGACCGGGACACTGCCCAGAACGGGAACGATCCAGGGAATGCTCACAGGAACAATCGTCCACGCGAACCAGAACAAGCCCACGGGGAGGGCAATGCTGGCGGGGAGGGCGTCCAGGAGACGCACTTCTGGTGGCAAGCGGGCTGTGTCCCGGCAGCGCGTCCGGTTCATTCTCTTGACATATCGCGTATGGTAGACAAGGACGTGGGGGATTGCAAACAGAACACCAACCAGCATCCCGATGAAGGTCAACCCGGTCTCCAGTGAATTCCAGCCCCGGATCTGCTGAAACACGATTGGGTAGGCGGCGAAAGACATGTACGTGATTCCACTGCGGATCGAGCTGTAAATAGACAGAAGCAGAACGATCGGCTCGCGGAAGAGCAGCACCCACGGCCGGAAAAGAAGCGTGCGCAGCTCGGTACCGATCTGCTCACGGCCGTGGCTTACGTCCATGACACTGCGGTAGACGCGGCCTGTGGGTTTCGTCAACCGCCTGGCGCGAGTGGCCAGCAGCACGGGCGCATATGTCTCCGGCAGCAGCCAGAACAAGGCCAGGGTGACTGTTCCCGCGAGGATAGCCATGGCCCCCTGGATCCACCGCCAGCCACCCGCAACCTCGACTGCGGCACCGATAACGGGACCGAGCACGGCAAGGAACGGAACTGCCGCGTAGAATCCCATGGACACCCCTCGGGCCTTGGCCGGGAACAAGTCGGCTATCACGCTCCCGGAGACAGCCACGGGCGCAGACCCCAGGCTGCCCGCGAGAAAAAGGAGAATGATTACCGTCGCAATGTTGGGGGATGCGCCAACGCCCGCGCTGAACGCCGTCAGACACACGCCACTCACCAGCATGATCACCCGACGTCCGTAGGCCTCACTCAATGCACCAAACAGCAACGGGCCCAGCGCGAAACCGAGCACGAACAGTGAGGATCCCAGGAGGGCAACCTCAACTGAAACGTGGAATTCGTTGGTGACATCGACCAGTCCGGCGGAGTATGCCGAGGAGCAGAACGCCACGACCAGGCTGGCCAGGGTGGAGAGCACGGTAATGGCCCATTTCGTGGCGTCGCGGAATTTCATCGGATCGCGGGGGTCTTCAGCCAGCCAGGTGACGATATACGGGTGAGAATCGGTGCCAGAGCCTTCGTATCGGTGGTGCAGGATGTCTTGGGTGATGAAGCCATCGTCGAAGATCAGGCGGAGGAACGGGACTTTCCTATTCAGGACAGCGTACTCTCCGGAAGGTGCCATCTTCACCTGGGTGTATCATCGATGTTACTAACAGTGGCTGCGAGGTATCCAGTTGATTATGGAGTGACTGATTATACTCACCATGATTCAAATTCAAAATCGATCCCAGCACCTTCGAGCATGGCATTTTGCACAACTCATTCCATGCCGAAAAACAGTAATATAAAGCCCGATCTCACCGACCGGCTTCACAGCTGTCGTCATGACCAGATCGACTCGAAAGGGAGATACAAGTCAGTAACATGGAGGCAAGCACAGCAGCAAAACTCAGTCCTTTCAATCTGCCGAGCTTACAGTAGATTGCACATCCCGTGATACCTTCAGTGCACCATTATTCTTATCCTCACAGCAACGCAGCCAATGACCGCTCCCTCGCATGTGCAGGAAACGATTATTAATTCAGTGCTCGCGCCAAGCGGTACGATAAGCTTACACAGTAGATTTGCTTTCATTACCCTTGACTTTGACCCGCCATAGAATTGGGAACGAAGAGCCGGTGGCACGATGCACGGCTGATCTCCAATGTGTACTTGAGAAACTCATCCATATGACCTGGTCTTTCCTGTCAGGCTAAATTCCCCGACTGGCCCCTTGTGGGGTGATAAGAGCCTTGGCGTCTGCAACACAAGCTCTCGATAATCTGTCATTAGAATGCGCCTGGCCTCCGGATCCAAGGTTGTGGGACTGGCTAGTAGATAGTTGTCCTACGGCGCATGATGCGGCAAAAGTCAAGCCGCTTTGCCGAGTCAGGATTGTTGCAGTGCATTTACCCCAACTGGGAGAGGATAGGGATTGGGAATAAAATCATGCATTCGCATAGATAGATCTATCGACCATCCGTGATGATGGATTTCGCGATTCCTTGACACCGACCGGTGGAAGGACTGGCGAATTGTGGACCGGGTTTAGTTATGATTCGTGATACAGTAATGCATTGGATCTCAGCGAAGCCAGAGTGATCTTCAATCTCTCAACATCTAGCACTAGAAGAAAGCTTAATGTAGATGATCTGGCTGCAGATCGACGATGGGGAGCTGTGAAATTTGTGGCCACAAGTGATACACTGCAGAACCTGCGCAGCTGGAAGATAGATGCTAACCAAGAAGCACAGAAGTGAAGCATTGAGAGCACCAATCGCCCAAGTGAGAACAAGATTGCATCAGGTTGATCCCGGGATGATCTGTGATAGCATACCTGGTCAAATACTGCCCAATGCTAATACCCTCAGCATGGGACAGTCAATCGTCATAAACCGCAGTTGACAGTATTGACACGCTGCACTAGCACATTTAAGCATCCGCTTTCACTCATTTAGTCAATGATCTGCCTTCTGTATCTTCGATGCTTACAACAAACCAAGTAAATATCTTCGAAAACTTTGCGATATATAAGCATTCTTCCTGTGTTTTTCTTTCTCTCTTTTTTATTTTCCTTCTCGGGCAAGCTTCTTTTATAGTGCGACAAGGTTCCATTCAACTAACGATTTTGGCTAGCTGCTATTCGTTCATTTGGAGCCATATTGGAAGACTTGCAGCTGGTAAATACTTCTGTCGCTCCCAATCTGACTCTTCTTCAAAGCTCGGAATGTGTTGATGGATGATTGGTGATGGCGTGATGGGATTACGGCTCCAGACTACTCGTGTGGTTGAAGCGGATGACAGGTAGTATACGCGCTACCACTGCTGTGATTGTACAAGAAATATCCTATGGTGCAGTCCTAAGTGGAGCCCTGATGTTTATGTTATTCCTGTTATTCCCAATCTGTGGAAAAGTCTTGCTATGCAATTCTGGTATGACTATAAGTGCGAAAAGTCGACATGACGAACGCTGGGTCAAAGATGGTCATGGTTTGGAAGAAGCGGGCATAACATCAGTGCTATCAAGAGTCAGTCTCGCTCGCATCGAAACCAAAAGAGGAACACCACATACCGTAACATCCTCCCACTTCTCCCAACCGCGTCCCTTCACAGCGGCCAACTCCTCCATCGTGTACTGTTTGCCGGTGGTGAAGTAGCCGGCGTTAATCTTGGCATCGATCTCGACGCGGGAGTCATTGGGGATCATGTCCTCCGGGATAGGCACACGCTCCAAGATCTTAATTCCAGAGTCAACAATGGCGTCATGCTTCATGTTGGACATGGACAGCATCCGGTCGATCTTTTTGATACCCAGCCAGTGCAGAATGTCGGGCATGAGGGCTTGGAAGCGCATCTAATCATAAATTAGCAGTGACCGACCGCAAAATATGGGCAACACCTACGTCTCGAACACCGGCAATATTCTCCGTGCGAGTGAAGTACTTGTCCGCAGTATCACCACCGCGCTTGCGAGCATTATAGACCAAGTACTTGATGACCTCACCCAGAGCACGACCTTCCTTCCGGAAGTAGATCACCACGCCGCTGCCGCCGTTCTGCGCCTCCCGGATCGCCTCCGCGATACCAAACGCCAAGTACGGACGACACGTACAGATATCCGATTGGAAGACGTCGCTACCATTGCACTCGTCGTGAATCCGCAGCGCCAACCGGACATTCTCGTCTGAGACTCTCTCGGGAGGCCCAAAGATGTAAACCGTCAATCCACCTATCGGAGGCAGGAAGACCTTCAGATCTGGGCGCGTGATGAGTTCGGGGTAACTTCCGCCCGTGTGCTCGAAGAGCGTCCGCCGCAGCGTCCCCTCATCCACGCCGAACCGCTCCGCAACCCCCGGCAGGTACCAGACGGGCTCCACGGCGACCTTGGTGACGCGAACCTCGCCGCCGGAGTCCACCACAATCGAACCGTCGACATCGAGCTTGCCCTCCCGCACGGCCTCGCCAATCTCGGCCAGCTTCATGTTCGCGCGCGTGACAGCCATGGTGGGCCGGATGTCCCAGCCAGCCTCCAACTCGTCCCGGTACTGGTTGACGACATCGTGGCCGTAGGGGTCCATGGACACGATCTTGGTCTTGTCGCCCCAGGCGGGCTGCGGAGGAAACTTGAAGGTAGGCTCGCTGTTGCGGAGGTCCGGGCGGAAATCCGGGTCCAGGTCGCCCGCCGCAATCGCGAGGGCGTTGTAAATGCTGTAGCTTCCGCCATGAGCGCCCATAGCGTTGCGGCGCTTGAGGAGGTTCGGGCTACGAGAGACGATCACCGGACCGCGGGATTTGGCATCGGGGGCGCCCCATTCGAGCGGGACGGGATCGATCCCGCTTTGGCCGGGGTAGGTAGTTAGCTATGGGGAGTGTGGGTCAGTGGGTTTCTCTGTAAGAGTTAGGAACTGGGGAACTACACGCCACACGTACGACAATGTGCTTGCTGTAACGAGAAGTAGAAGTCGGCGACTGAACGACGGTTGTCGCCGCTTCAGTGGGCTTGGGGGATGTATCAAGCTGCGGGGTACTGGCAGTCATGGTGACACGGGAGAAGGATTAGAGGATATGAAAAGAAGAGAGAAAAGGAAGGGGGGGGATTCAGTGACATAAATAGGGAAGAGGAGAAGCAGTGGAAGTGGATAAAGGGGAGAAAGAGAAGATGACGATGGGGAATGGAGAATGAGAGTGGGAGGGGGAGGGGGAGGGGGAGGGGAGTAGAAGAGGGAAGTTGTAGCTTGCTCGGTCCGACCGATCAGGCTGCTTGCTGTCCCCCAGTGAATGAAAGCTAAGGAACTTACAGCTGTTACTGGGCATACCAGGGTGCATGTGACTTGGGCCCCAATGCTTGCTTTGCCTGGTTGGATCCAGGCTTTCTCTCATTCTTAGGTTTTCTTTTTCTCTCTTGTCCTGTCTCGTACTACAGTAGGGAAGTTACTCTCCCCCCCCCGCACTGCCTTCCTTGGGTTATTATCTTATCCTACCTGGGTTGTTGGTTATCATGGCTGCGGACCTTTCCTTATCTTCTCCACTGCGGGCGATCAGGGCTCACTGATAAGCACTGATAACTACTACATAGTGCCTTTGTCCCCCCTCTCCCCCTGTTAATCTCTTTATCAACCAAGCCTACTGCTATCCTTGAGATGAGATCCAACAAATCATCTGGGAGGAAGTCGGTGAGAGGCGCGATCCGGGCTGGTCCATGCAGCTGGATCAATCAACAAATTTGCCGCTGCACGATGACGATGGGTATGGGGGCAGCAGGGCGGATGACCAGCCCCTCATTCCAAAGCTTCCCTCGCCTCAAAAACCAGTCGGTCGGTCGCCCGAAACTCTTGGCCGGAGACGTTGGTAGCAATACTAGATCAGTATTCTTGAGACTATTCCTCGAGGATGAGCGTTTATCATCTAGGGCTAGGACATTTCAAAGATAATTTGATAACATCTCCAGTGACTATTATTGGAGTAACTCTCAGCCCCGTCGGCGGTAACTAGATCATTACTAGCGTAGTTTTTATCTTTTATAGATTGAATATGAATTGGATGCTTACAGGTTACGAAATTGATGTATTAATCTCGCATGTAAATTTCCATAGAGCTTCATATAATCTTCAAGGTAAATGATATGAACGATGAGTGCGCTGCATGGTGAACAGCGATCGACAGCGATACGGCAAACCGTAGACACCAAGAAAACAGCTCACATGACTGTCAGGGACGTTCCTGCTTGCTTAGAAGCAGACAGCAACGATCAGGTAAGCCTTAGCATCGCAATATCAAACAAAACTACCGGGAGAGTCCATAGATCATACAGACTCTTAAAACATTCGATCAAGTTTCTGGTTGACATGTTTTCCAATTTAGTAGTGAGTTCTGCGTGTGGCACAATCGAATATCTACTTCACTTAGCTTTTCCCCCATGCCAAGATAATCACTCTCCCAGGGAGTTTCTTGACTCTGGTGCTATGTGAATGCAATGACCCTGTGGGGGGGCTCAACTCCCACAATGCGAATGTCCATGTCCAAGAAGCAGCCACTTTGAAGAAGCCCCTGGGCCGCGGGTGAATGTAGGTACTTACCTAGTAAATCATGAACGATGATTTTGAGAGCTGATCATCGGTCCCGAGTAGTCAGCTCATACCCGGTCTTTCGACCTTCCACCACCCGCGGAGACAGCATCTCAGTTCGTATTATGAAAGGAGTTGCTGCTGTTACTTTCCCCTCGTCCTTGGATACGAAACATCTACTCAACCCAGGTGAGAGCTCTTCTTCATGGGCGTAAGCAGAAGAGTCCTGACACTGCCTAATCTTCTACAGCTCATAAGAGACCCGACTGAAAGCACCCACGGATAAAAACATCAACCAAGATCTAAGCTCAAAGTGTCAGTCGATCAACGCGTGGAAAATGGGCAGTCAAAACTCCCTGGACATCCCTTCTTCTTTGTCAACGGTACAAGTGTCGATAATCGACATCACATACGCCCCCTTCGTGCCAACATGGCAATCCATGGGTCCTCGAATCAAGGGCCTGGGGAAGCGGACTGCTCTCACGTATTCATTCCTCGTCCATCATACGGACGCCTTTGGTAGAGGGTGCAATGTCATCTTCGATCTGGGAATTTCCAAAGACATGTTCGACTTCCCCTGCATATTATGGAAGCTGGCAGAGAAATGGGCGGCGATATGCGAGTTGACAAGTGTGTTGAGGATATCATGAAAGAGCATGGCGTGGCGCGCAACACCGTTGACGCGATTATCCGGAAGTATGGATGCATTTCCCCAAGGGCCTTCCTTCCCCCTTTCGATGGCAGCCGATCTGAACAGGCTCTGATGTCTTATCTGCTGGCAGTCACGCACACATCGATCACGTCGGACGACCCTCCCGTTTCCCCTCCCGTACTAAACCGGTTGTTGGACCCGGAATCAAGGAAGCCTTCTACCCCGGTCGGCCCGCCGTGAAGGAAGCTCCTGTTGCGGCACGCGAGTTCCTCGTTCGGAAAGTGGAAGGACTTACGCCGTTGCAGTTCGACATGGAGATCGGAGGCCTCAAAGCGCTCGACTACTGCGGCGATGGCAGTTTCTATATCCTCTCCCCGCCAGGACATGCCCTCGGTCACCTGAACGCCCTGGCCCGCACCACCGAGGACACCTTCATCTATTTCGCAGGTTACAGCGTCGACCAGCCTTCGGTACTGCGGACCCATTCACCCTCTGACCTTTCCGTATATGTGCACGTGCCGAGTCGCAGTTGCCCCGGGGCCGTGCTCCACGCAAGGGTAAATCGCCCCAAGTCAGAACATCCCAGCGAGGCGCCATCGTTGGAGAAAGAGGCTGCTGCTCGCGAGACCCTTGCGGTCGTTCAGAGGTTCGATGCGGATGATCGTTGTTTGTGGTGGTGGCCCACGATACGAGTATTCATGGAATACTGGATCTATTCCCCGAAATGTCGAATGACTGGAAAGCTAAAGATCTGAAGAGGAAGGATCGCTATTCGTTCCTGGAGGAGCCGGAGCAGCAGGGACCTGAAGGCTCGGGATCGGGAACAGCATGAGCATCGTGTGATGCATCTGGGACAACGTCTATGCATAGGATTTTGGGCTGGATGGACGTCGTATAGGGCATCTTAGCTGAATACGACACTGAAATGCCTAGTCATTTTAACATGTTCACTTCAATTGGTTTTCATCTTTCTCTCTCAATGTAGCCAAGTGTTCTGGTTGTAACTTCTATGTCATTTGTTGTTGAATGCATCCTATAGATTCAAGTGCCTCATTCCACTCAAAGCTCTTAGGTTCAGACCTAATATGTGTCTCGTCCAATCATCATCGCTCTGACGCAGCAGATCCACAGGGAGGCACCTTCAGCCACAGCTTCCTGCCTTCACAAAACTGCAAGGTCTACATTTGACCACTCCATCGGGCCCAGATCTAAATATGCGGCAAGACAAGAGAGTGTTAAAACAGTTTGAATATACGAAGGTGAATAAACAGATACCCCTCCCTTTCGAACAACCCCCACAAAATCACTTCAACAACTTCCCCCCCTCGGAATGCACCAACGTCCCCGTCACAAAGCGATCCTTCATGAGGTAAACATACGCCTCCGCCACCTCCTCCGGCCGCCCAATCTCCCCCACCAACGTCTCCTCAGCGTACCGCTCCACCGCCGCCAACTTTGCCTCCTCATCCCCGAAGTTATCAAACAATTCCGTCAACACCGCGCCCGGACTGACCGTGTTCACGCGGACGGGCGCCAGATCCACCGCCAGCCCGCGCGCCATCCCCTCCACCGCGCCTCCACTCGCCGCCGCGAGCGCCCACCCGCGCGCCGGCCTGTGCCCATTCACCCCACTGGTGAAGGTAATCGACGAGCGGGCCGACACGCGCATGTAGCTCCGGGCATGTTTGGCGACCATCAGGGCCCCGAGCACGCGCACCGTCCCCGCGGCGTGGATGTCGGCCACCGTCAGCGTGGGGTCCGTCACGGGCTTGAGCCCCAGGGCGTCGCCGGCGGTGTACACGATATGGTCTAGGAGGGTTTTTTCTGTGGCGGTGGAAGTGGTGGTGGTAGTGGCCTGCTCGAGGAGGCCGCGCACGTGGGTCTCCAAGGTAGCGGGGTCGCCGAGGTTGCAGGCGCATCCCCCGGCGATGCGCGATTGAGATCCCGGGTCTGGATACAGGGTTCTCAGTCGCGTGAGAGCATCGTCCACCTTGCTGGCCTGCGAGCTGGCGAGGAAGACGTTCGCCCCGTGCTCGAGCGCTGCGCGCGCCACGGCGAATCCGATTCCGGAGGTCCCTCCGATCACTAGGATCCGCGTGCCCGCCAGCTTGTTCACGGAGATGGTGTTGGTTGGGTTCATGGTTGGTTGGTTGGTTTGGGTGGGAGGTTGCTTTTGATCGTGCGATTGTGTATTGTATCAACTGTCGAGGTTCACTTGGGAGAGCACCTCGGGGAAGGGATTGGAGAGGGCGAGATGGTTTTTGCGTACTGTACTGGACCGTTGCTGGGATTGTTGCTGGCTGACTGGGTCGTGCCACCTTCTTATGCTGTGCTAACACAGCCCTGGAGACATGTCAACGGCTCGTGTTAACTCCGGGGCGGGGATAACAGAGCCATACTTGGTTGGTGGTTAAGTCGGATCTGTATCTACCAGAAGGATCCATCTCGTATTGCTAATTCCCGTCAATTGAGCTTCGGTCAGAAAGGCCCCCGTGGCTGGTGACTGGCGCATGCACCTGGCGAATGTCCGTTTAGCCGGCTGATGTCTTCAACGTGCTACGATGTTTAGAAGGTGCAGTTATCTCAAAAAGGATGTGCCATTAGTAAACACCGCACTGAATCTTCTAGCTCGATTCTTATCACCGTAATCTCCGGGGGATGCTAACTCCGCCAAAGGATATCTGAGCACCCCTGGGGAGCAGTATACACACTTTCTGCGGTTGGCAGTGCTGCATATCTTAAACGCAGTATTGAAGACTAGACATCCATATTCAAGGGAAGAAAGGGTGGTAAGACCAAGCACTATAACAGCCGCCAATCATATAATCCATGCCCTATCCTTATAGCTGATCCCGAGGCTGATGCGTCTCTCCTCCCTTCGCCTTCCCCCAATCTTTCATAAATGCACTGATAAATCGACACGCACGTTCTATCTAAACCGCAGAGAGACGTTACCAAGCACGTACGACCACAGGGTGTGGAAAATAGGGCTTCCCGTCCGCTCAGCCGTACTCAAGCCACATATTGAACGCAACCGACTGGAGTTTGAGCCTTTTCTCGGTCGCTGCTTAATGGGTGAGCAACGCTAAGACGAAGGGTGAATGCGGGTGATTTGGCTGCTTTTGTCAAGAGCTTGGGTGAGCAGAATGACCTGACTACGCTAATAGGGTGTGCGTCAACAAGTAACTAAGCGGACCGGCCATCTAGGCAGCGAAAAAGAAAAGATTGAAGTTAGAAATGGCGCTTGACCTGGTTGTATATCCCTTTTTCTATTGAATTGACTTATCCTTCATAGTATAACTTGAGAAGTAATCCTGCTCTAAAAATAAGTATACCATGCAATAATGACTCAGATCTTTGAGTAGATGATAAACAGGTGGTGACTGCTGACTAGTCTAGAAACAATACAACAGTACCTCTTATTCACACCAAGGGTATATCCTAGATCCTTAAGAAGATAAAGATATAGGAGAGAATAGTAAAAAATATATTAACCTGCTTTATTCATAAAAAATTGAAATGTAGTACATGACAACGCCCGTTCCGAAATCCAAGGGCAACTGTATTATCCTTCACAGCATAACTTGTAAACGAGCGATATTCAGCAGTTAGCCACAGGACTCTTTCACCTCGTAAAGATATCCAAGAATCTTCGATAGATAAATGAGAATTGAACCTAGGTTTGTTGAGGATTGAAGAGAGCAATCTAGAATGGCCGGTCTGCGTGTGCTGTTCAACTCCTGTGGCCGCGTCCCAGAGTTTGATAGTCTGGTGGTCGCTTGACTTCGTGACTAGTATATAGCCGTCTGGCGAGAAGGCTATAGAGCGGACTAGACTTGAGTAGCTGAGTGTGTACCGTATGATACCCGTAGTTGTATCCCATACCTTGACATTGTGATCATGCGAGCCTGTTGCTAATACACAGCTGTCTGGTGAGAAGACTACCAAAGAAACCCGGCCGGAGTGGCCAGTTAATGTATAAATCTCAGTACCTGTAGCTGTATTCCAGAGCTTAATAGTATAATCACTCGAGCCTGTTGCTAGAATGCGGCCGTTAGGTGAAAAGGCCATAGAAAGAACTGGGCCAGAGTGACTGTTTAGTTTACACTGCTTAACACCTCTGGCTATGTCCCAGAGCTTGGTAGTCTGGTCATCTGAGCCTGTTACCAGCAGGTGGCTATGTAACAAAGGCGAGAAGGCCAGGGAGCGGATTGGACCAGAGTGGCCAGTCAGCGTGTACTGCTCAACGCCTGTAGCTGTCTTCCAGAGCTTAACAGTAAAGTCGCGTGAGCCTGTTGCTAGCATACAGCCGTCCGGTGAGAACGCCACAGATAAAACCTGGCTAGAGTGGCCCGTTAGTGTGTGCTGCTTGAAGCCCGCTGCTAAATTGCTGAGCTTGATTGTGCGATTATATGAGCCTGTTGCAACCGCAGAGCGGACTGGGCCAGAATGCTCAACTCCTTGGGCTATACGCCAGAGCTTGATAGTACAGTCACTTGAGCCTGATGCCAGTATACAGCCATCTGGTGAAAAAGCCACAGAGCGGACTAGGCCAGAGTGGCCAGTAAGTGTATATAGCTCAACACGCTTAGATGTGTCCCAGAGTTTGATAGTACGGTCACTTGAGCCTGTTGCTAGTAAACAGCCATCTGGTGAGCAAGCCACAGAGTATACTGGACCAGAGTGGCCAGTAAGCGTGTCTAATTCAACACGTTTGGCTGTATCCCAGAGTTTGATAGTACAGTCACTTGAGCCTGTTGCCAGTATACAGCTATCTGGTAAGAAAGCTATAGAGTAGACTGGACCAGAGTGGCCGGCTAGTGTATACTGTTCAGTATCTGTAGTTGTATTCCAGAGCTTAATAGTATGATCACGTGAGCCTGTTGCGAGTATGTAGCTATCTGGTGAAAATGCCACAGAAAAGACCCAGTTAGAGTGGCCAGATAACATCCGCTTCTCGATACCTGTAGCTGTATCCCAGAGTTTGATAGTATGATCAGTTGAGCCTGTTGCTAATATGCAGCCGTTCGGTGAGAAGGCCACGGAGCCGACCACTTTAGAATGACCCTCAAGTGTCTGTAGGTTAGAGCTCCATGAGTCTTCCACTGCCGTTAAATCTATTAATTGATGCATGTTCTTGTCGTAGAAGATCTTCTTTATAACACTTTTCGTAGGTGCGAAGACAAGTCCAGCACGGTAGAGTTGTAGTGGAGCAATTCCTGCGATATAGCTATTTTGACGAATGAACCTTTCTGCGTCGTAAAGAAAACCTGCAAGCTCAGAACTTGAATGCACCTATATAATAATCAGCTAGGTTTTAAAGTAAGCAAATAGAAACTTAACCATACTCTTGAGTTCAAGATATTTATCAATCCCAATGCTTCTGATATTTCTCCTATGAGAGCTAGTACCTCCAACCAGTGAAGAAGGTGCTCCTGGAGAAAAGAGAGAATATCAGAGTTAGAGATCTTATCTTTGCTCTGTTTAAGGTGTCGAAGCCAGAAAAAACAAGCGTATTGTATATCCAAAGTAAGATATTTCTTGATAATCTGAAGTCTGATATTCTTATACTGTATTCCGTAACTCTCCAGCTCACAGATATTCTCTTTGAGCTTGGCTTTCATAAGCCGGAGACAGTATGATGCTATTTCCCCATGTATCTCTTGATTATCGATGAAAAGTCTCTTTTCTGTTGTTTTCAAGAGATGATCCTCGAATGATAAACGCAGAATTTGAACCGGTGCCTCGAGATTTGCCGATGTATCAAGAGTAGAGTGAAATCTTTGCAGTTGACTGATGATTTTCGTATCGGGTATTTCTTTTAGCCGAGCAGCAGCTCTGACTGAAAGTGGAGTAGCGAGAAGAATAATGATTCCAATGATACTATAAGAATCTTGCAAGATTTCTATAAGTTTATTCTGACTCCTGGAAGCATGATGTCGATCTAAGATCTTTTGACATATCATCTGCATATCAGATCTTGATATCATGGCTCTGTCTTCAAGAACGGATCTGAGACGCTCGTCCGGAAGCTTGTATCCATCTTCAAGAAAACAACAAATTGTGGCGGCAATGATGAACAAGGGAACTGCCATAGTTACCAGTTTCTCAAAGTTGTCATCTCCGGGCGAAACCGGTGAAAGTGAGCATTGCAGGGAGGATGGATGCCTCCAGATTTGGGTAAATTCATATTTTAGGAATAACCGAATATCGTGTTCAGTTACGGGCTCTGGCAGCTTATAGAGGATCAAGTCTTGGTGATGCTCGTTTTCCTTGAAGCCTAGGCGAATAAGGAGCTCGGATCGACTAGTCAGAAATATTCGAGGACGTACTGCCTGAGACTGCTGAAGTGCTGGTAGAAGCCGGATGATCAATTTGATATCATCCTCTTGGTCGCATTCGTCTAACGCATCGATCACAACAACAACAGTTGTAGGTTTTGCTGAATGTAAAGTAAGTAGTGGGCTAAGGAGCAAGTCATTAAATTGCTGCTGAAGTGATTTGAAGGAAATATCTGGCTTTTCCTTGACCGCTTTGAGAACACCTGGTGCTAGCTTTGGATAGTGCTTCACTAGTTGTCCAATAATTGTTGAAATCAGATATCTTGCGGTCGCACGGTCTGCTTCACCTTTCTTAAAGAAGAATGAGGCACCAAGTTCTCCTTTCTTATCAAGATTTCTTGCAAGTGTTTGAGCGATAGTTGATTTTCCTGTTCCAGCTATACCATTCAACCAGAAGATACACTTCCCATCTATCGATTCAACCCAAGTTTCGACTTCGTTGAGTAAATTGGTTCGGGTTCCGGGGAGACATTCTTCATGCTGATTTCCATGAGAGTCAAACAATGCATCTTGGACAACCCTCAGATTTTGCCAACCGATTGTTTGGTTGAATTGAGACTGAATTATACTTCTTATATTAGCTGTGTATTCGTTTATAATCCTCTACCTAGCTTTACCTAAGTGTGTCTTGTGCTTCTTGCGTCTGCCGCTCAACTATGAACTGTCAGTAGGTGTCTGTATAGAAAAAAAAGCCGGAAGATAGTAAAGATGATTAGGGCCGTATGACTTCTCTCCTAAAACCATATACTTACCCTTTTCCAATATAGCTCTTGCTGACACCTCGGTATCAATAACACTAGGCTGAATGCATCCCAAAAATTCCTTTGCATATGCAGCGGCCACAGTTGCCGCATAGTTTTGCCAGGTTTTGTTTTTTGTCGAGTCTGCGTAGTCACATATACCTCGGATAACAACACATGGAAAGTCATTCATGAGCCCAGCTGCCTCCATTTCCAAGCATAGCACATGCCCACCGAATGCTTTGTCGATAGAGTCTCGGGAGTGAACATCTTTGATAACTTTGTTCCCGGATGCGATAAGACCATAGTGGATTCTTACTTCTCTTCGGATTCTTGCTCCTTCTGGCGGCTCCGATGGTTGCTTATATTCCTCATCTGGATTAATAGTCCATAAACCAAGAAGATATGCGACAGTGGCGATGATCGCTCGCCAAAAACTGAACAGCAGGTGGGTTCTGGCCGGAGACTGATCCACTTTTCCCGATGTCAACAATAAGTCCTCCAAGTACTCACACCTGGTATAATCTGGCGCCAGTCGTGGGTATCGCCTTTCCACGTCATTCAGATACTCATTTATCTTCGATCCGTACATTTCATGATTAGCCTTCAGCTGATTCAACGCGTTGAGCAGCGTGTTCGGAGGTCTGTTTAGTGAGCCCGTGTGAATAAACTGCCCACCCCGTTCCAGCTTGCCCATGTCATATTGTACTACCCCGTGATAGTCAGCAACAGGTTGGCTGACCACCACGTCGCCTAGATTAACCTTATTCGGGATTCCGCCGCCAACTCCTACCATAAGCCCAAATCTGATTGACGGAAATGTGTTTATCATAGAGGTCGCGACAGTCGCAGCAGAGTTGGTTCCTATGTTTGGTAGGCAAGCAATCACGATATTGTGACTGCGTATTGAGCCAAGGGTATACGCATTATGGTCATTTCGAGGAGTCGGAAGAGGTTCGTGCTCTTCGTCCAGCATGACTTTGGCTGCGACTTGCTCCTTTGGAAGAGCGCACACCCATCCGATAGTATAGGCATTGTAAAAGAGTCGTTTTCGGCACGGGAATGTCTCAGGACTAGTGATGCTTTGTGCTGATAAAGATTGCTCTTGGGCCTCTGCCATGTTGAAACAATTCAAAGAAGCAGAGTAATCACACGCTTGGGATAGTACTTGATAGATCAATCGAGCATTCGCTCTATCAATACAATCAGAGGCTTTGGCCGAAGATTAAGGAAGAGGTCGCCAAACTTAATGGTCAACGAGTAGGCAGACGTCAAGGAGTAACCTTTCTCAGAGGCACGAGGTAAGGGAGTAAGAAGGATAGAGCAAAGCGAAATACAATGAAACTGGTCAGCTCAGCTTTAATATACTTGTCTGAGCTAAGAGAGGGGCACTTTTCAGCCCCATCATCATGTGACTCCAGCCCGCTGTGGGGCAAGCGATAGATGTCTCTTGCATGGTTGTAAGGCGCGATGCAATGCTCTCGACTCTCTTCATGCTTCTGATTGAATTTGTCGTCTCCTCAGTCATTTCTCTCATCATCCTTCTGGCAAGTAAAAGGCTGAAAGGGCTTCGTTACAATTTCGACATATCCGGATAACGCGGCCTGGTCAATTCTACTGTAGCTAGAGGCGTTTTGTTTCCTAATTTATAAGCCTTCGGATCTATTACTTACTTCGTCTTCTTTGTTACCAGACTAAAAGAGTAAGATTACGTGTTATCTAGACTCAAAGTAGATAGTCTTGAGTTGGTTAGGTGGCTTAGCAGTCTTAGTATATTAACTTACACCAATCAATATTGCTGGAGAGAGATTCGGTAAGAATTAAAGTTTCCATGGGTGACATTGCGTGAACTGCCGCACAACCAGTGCGATAGGTCACCCTCTTTAGATAACTCAGCCCTCGGTTGCGGGACCGTAGAATGGCCTCACCTGCTAGCTCACCCGAACGGCACCCACCCGCGTTCTGGCCGCGTTCAAGCCACACGCCGGGAGGTTAGTAGTTGGGTGGGTGACCACCAGCGAATCCCTTCTGTTGTATGTCTTTTTGTCTCGGTCTTTGGCTTTTTGACTAGCCGATCATGGCCTGATTGCGCTTTCACGGAGCTCAGTCGGGCTGTGCCTCAGCGCTGGGCTGGCATATCTACCTACCCTCCAGCTACAATAAGACATGACACAAACGTGGGACTATGATGTCCACCGACATGCGCGAGCATCGGTGAAGCAACCAAATCACATCAAGTTCCACCAGCTGTTACAGCATCTGCTGCAGCAGATTCTATTGGCCAGATCTCGGACCGGTCTGGATGGTTGTTGATGTGAATTGATATGAGATATCTCGATTGGTCCGGCAAAACAATATCTCCTGTCAACATCGCGCCTGGGAACCCCCCCAACTTCTATATTCAGACGGAGGGTCAAATGGACAACAAGACCACCCGGTGCCCACATGCTCGGACCAATTGATTTAAAGCAGGAAGAAAGCGGTTTGTTCGGGTTCAGTGGGAATCGCACTGCCGGGCTCAGTCCATGGCCACATTCTATCCTAGCACTCCTCACCTCCGTACTGCATATCACATGTCTGACAATACATCGCCGTCCATTACAGAGAAAAACCTACATCGAAACGCTCAAGCTCTGCATATCTATTCTGGGGTTGTTGGTTTTCAGCAACTCAAATATGAACTGGTATCTATTAATATGTGTGGTGTGCAATTTTTCAGCCATCATGGAAAGATTCATAAAACTCATCCGCAGCCCATACAGCAGTACAGCCCAGGCGTTAAACCAACAATTTGCTCCAACCGACTAGTAATCCGCGGCAATCGAACGGTGACTATCAAACAGCAAGGGCAGAGGCAGTACAATCACCGGAAGCCGGCCTGGGCACGGGTGTTCTTGAGCGTCTTCTTGATGATATCCTCCACCTCGTCCCAATCCTTGGTGTCAATCCGCTGGATGCTGGTGTTGAAGTACTTCTGGATCTGGTTGAGCATCTCCCATTCGTCGCGGTTGGAGATGAACGAGATCGAGACACCCACACGACCGAACCGACCGGTACGACCGATACGGTGAAGGTAGGTCTGGAAGTCCGCTTGGCGCGGAGCGCGAGGGTTGGTTTGGTGGATTTCAGGGATGTCCTGATCACGGGAATTAGCTTGCATGAACTTGAAGATCACATCTCAAATTGCTTACGTAGTTGATGACCATGGAAACGGTCGAAACATCAATACCTCTGGCGAGGACGTTGGTGGTGATCAGAACCTTGGCTTGTCCCGCACGGAACTGGTCAATCACGGCATCACGCTGCGAGCCTTCGATACCACCGGTCAGGGAGGCAACGGTGTGACCCTCGGCCACCATGCGCCTTTCGATTTCGACAGCAGAGGCACGGGTCTAGCGAGGATTAGCAGAAACCCTGTGGCACGAGTCCAAATCCACCAACCTTGACGAAAATGATGGAAGAGCCAACGGTGAGAAGACCATAAAGCTGAACAAGGGTCTGGTACTTCTCTTCCTCGTTGGCGCAGTCAAGATACAATTGCTTGATACCCTCGACGGTCAATTCCTCATGC
This sequence comes from Aspergillus fijiensis CBS 313.89, assembly GCF_003184825.1. Classification (NCBI taxonomy): domain Eukaryota; kingdom Fungi; phylum Ascomycota; class Eurotiomycetes; order Eurotiales; family Aspergillaceae; genus Aspergillus; species Aspergillus fijiensis. The sequence goes on along the minus strand of NW_024469013.1, from coordinate 34,372 downwards.
TGAAGGGTAATCTCGTTCGCATTCGGGGCGAACTTGGAAGCGTATTCGTGGACGTGCGTAGGGAAAGTGGCCGAAAAGAGCACAACCTGAATATCCCTGGGCAACAAACTGCGAAGCTGTTAGTCATCACAGTATTCGGAAGAGGAATGGCGAAACTGACGCCTTGACACGGATGCACTGATCGCCAAGACCCTGCTGGTCAAGCATGTTATCTGCCTCGTCCAGAACCAGCACCTTGAGCTTGTTGGCCGTGATGGTGCGTCTCTTGATCATATCGGTAACCGTTCCTGGCGTACCCACAACAACGGAGCACTCCAATTTGGTCGGGCGCGCATTGCTATCCGCAGGCACAGCAGTACCGATGAGGAGGTTCGGGAGGAATTGACCCATGACCTGGATGACACCCACGATCTGACGCGCCAACTCGCGCGTAGGGGCCAAAATCAGGGCCTGTGGGGTCTTCTGCAGTTGCTCCGTGCTGAGGTCGATGCGGCTGAGGACATTGAGCGTGAATGCGGCAGTCTTTCCAGTACCCGACTGGGACTGGCCGACCAGGTTCTTTGCGGGGTTGCCGAGCAGAAGAGGGAGAGCTCTTTCTTGGATCTTAGACGGTTTGCGGAAGTTCATAGCCGACAATCCTTGCAAGATACGAGGATCGCTGTTGAGCAAACGGTGTTAGCCCCAAAGGGTCATTCAGTGATTTGATTGACATGTGACCTACAGGCCAAGGTCCTCGAAGTTCTTGACTGAGAACAGAGGATTGTTGGGGTCGGCTTGCAGATCGCTGAGCTTGACCTCCACGGTGTAGTCGGGTTCCTGAAGATCGGAGCCACCCAAGGCGGCGGGCGCTCCATCCGTCTGATCGATTTCTTTGGGGGTTTCGGTGGACTCTGCGTAAGAGGGCTGGATTAGCGTGGTTCTGGATGCGATCGACCGCGATGGAGGGTGACACAGTCGCCGGGTCGAAGGAAGGTATGCCGCCGCGTGTTGTCCATACCTGCAGGCTGAGGTTCTTCGGGCTTGGAAATGCGGTCGGCGAGAGAGCCGCCAGCAGGCTGTTCGTCGGAGGCCATGATAAGCTCGTGAAACGACAAAGGTAATTTGAGGACGGTGTGTGTTGTGAGGAAAAATAATAAAAAGGCTGCTTGATTCCAGACGGAAGAAGGAGGGGAGCAGCGGGGTAGGTAATTCTATTTAAACCAGACGCGCGACGAAGGGCTGGCTCCAAACAGCGACTCAAGCGAACACAAGGCAGAGGTGGAAATCCTTTCAAGGACGAAGAAGAAAGAGAAGGAGAGAGAAAGATTTACTCGGGACCAACTCGGGACTCAGAGCAATCGCGGTAGCAATAAGGCAGTAATGGGTGTTCAAGTTGCTATGCTCATTTGCTCATCACCAGACAATGACGGCGGAAAAACCAGTCCGGACCGCCTTTGAGCTGCGCTAATCCTGAATAGGAAGGAGAACCGGAAGGCGTCGTGATGCCCATTGTGGTAGGCGGTGAAAGGGCGGTGAAAGGGCATCGACGGTACGGTACCTTACTCTAGTGGCATCAGGCTGAATGACGTAGTGCTCCAACGTGGCCTGACAGCCTCGTTCGGTATTGTCATCGGGCAATCTTCCGTGGCTTTTACTGCATCCAGCCTAAGCTGTGTTCTTCCCCGCTTCCTTCCTTTCGCAGTGATTGATTGATTGCCTGCGTCTCTCCTCTCTTCTCCAAACTATCATTAAGTCTTAGTGATTGCTGTCCACTTCGGCTTCTTCCGCTGCTGCTCCGATCCCTTGCCATTGACACCGGTCGCGCACCAGGCTTCCCTTCTCCGGGTGGTTGGTGATTTCAACGTGCGCCTGCTTGGGTTATCTTAGGCCGACACATTCCGGTTTCTCCTGGTTTCGCATCCCCGTCCTCAGTCTTCTGCGCCGTGATCTTCGGGCAGCGAATTAGCCGTCAGCATGGCAACCCCAGATGTCGCCCCTCATTTTGGGGCAGAACTGAAGGTATGATGATGTCTGCAGTTAGGGCAAACAACCAGTATTGTCGCTAACAGCAAAATTGAACAGGATGCCTTCAAACCAGTCAACAATTGGGTATGTCCCTCCCCGCATATTCGTCCGCGCGCATTCACCCCCACGACCACGGTCGATGCGACATTCCGTGCTAAGACATCGCTCCCCAGGTTTCCCATGGCATCGGGTGGTTGGATGAGATACAACAGTTCTACCGAGAGCGCAGTGTTATCGAGAAGGAATATGCGGCCAAAATGACGGCGCTGTGCAGAAAGTACAACGACCGCAAGGCGAAGAAGATCAGCACGCTGAGTGTAGGAGATACTCCAAGTATGACCCCGGGCTCGCTCGAAAGCGCCTCGCTCACGACATGGACGACGCAATTGACTGCGATCGAGGCGCACGCCGCCGAACGCGACCAATTCGGCACGGATCTGGTGGTCCAAATAGCGGAGCCGCTCAAACAAGCCGCAGCGCAATACGAGGAACTGCGGAAGTGCCACGTCGACTTTCATGCCAAATTGGAGAAGGAAAGGGACTCTTCTTACAGCGAGCTTAAGAAGGTCAAGGGGAAATATGACGGTGCATGTCAGGAGGTGGAAGCGCGACGGAAGAAAATGGAGAGCTCGTTTGACCACAGCAAGTCCAAGGCCCAAGCGGCCTATCAGCAGCAGATTCTGGAAATGAACAACGTCAAGGTATGTAGCCAATCACAGCTCCTATCGCACACTAACAGAAGCAGAACACCTACCTCATCAGCATCAACGTGACGAACAAGCTCAAGGAGCGCTTTTACCACGAATATGTTCCCGAGCTACTCGATGTAGGTTTCTTTCGCCCAGCCTCAGCTATGACACTAACGTTCGCAGGGGCTGCAAGACCTCAACGAAACCCGTGTAGCGAAGCTGAATTCAATCTGGGCGCAGGCAGCTCAGTTGGACAAGAATTACCTGACCAAAAGTGTGGAGCACATGTCCAATCTCCTGCACGAGATCCCCCGCAACCTCCCTCATCTCGACTCGCTCATGTTCTTGCGCCACAACACCACCCCTCTTCAAGAACCCGCCAATGTAGGCTTCGAGCCCAGCCCGGTCTGGCACGATGACGAAGCCCTCATAACCGACGAGACCGCCAAGGTCTTCCTGCGCAATCTTCTCAGCAAGAGCAAGACACAGGTGCGCGATCTGCGAGTGGAGACCGATCAGAAGCGACGAGAGGTAGAGGCGGCCAAGAAGGTACGCGAAGCGATCCAGCAGGGCAGGGACAAACGGAGCGAGGTGGAAGTAGTCCGGTCCATCTTCTTCCTGCAAGAGACGTTGCATGAGCTTGACCGCAAACGCCTGACGGCCGAAGTTGAGACATCAACCATCATGTCCGTGGTAGGCGACCTGTCGCTGGGGGCGCGCAATCACAATTTCAAGTCGCAGACATTCAAGATCCCCACCAACTGCGACCTTTGCGGTGAGCGCATCTGGGGTCTATCAGCCAAGGGCTTCGACTGCCGCGACTGCGGTTATACGTGCCACAGCAAGTGCGAGATGAAGGTGCCGGCAGAATGTCCGGGCGAGCAGACCAAGGAGGAGAAGAAGAAGCTCAAAGCCGAGCGACAGGAGCTGGCCAACTCGACCCCGACTCTCGACCTGGAGCCGTCATCATCCAGCGGTCCAACGGGGGCGCCCTCGCTCACACGCAAAGACACCATGAACTCACTCAGTTCCGGTTACGCCGTCAGTGCCAACCGCTCCTTATCCACCGCCACCAGTCTCTCCCCGTCTACAGCCGAGTTACCTGCATCAACCCCAACACCACCAGCTACAGAGACCAAACCCGCTGCCGCGGCCGCCTCCAAGCGGAACCGCATCCTTGCGCCACCGCCGGCGCAATACATTAACAGTCCTCCATCCACCCCGACCCTCAGTTCCAAACCGGCTTCTTCCGAACCCCGCGGGAAGATGCTGTATCCGTATCAAGCACAGGGCGATGACGAAGTCACCGTCCAAGAAGGGGACGATATCGTTATTGTAGAGCCAGATGGTAAGATACTCTTGTCGCATCCTTCATCTTCTCACATCCTTGATTCTGGAATATCCAGGCTAATCACCACATAAAACAGACGGATCTGGCTGGCTTCGCGTGCGAACCCCGGCAACCGGAAACGAAGGCCTCGTCCCGGCCTCCTACGTCGAAGCCCTTCCGATGGAACGCCCAGCATCAACTTACTCAACCAACTCCTCGGCCTCGGCCTCGGCCTCTACCTTGCCAGCAGGCGGCAGCAAACGCATCGGCCCCGCCGTGGCGCCGCGCCGGGGGGCCAAGAAATTGGCCTACGTGGAAGCGTTGTACGACTACGAGGCCCGCAGCGACATGGAATGGAGTATGAGCGAGGGGGACCGGTTCGTGCTGGTGAACCGGGATAGCGGGGATGGGTGGGCGGATGTGGAGCGGGGGGGCGTGACGAAGAGCGTGCCGGCGAACTATATTCAGGATGTTTAGACAGGTGGCGGAAACAAACGTGGGGATTCCAGGTACGGAGGGTCCAGGTGGAAGGAATTAGGGAGGTAGCATGTGGCTTTTGGGCAATAGACAAGGCTCACGGATTGCTAGTTGTCAATTGGATTTGGTTGGGGGGTGAGATGGCGGGAGATGCAGTACATATACCACAATACATACGGTGCTCCTTGCTGTTATGCTGTACATAATCGAGCATAGCTAAACTTGTACTTTTGTTTCAGGGACTTGTCTTAAGCTAGCGTGACGGTAATTGGAGAATACCACCCTTGGGATTTAAATTAGGAAAGGCCGGCCGCGCTCCAGGCTGTAACTAGGTTGTATAACTAGGCTTGGGGATGCTATATTCGATAGCTGTACTTGATCCTCTCAATCGTTCTCCCCTTCCGCCTCCTTGTCTCGTTCTCCCAACTCATTTCCCATCTCAGCTCTAAAGATTCAAGTTCATCGATTCTTTCAGTCGTCTTTCCCTGCTATCTTGCCATGCACTGCTTCGTAGTATTATAGCTTCCGACTCCGTGGCCATGGGCATCCTCACCACAGTACCGATTCCATAGCGAGGGGTATACCCTTGGCACCGTAGTAAGGAGTACTACAGAGATTGAGAGATCGAGATCAGCGATAGGTGATATTCCCAGGGTTGCATTTAATCTTCTTTGTTGCCGGGAGGCGGGAGGGGGATAATCTTCATTGCTCGCAGACAAGATCTGCTGACTGTATATCGTATTGCTATATACCTATATCCTGCTGTAGGTATTGCGCAAACTGCGCAACAAACCTATATATAAAGCCTGCGATACGAAGGCGCGAACACCCCCGCCCTCGAAGCTCAGCAGAAAACCCCCTACCCCAGACGGTTCTATCAACAGATTCCCCACGGCTAACTAATGGTTCTGTGCTCCCCGTCCAGACACAAACCCCCCCCCCCCTTCCACGCAGCCATCGCTATCTCATGCTCACTCAAACATCATCATTCTCGTATACGTCATGACTCATAACATTTGCACCATCGCTTCTCTTTGCTTTCTTTCCTTTGGAAGTAGACGAGCCGGTAGTGAGATCCAGCCCGTCTGCAAATGTTATACCTCGTCCCGGAGGGCCGCCTCCTCCGATAACGATAGCCACGACCAATCGCCCTGGAAGACGTCGGCGGGCAGAGCATTGACGTCGAGGTCTTCGAGGGCGTAGATGGCGGCGGCGGACGCGCTGTCTGCGTAGGAGGAGACCCCGACCCCGACCCCGTTCTCGAAGTCGAGCGGGTTGACCATGCTCAGCGAGCTGGGGATGTCACTTATCGTGCAGTATGATGGGGACGGGTAGGCGGTGCTGGTGCTGGTGCCGGGCAGGTAGATGGGACTGCTGCCGGGCGTACCGGGGATGAGACCCTGCTGCTGCTGCTGCTGGTGGCACAGCTGGGATGATGGGGGTGGTGGAGGTGGCGGCGGGCTCACGGAGATGATGGACCGAGGGCGATGATCGTCATAGTCCCCTGTCGGGGGAGAGTGGGAGTCGCGCCGGAATCCTGCACCTGCACCACCACTGCTACCACCGCCCGTGGACGACGGCGCAGGACGCGGCGCAATCGGCTTCAGGGAGCCCACCGAGGTGGAACGAGGAGATCTGCCGGCGGCTCTCTAGAACAAAGAGCAAGACGCCAAAGGGAATTCCACATCAGCCTTAGACTGTTCTCTGGAGCAATGAGGAAGGAGTGTGTGGGAAAATTCAGATTCAGATGGTGAGTGGGCTTTTTTGGTTGTCTTTGTAGTATATGTTTGGGGCGGGGGGCTTGCAATGCTGGTGCTGAACATCGGGGATGGCTCTACTTTTGATGCTTGACATCTGGCGTCGGCCTCGCGTTTGAGCTTGGCGTGATCCTCGGGCGCCTCGCACGGCGTGCAGTTGCAGACCGAGCAGGTTGCAAAGGGACGGCCCTTTCGGTTGATGTGGATTAATGGTCGATCTGTGCGGAGGTGGAATTAGCCAGGTAGGTTGGAATACCATTCACACAAGGCATGTATATATTACCATGGTGCTTGCAGGTGGTCACTCGGTGACCGCGAACGCAAGCTTCACAGGCCCACTTTTCACCGTCGATGAGCATCCCTTGGACAAAGATTGAAGTGGAATAGAGGCGGCCATGATTCCCAGGCGGATAGGGGGGAGGATTTATAGGTAAGAGCAAACAATACGTGATGGGCCGGAAAACCAGCGAGCGAGAAAAAAAAAGATTAGAGACGCCGATGGGGGAAATGAACACCACCAGATGGAGCGTTACTACAGAAAAAGGCAAAGCCGCATGGGGATGGGGAACGGGCACAGCCACGGATCGACTACATGGATGGCAAGGACTGGACTGGACTGTATAGAATAAGGCAGCTCGGTAGAGAAAGAAAGTACTCCGTAGCTGGTAGTGAAAGAGGGGGGAGGGGGTAGGTGGTAGGTAGGTAGGTCCTGAGCTTCGTGTGCAAGGGAAATGATTGCATGCGCGGTTTTTGGGTCTCATTTTACCGCAATATTTGGGGGGGGGGGGGGGGGATTGGGGAGGGTCCGTTCCTGGATGGACCCAAAAGTCCCAGGTTCTGACTGCTAACTTACCATACTGGAGGTAGTCAGTTTAGAGAGAAAGAGGTAATCCGAAGGGAGTGCAAGTGCAGTGCGCCAGAGCCAGCCAGGACCAACTCCTCCTTAGCTGATTTCTCCTCCCTCGATCTCCTCCTCCTCCTCCTCCTCTTCTCTCCCGCTGGCTGCGGAGTCCATGATGATATAATTGCCCTAACAAAAAAACCAGCGATTAGCATGCGGGATTTTCCCTAGCGAAATATCGAGACAATTCGTTGGTAACGAGATGCCGCATCCGTCTTAGTTGCGGGCAAAACCGAATGGTGCAGCAAATTCCCGCATACAATGAATGAACAATAACACAGAAAATCCTCTCGCGGGACTAGCTATAGTTACAATCATATTCCTGCTGCCTTGGATCAAAGGCACTAAGCAGCGACAGGTGAACGGCGACTGCGAAGAGATTATTACTCCGTACGCTCGAGCTGCTGATGATCGGAGGGAAAAGGTCTGGGTTGGGTTGGGACCTGTTGGAGATCCAAAATTCGAGACCCTGGCGGCGCACAGCTTACAGCTTACAGCTTGCAGCTTGCAGACCATGCTGCACGAAGAGCACAAGTGTGGGAAAAGCTCGAGCCATGGCGGGATGGATGGAGGTGGCTGAGCAGCTTTCCATTTCCTTCAACTGCTTGAAGCACGAGCCAATCTGGGCCTGCGTGATTTAAAAATTTGACATTTGGAAGTGGTGCAGTGGTTGTTGCTTATTTCCCATTCCAAACTTGTTTGGCCACGCCGCACTTTCGGTCCTCCCCGGTCGGAGCTTTTGCATCATCGGCTCCTCATCGAACCTGCTCCGTGCTCAGCTCGTAGTAAATTGGGACCCTCCGACTGGTTGGAACCAGAAGTCCGTGGCTTGAGACACAGACTCAATCTTGTGGTGTGGGAGAGTGCGAGAGTGCTGATCTTCGTCCGATCGGAAAAAGTAAGGACGAGCAAATCAGTCAATCCGCCCAAACATGTGACTGCCTCCCGTTCAATTTCATTCCTCAGGCCTCCCCCAGGCCACCCATCCCCTTCCCATTTCCTTTCGCTCTCATCAATCCTTCTCGCATAATACAACCATGACCAGGATGGCTTAATTGTGACTACTTCTACTCTGAAGTAACCAGCTGCGTGCATCACAAATATACTAATAGTAAATTCGGTCGGTCTAAATACAGAGAATCGAAAGGTAAAGTCGGGCTATATACATACAACCACAACCACCTTCGCACAAGAGAGTCCATCCCCAAACCTATCTAGGCGTAGGTGGGCCAGACAGTGACGGTCGAAGTGGTGGTGGTAACCACGGCTTCGGTCGTCGTAGTCCAGGCAGTCGAGGTCACCCACACGGTGGTGGTCGAGGCACCGGAGCCAGCCTGAGTAGCGACAGCCTTGTGGGCCGTCACAGAGACAGAGCCCGAGAAGCTGTCCTCGGGGTTGGTCTCCTCCTCCTCATCGTCCTCATCGTCGCAGTCGGGCAAGTCCTCGTCATCCTCATCCTCATCGGAGGCAGAGGCAGAGCTGGAAGAAGCAGAGCTGGACTCGGAGGTAGCAGTGGCGGTCGCCTCGGCGGCAACGCTGGCAGCGGTAGTCTCGGGAGTAGCCGTCGCAATGCTGACAGCAACCGAGGACTCGGTAGCAGATGCATAATGGGCAGCAGCAGTAGAAGCCGCAGAAACAGCAATGGACGAGCTGGCGGCGCTAACGGTGTCCGTGCCCTGGGCGATGATGCGGGCCACAGCGGCCTCCGCGGCAATCATGACGATCGCCTGGGTGTTACCGGTGGGCAGATCGGGGTGGATACTGGCATCAACAACATACTAGGAAAATGGTTAGCTCACTGCGCGATGCCATCGATTCCAGAAGGGCATCCTTACCAAGTTCTCGGTACCGTACACCTTGGTGTTGAGATCAACGACCGAAGTGCCGTTGTTGACACGTCCATCGTCAGTGCCGATCTTCGCAGTGCCGACAAAGTGGTCACCGCTGGTCATAAGGTTAAGGATACCGGAGGCAGTCGAGGTTCCGGAGATGGAGAACCCGGAGGTGGAGTTGCTGATGTCGTCGATCAAGCTCTGGAAGAAGCGGGTGACAGCTTCCTTGTCCGCGGCAGTCTGCAACCAGGGGTCGGTCTCGAGGGTGGTGGTACCGGAGCTGTCAATGCCAAGGACACCGGTCGAGGTGGCACCGTGGGTCAGGTACAGCTTCATGGTGATAACGCCGTCCGTGCTGGTGCTGCAGGAAGCCTGGTAGAAACGAGTAATGCCATCGGTTCCAACGTTGGAGGTCCAGAACTGGAGACGGTGGCCACCCTGGGTGAGGACACCGGAGCCCTCAGCAAAAAGCTTCTGAACGGCGGCGCTGGGGCCGGGAACAACACTGGAGGTGTTGAAGTGGGTGAAGTTGCTGTTGGTGTTGACGGTGATGGTGAACATGGGGTGGTCACGAAGGTTCTGGCCAACGGGCAGGTTGATCCACTCCGAGGAAGGAGGGAGGGTGATGCCAGTGTTGCCGCTCTTGACAGTCTGGATCTGCTCAGTGGGGCCAATACCGGAGTTGAACAAGATGCGAGGAGTAGACATGGAACCGGCAGCAAGGACAACCTTACCACCAGCATTCAGGTTGATGATCTCGATGCCACCAGAGCTGGTCTCGACCTCGACACCAGTAACGCGGGCGCTGCGGCGTACAAGACGGCGGACCTTGGTGCTCGTGCGAAGGCTGAAGTTGTCAAGGTCCTGGACCAAGGGGAGGTAGGAGCGGACGGGACCAGCACGGATACCATTGCCCACATCCCACGAGGGGTAACTGTACACCATGTGCTTCTCGTTGGGCTGCTTCTGGGAGTCAACAGACTTCCATCCAAGACCCTTCAGGAAGCCGGACAGAACAGTGTACATGCCCTGGTCGTACCGCTTGCCGTCGGCAGAGGGAAGAGTGCTTCCGGGGTTGAGCGCGTAGAGACGATTAGCGGCCGCCTCAATGTCCTTCCACTTCCAGCCGGTGGGCCACTTGTCGTCGAAATCGGCCTCCTGGGGGTGGATGAAGGATTCGGCGTTGACAATGGTACCACCACCGAGAACACAACCGGCCATTCCCGCAGTATCGTCGCAGAGGTAGTCGCCCATCAAGTTGAGGGAGGTGAGGGAGCTGCCGAGGGCGGGGATATCGAAAGGAGTCATCGAGGAGTTCCACGAAAGAGCATCGGTCGCACCCAGCTCCGTGGTCGGAGCCACACCACGCTCGATCAGCAGAACCTTCTTGTTGGTCTCGGCCAGACGCTCAGCGGCAACGATACCGGCAGCACCGCCTCCGACAACGATGTAATCATAGGTCGTGTTCGAGACCGTGGCGACGACACTGGCCGAGGCACTGGCAGAAGGGCTGGTAACCGAGGCGGACGCAGAGGCAGTAGATGTGCTCGAGACGGCCTTCGCAGCCCAGGTGGCGTAGCTAGACGACTTGGCCTTGGACAGGTAGACTTCGAAGCCACCGTAGCCGGCTCCGTGGAAAGGCATGGCAGAAGAATCGGAGGAGGGGGTAGTAGGGCTGGTCGTAGCGAGACCCCAGCCGAAGTAGTAGGTGTCTTCGGTGGCGCCGAAAGTGGTAGGCTCGCCGAGAATGCAGTTCTCGCACAGGAAGGTATAGGTGAGGAAAGTGCTGTTGACGGAGGTTCCCTCGGGGATTTCGAGAATGCTGGCATCACCGCTGTAAACCTCGGGGCTAGAGTAGGCACTGGTCTCGCGGAGAGTTCCGACAGCAGAATCGCCGTTGGCCCAGGCTGCGATGAGGAGAGCCTTGGTCATAGAACCGGACATACTGACACCACCCCATCCCTTAGAGCTGTCGAGAGGCACACTCAGCTGACCGATGAAGCTCTTCTCCACGGTCTCGGGCAGCGCAATACCGAAACAGAAGCCCGTATCAGAATCGCACCATCTCTGGAAGTCCATGCCGGAAAGCGAATCACTGTAGGCGGAAGTGGCGGTGGCTGCGGCGGAGGCACCGAGCGCGGAGCTCAGGGCCACAGCGCCGCTAAGAATGTAGGAACGCATCTTGAAGCGAATTGTTCGAAAGAGAAGAACGAGCAAAAGATGCGATAGACCAGAAAGGGTCGGAAAGTTACCTAATCAAAGGTGAGAAGAATGAGATAGAAACCTTGAGGGGGAAAGCTGGCCCAGCAGCAACCCGGAAAAGAGTGGCGGCAAAAAAGAGATTGCCAGAAAAAAAAAGAAAGAAAAAACAAAAGAAGGACCGAAAAGAATGAGAGAGAATGGATTGAAACTTTTGAAAGCCGGTGGAAGTCCAATTCGAGGCGGACCACGGCATTCATATAGAATCCTCCGCGAGGCCGACGTGGGGACAGGCCGGCCATCGTGTGAGGAAAGCGGAGGCGTAACGGTGATTGAAGGGAGGTCAGAGGATAAGACTAATGCATTGAAGATATTGATTGTGGACACGCATGCCCACCTCGAAGGCGTCTAGTCTGCTCCCTTCCAGCGATGTGGCCGTCTAGAACCCAGGCTGTGAGTGGCTTCGAAGCAAAATAAGCAATATCCGGCGGGCCCTGGGCGTTTCTCGGAGAGCGGCGTGGAGTGGGACATGCCAAGCATCCCTAGTCGGCATGTGTTTCACGAGCAGACATCGGTGGTTTGAGCGTTATAGCACCCCTGTGCCTTGGAAGAGCCAAGCTCATCTATATCAAACAGATTCCTGGCAGGAGTTCGCGCCGGAGTGGATTGATCACAAAACCCGCGTCGCCTATTGGCCTCCCTGGGCGTCGGATGAATAATGAAGGTCCCCAGTGGGTGGAAGACAGCCCCCGTTGTCGACAGGCGGTTCCTACCAAATCATGATATCGGACAGGTATAGTGATGATGCCAAGAGCTGTCTTATCGCCGTAGAGGCTTGGAGTATTCACAACTCCAGTCGTTGGTGCCTAGGGGGGTGGTTTGTCTGTTTAGCAAGGCGATTGCAAACACCTGAATCGGAAAATGGACAAGATTCAAACATACCTGATACTTTGTTCGGTTTTGAGAATCAACATGCTGGCTCTGGCCGCCGGGATGATATCGTAAGTGAAGCGTTCTGCGGAATCCTGAGACAAACAAAGTGTCAGAGAAGATGGATGGTGGAAGACGGAGAGAGGAGTCTGGAAATTACTCTAGTCCGCAGCGACTCGGGAGGGGAAACCTCGGTCGGCCTCCGGGCGGGTCCCACCACCAGGCAGCTGAGCCGACCAACCGGCGATAGGGTCATACTCATCAATTTTTCTTTTTTCTTCAATTGAGCGGGGCAATTTCCTTGATAAATCATTTCATTACTACTCTACATGCAGAGAGACGTGCGCTAAAAATGTAGGTACCAAACAACTGTACAGCTGCCTTCAATATCACTTCGTTGGCAACCCACATCCGCCATCTGCCCTGCTAGCAATCGGCTATCGGCTATCGTCAAATACAGTGCTTCGACCAATCTGGCTGCATATTGACTTTAAAGAAGACAAAAAAACAAGAAGAAAAAAAAAAGAGGAAAAGGTCCGTCGGAAGAAGAAAAGGGTTTTCGGTGAGAATTGACAAGCATGAGCAAACATGCACTGGTAGATGAACTATTTAAACAAGAACCATGCCAGCTCCGAACAAGGTTGACATGACAGTGACCAGGCCCACAAGAACAGGGGTCATGGTCAGGTGGGGCACGTGCAGGCCAGCAGCAGCACCTGGAGAGCTGGTCGAAGTCCCGCTGCCGGAAGAGCTAGAGCCACTGCTCGAGGAGGCAGAGCCAGATCCAGGCGTGGCGGTGCTGGTAGAAGCAGTTCCAGCGTTCATGCTACCAGAGCCCGAGAATCCAACACCCTTGCCGGCACCCTCGGTCATGTACTTCTTAGCGGGCTCGGGAATGGCAGGAAGAGAGTCGTTCTCAACATCCCAGTTGGGAGAATCCTTCGCAGGGCACGGGTTGGCGCCTCCAGTCTTGTTGTAGCCACCGTCGCCAGTGGGGCTCTTGGTCTTGGCCAGAGCAGACTTGAGAGCATCGTAGTCATCCAAGGTGCTGACCTTGCCGTCCTTGATCTGGACGAGACCGTAGTTGCTGGGCTCCTCCGAGTACTCGTAGACGAGACCACCGGAGTAGACGCCGGTCATGTCGGTGCTGTACAGGGAGCTGACCTCTTCGAACTTGCGGGTGTTGGTGTTGCAGCCGTACTCGGACAGGAAGAGAGGAAGACCGTATCCAGTGAAGTTCTTGACCTTCTGGTCCCAGCCGGAGGTGGTGAAGGAAGACGGGTCGCACCAAGAGTAGTCGTTGAAGGCGAAGAAGTCGCTGCGCTCATCGTCGCTACCGCAGTTCATGTACTGGGCCATCTGGAGACGGTTCGTGTCGATATCGGCCTAGAGAGACAAATTCCAGGTTAGACTTTCCGTGCTTTTTCCTTTCCTTGTGATATGACGTGACTACATACAGCAGAGTATCCGACAGGGATCTCACGGTACTTGCGGCTGCGGATGTACTGGCGAAGATCACGCGTGACGGCCTTGACATAGGGAGCAGCACTCGACGAGGGACCGTCGTTGATGACCTCGTTTCCAGAGAAGAAGGCGAGGGTGTTCTTGTAATTGGCGAACTTGTCGACCGTGGCGAAGATGTACTGGAGATAGACATCGTTGTAGGAGGGCTTCGGGTCGGCACGGTTGAGAGAGTACTTGGGGGTGTTGACGTCGAGAACCAGGTAGATGCCAGCATCTGCCAGAGCGTTCATGCACTCGTCGTGATCCGCGGAGTTGTCGACGGAGTAAACACGGATAGTGTTCAAGCCGAGCTCGGTGAACTTGGCGATGTCGCGCTTGCAGCCTTCGGCATCGGCAATGGGATCGGCCAGCTTGGACGAGCCACCGGGTTGGTAGTCGACACCACGGATGTAGAAACGGTCGTCACCCTTGAAGAAGGCATTACCCTTGACGGTGATAGGAGTCACGTCGTCACGGGCCTTGAGGTTCGGAGCAGCCAAAGCGGTGGAGGCGCCCAAAGTGATGGCTGTCGCGATAGCGTAGCCCTTCATGTTGATGGATTATGTGAGTTGAGGTGCTTTGATGGGAGAAAACAAGGCGGATGGTGGGTGAGTCTCGGGAACGAATGGAGACCTGCTGTGTAAAAACAGTATGATATAGTTGATGGGAGGGTAGAGCTTGGAAGAATTGGCGGCTATCGAAAGCAGGCGAGAAGAGGTCAATAAGATTGAACGAGTGACTTGAAATGGGGAGAGAAAGAGGGAAAAAAAAAAAAAGCGAACGATTGAAGGGATAGTGGAGGAAAGAACCCAAGGCAGGGGAAGAAGATGATGAGGAGAGAAGAGAGAGAAATCGAAAGAGTAAGGAAGGGGGTGGTGGTGGTGGTGCAGGGTCGAAGGACCCTTAAAGGGTAACTGAAGAGCAGACACTGGGCAGCCCAAGGCAGGCAGTGTCAGCCATCCACTCCATCCCTGAGCCGTCTGCCCCATACAAAGATTCAAAACAGTAAGGATAACCCAGGTTGCCACAAAGAAGCGCGTGTCACACAATGTCTCCATTGCCTGGATTGCCGGATGAGGCAGCCAAGGGATTTCAGTATGTGTGGGAAATTGCTGGGCGGGTCTACCGGATGCCTATCAGCTGTCTCGATCGTCAGATCGCCCCCAGCGCAGGACTGCACTGCACTGCAGGATCAGGGTCCAGCCAGGGACGGACTGGACTGGACTGGACTATACATAGGACAGCAGAGTGGATTCCATTGTGTGTAAACAGTTTGTTATTTTCTGGTGAAAAGGTGAATATTGAAGAACAGTCAATTGAATTGAATTGGTGTTTTCCTTCTGGTGAATTTCTATCTCTGCTGTGCCTTTTTCAATCACCAATTAAGTCGACCATGACATCCTTGTACCTGGGAAGGGCGCAAAGAATGGATGGAGTGGAGATGGAGCCCTGAGGAGCCCTGAGGAGCCCTGAAAAGCCCTGAACCCCGGCCGGGCCAAGGAAAGAAGGAGGGGCCCCCAGTGGGTCCAGCCACAAATCCAGTCCCTGGGCGGGAAAGAAAACGAAGTGAGACCCCTGCCTGGGTGCTGCTCACTGGAAGTGGCTTGACATATTGCACTGTACTGTACACAGTATGTACTGTACTTCCACACCCTGCAAAATAGGTTACTCAGTACTCAACTGTCGACTAAGCACTAACGACCAGATCAAACAATTCAGCCTCTCCAAACATACTATGTGTAATCATGTTAACGTATAAGAAGGGGAAGATCCCCTCCCCTCTCTCAAGCACTTCAGGGTACCGATCGATGCAGCCATCCCGTTTCCCTGCCGTGCCAAAGCAGATCATCTCCGAGCTGGTTTGACTCGAGGACTGGTTCCTTCCTCAGCATGTCTGACCTCCCCCTTCTCTTTTCCCTTGTGGTGTCTCCAAATACCTCCCTCCGTTGATGGCCGAGCAAACGCCCAGAAGAATAGGCTTTGGGGGGGGGGGGGTTACGACGACTCTGTATCCTGTCTCAGAGCCCCCAAGGTTTTGCCTGTGCCATTCGTTGGATGGAAAGCAGGTATGGTTACCCAGCCAAGAAGCAGCAGCTGAGACATGCCAACACAACACCCAAGATTCCCTTCCTTCCCCCATCCACTCAACCCACCCTCCGCTAATTTTAGGCGGTCCCCTCGCTAATTTTAGCCAACCGACTCATTTCCCTGCATTTACGTATGAAGAAGAGCCAAGTTTGATCTCCCTTTCGCTCTTTGGACTGGTAGAGGATGAGATCAGTGATTCTTCTTGTGCCACAATTAACATCTGTATGTCTGTAGGTCCGGAAGGGATCATTATCACTCGATCCTTTGATGATGCACTTAGAGGAGGAAAGTAAATCACAGGAGCAGAACGCGTGCGTCAAGATAAGATATCTTTTCTATACTTCAACTGACAATGTGCAAACTTCAACATAACTTACTCGTACTCATAACTGCCGAACGGAATACTCTGCCTATGTGTAGGATATTCCCTCCCTCCGAGCCCGGTCGGGAGTGGTACTTTCTCTATTCCCTCAACTCTTCAACCCGATCCAACCCAGCCCACAAACAAAAACAATCTCAGATAATCGCATCCACAACCATAAATACTAAACTTTACACTTCCAATCCCTCATCACCCAGGGAACATAAAACCCATGCTATCCCCTCCATCCCCAAACCAAACACGAAAACCCTAACACTGACGTCAACGCACAGATCGAAGCACGGTCCCACCAACTCTCGCTCTAGACCCAATTCCCCCCCTCCCCGCGACCGGTAACCGTACCTGTCTATCCATCTATCTAATCCCCTTAACCGAGCCCAGCCCGACCGACCGTCAAATCCAAGACCGCATACCAACAAAACAAGACAAAACAGGAGAACAAAGTTGTCCACAAAAACCAACCCAAGAACTCAGGAGGTTGAGTACCGCTCACTGAGCGACATCTCCCACGGGGGGTGGATAGCTCGCGTCAAAACTCATATGCGGAATCCTTGGCCGGAGATTTAACGAGCGCGGCGGGACTCGGCTAGTCGGTCGAGACCGTCTCGGCGGGGTGGGTTGCCATTTGATGAAATACGGAGGTCTTGGGGGGCCGAGGGAGATTTAGGCAGCATGTTTCTGCTTCTTGGGTTTGGTTGTGCTGACTTATGGGATTGTGGAGGGTAGGTGAAGGTGAGGTTTACTTCTGTTGACGTGCGAAGGAGGAATTTATATCTAGATAGCTAGATAGGAGGGAAGGTTGAGAATTTGGTGGATTATTAGGGAATGATATATGGAATGTATGGGATTGTATACCTCACGACATTAATCCCAGGGTCCTCTGGAGCATCTGAAGTCCCTCATGACGACCAGTCGCCCACAAATGAATCAGGAGTGGAGCGAGCGTATGCTGCCTCGGACCACATGGAATCAATCCATCATGCTCGGAGCCCGCGGACGGGACTTACCTGGTCCTTGACACTCTGAAGTATTGCCAATGGGCCAAGACATGCGCTACGAGCATGCTGTGAATCCATTGAGGCGCAGACGGTCGCCAAGCTGGGATAGAGCTCGACAGCCGAGGAGCGTGGGTTTGCCAAGTCGCCGTGTGAAAGATGTGAACTATACTGATAGTTTATTTGACTCGCGAGCGGAAAGGGGGCGGAATTGTTCTAGGGAATGCTGTTGATGGCAGCCTAATATGCTATGTAGTGCTCGGGTAGGCATCTATATATACTATGTCGGCCAATGGCTGGAGGGTTTGTCCTGCACTTTCCTCAGCTCTTGCAGTCAACATGACAGTCTTGTGATCAAGTGAAGCGACTTACTCGCAGTACTACTTTGTTCATAAGGGATACTTATCCTCGCTTGCTTGCCTGCAAAGAACACCCAGAGGAAAATGAAGGATGTAATGCACTGGCTGTTGTTGGCGGTCCCCTGAGCTGCTCAACACCGACTGTCATGGCAAAGGCATCTTGCCATTGTCGGGGCAGCTGCACCATGATCTAGCAGGTAGGACCAGCATAGTACTCACCTCGCTTGGAAGATGCAGGCTCGGTGCTTGCTCTTCCAACTCTCAATACGTGGCGGCTGGCTCCTTCCCCGAGGACTCACTGCACCTGAGGTTCAAGAGGCAGGAGAATGTCCATATGGCCACCGAAGCCCGACAACCTCCTCCAAGAGAGCGTCCAGAAGAGCAACAACAGTATCCTCACCTCGCAACCACATAATTTCGATCATTCTTTCTCGTCATCCCCTTAGCTTGTACCAGCTCATACCAGCTCAAACGAGCAAGCAAGTGTGAGTGGCCTCCAAGCACCCAAGCACCCAGCATGTACTGCAGACACTGACAGCACACCAGATGCATTACACCACCTACCCCCTCATCTGGATCACCCTCCTCAGCACCGTTTGGTGTCAATGGTCCAAACTCTTCATCAGCCAGCCAGCCTTCACCAACCACCCGTGGCCCTCCATCCTCCTCGAATCACCCGAGTTCGGCCCCACCGGCTCCTACCTTGACATCGACCACACACGCGAGGGCGCAGGCAACTTCCCCGCCCTGTCCTGGCCCTATCCATCCGGCACGGCCGTCCAAGAGTATATCCTCCTCTGCGAGGACCCTGACTCCCCGACCGCTGAAGCCGTCATCCACGGCCTGTTCTATGGGATCCATCGCGCGACAACCGGGGTGCAGAACCCGGATTTCTTCCTCGACCAGTCGCAGACCGAGCCGTTCATGCTGCGGGGTGGATTCAAGTACGGCCAGAATGGAGGGAATGGCGTGTATTTCGCCCCGCTGGCGCCCCGGGGCCAAGGGCCGCATCGGTACTTCTTCGAGCTGGTGGCACTGAACGAGACCGTGGACCAGCAGGGTCTCAGTTCGCCGGCGAAGATTGAGGAAATCATGCGCGCGATCGAGGGGAAGGTGGCGGGATGGGGCGCTTGGATGGCATTGTCTCAGAGAGCTTGAAGCATGATCCGAATCGGATGGAGATCGTTATCCGTTGTTGTGTTGCACAGTGTGCTTTGAGTCGTTCATCGTCATCGTCGTTGTTGTGTTTTCATGGATACACCCGCAATCATTTGTAACACCCGGAGACAGGCATTGGGAGCACCTGCAATCAAGAAAGTGGTACGACCACAGTTCACTCGATGGGCTTCGCTCTGATCTTCACTTTCATGTCTTACATGGAGTAGTCGTGGACGTCATCGTCGAAAGTCGGCATTCTTTCTGCGTCGACTAGGGCCGGCTAGCTTCGAATTGTCCGATAATTATAGTATGGACTATTGGCCGAACGACCCGACTTTGGCTTCATTCTTGACCGTTTGGTCGAAAACAAACTTCTGCAGTGTTCGTATTGTGTCTGGTAGAAGAGGCAAAATGACTGCCTGGCTGTCTCCAAGATTAGCACAAGGATAGGGGGCGCTAGTCCAGTCCCGGTAAGGGTCAGCCTCACTGCGCTGATGAGAGCCAATCAGAGATGGCCACTGATGCTTACGCTGCCCAGAATAGCAGATCTGACCCAACTTAGCTAGCCGTTCTGGGACTAGGGCCGAATCTAATAAGAGCTAAGCCCCTTTAGCCCTTCAACGGATGCGGAGGGGGGTTTCGGCGCTCGGGAAGCTGTAACAATGACAGCCGGTCTGTCGACACTGCAAGGTGAAGAGGCATCAAATGATGCCTCAAAAAAATCAATTTGATCACAGGGTGAATGATTCTTGATGAAACTCAAAGAAAGGGATCAATTGGTGATGTAAGTGGATAGCAATCGACAGGTACCAGAGATGGTCAGGAACACCTCCTTGGCAAATTGGCCACCTGGATGGTAGTGCCGATAGTCCGCGAACGGTGGCAGAGGAACGGACCAAGTGGCCCAGTTCGGGCTTCCTTTTCCCCCTGGTGCCTGATAGACCCAGCACAAAGACTCCTGTGCTGAAAGAGAAAAAAAAATCCATACTGAATACTTTGCCCCAGAGCTCAATTCTTTGTCCTCGGTAGAAATCTCATGTGGTCAACTCCGAGGTCTTGACGGAGAAGACTGCTCGGTTGCGAAGAGTAAGGTGGGGTAAAACCGTAAACGCAACACGACTGATCTCATGGTGTTGTCATTATTCTGCTTATCGACCTGGAGTTCTTCGGATTTGTCTCAGCGGTCGGGATCGTCCGCTCCAGCCTTACTGGCCGCAACAACTGAAACATTCTTCCCTTTTCAAGCCAGTGAGGTTAAATTCAATGCCGACTGTTCGCAATGACACCATGACACCAATCATCAAAACAGTCTGCCTGCCAATCAGTGTCTGTCCGAGGTGGTATACACACAGATTGTGAGACACGCAACCAAAGCCAAAGATGCATGGCTGCCGTCTTACACCCTCTGTGTAGGTAATAGGTGGGTTGGGTTAGGAAATCCAGGCGAGCTGGTGTGTGCATTGGCCCAATTGCCCGTGTTCGCGGCTGACGGTGACCTCGTACAATCGGTCGAGAAGTCACTACTCCCACGGATTGCATCCGGATACTTTTGTTGCTTTTTTAAGGGCATTTTATCGCGACCGGAGGGGATAGGCTATGCATCGCCGCACCTGGGTAGAACCATGGTGCAAGATGCATTTGGGTAACCTTGTTCCTTTCTCTATCAGTCCCTCTTGTTATAATGCCTTTGCTTCCTGAATGTTGTTTGCTTCATCCTTTCTTTCTATGATGATAACAAAAAAAATAAGGCACCATCTTGTAATTCGATCTTCTAGCGTCTTTCCACTCGTTGATCCACTCACTCACTGGCTCCGCAAGTCCGAGCTAGACCTGCCTTGTTTTTTTCATTAGTACGTATTCTTTTTTTTCCTGCTCTTTCTAGCCTGCCTGGCGATCGAGGTTCTTTTTTTTTTCTTCTCTTTCTCTCTTTTGTCTGCTACTATTTATTCACTGGCGGCGCAGCAGAACAAGCCTTGTCGGCCATTTGTTTCACTCTCATCTCGGGTGGCTTGCAGTTAATCAATCACCTGCCAACCGTTACTATAATCAATTATTGCCAGCCCACTGTTGCAGGACGCACTACACGCAGCGTACTGTACTCAGCCCAGTACACCTACTCATACTTATCAACCTGCCTGGCCTCTCTCTTCCGCTTCCGTCTCCTTCCCCTCTTCATCGACCTCCGAGTATTACCCTTTTGGGAACTCCAACCAAGTGAACGACACACTTTTTCTCTCGCTTCGATCCCCTGAACCTTCGTTTCTTCCACTTCAACTTCAAAAACATCCCACTCGATCAATAAAGACGTTGAAATATCCAACTGAGGCGCCATGGCGTTGTCAACTCGCCTGCTCCAACTGCTTCTCCTATCCCTAATCGCCTTATCTGCGATTGCAGCCCCGGCCGCCGATCAGTCCGAATCCGACGCCCCGTCGGTCGCCGACAGCATCGAAGAGACCTCCCTCCACAAGGCTCTGCATCTGTTCCAGAGGTTCAGCCACGGCATCTTCCAGTCTGACGAGGAAGCTGCCGCAGCTCTCCAGCAGGATGATTCGTCGTTGGCGGACCACTTGAACCTGGTCAAGCGAGCGGATGGCAACTCGACGGCTGCGGTAGAGACGACGAGCCAGGCCTCGGAGCCGGCAGCGACCACTTCTGCCGCCGCGGCAGCAACCACCGCTTCGCAGGCTGAGAGTTCCACCAGCAGTGCGCAACAACAGCCCACCACTACTGCTGCGGAAACTACCGCCGCTCCTACGACCACTGCTGCCCGCACGACCGCTGCGAGACCTACGACTAGCTCTAGCAGCAGTGAGTCCAGCTCTAGCAGCAGTGAGTCGAGCTCTAGTAGCAGTGAGTCTAGCTCCTCGTCTCCGTCCACGTCTTCTTCTTCCTCTTCTGCCTCTACGGCGACCACCTCGTCGACCTCTTCCTCCTCCTCGTCGTCTTCCACGGCGACGTCGACCTCTACTACTTCTACTTCTTCGTCCACTTCGTCTACATCTTCGTCCTCGTCCTCTTCTCACACCACCGCAGCTAGTACCACGATCCCCACCGTCGCGGCCACTACTACTACTACTACCTCTACCTCTGCTACTTCCACTACCACTAGTACCACTTCATCCAGCTCACATACTACCGCAGCTCACACGACCTCCACCACCTCAACAACATCCACCTCCTCGACCTCCTCCTCGTCCTCCACTTCATCAAGATCCACATCCGCCACCTCGACCTCGACCTCGACCTCCACCACCCTCGAGACCACCACCTCCACCTCCACTACTTCAACCAAGGACTCCCAAACCACAGACGACAGCTCCACCACCAGCGCCAAGACCACCCCCTACACCTCCACCTACAAGATGACCACCACGCTGCCCAACGGCCAGCAGAGCACCGTCACCGCCATCACCGTCATCCACCCGACCGAGACTGCCCACGAGGTCGCCACCGGCACCCGCGGATCCCCAAGTCTGCAGACCGACAACGGTGCCGCGACCGCGCACGGTCTAGGTCGGGAGCTGTTCGTGATGGTCGGTGGAGCGGCCGTGGTGGCTATGGCTCTGTAAAGACAAAAGCAAACCACCTCCCCCACATCATCCGAATACTTGTTTTTCTCCTCCCAGCAAATGCATTTTCCGGCGTTTTTTTTGTTTCCTGCTAGCTTTTCAGCTGCCCCCATGATACCTCTCACCATGTTACGATCCTTTTGATGCAAAACAAAACACACGTGAATCTGGCAAAGCATACATTACTTGTTCATTTAGCTCGGCGTATTCCCACATCTTGTCTCTCCTTTAGCGCATTCTGATTTCTGTTTTTACACCTGGGTTGGGGAGAAGAGGAGGGTAGAGGGGATGGATGGATGGATGTTGTTCAAAGCATGTGCATACTTTAGACAGGTTGTCTTTGATCATTCACCCTTGGGGGTTGCAAAGGTGACTCCTGGATCACGGATCATTCGGACATAATTTGAGACTGTTTCGTTCTCTCAGTTGTTTCAGGCTATGGATAATTGTAGTGCTTAGGTCATGAAAATGGGTATTCTGAACGTAACAACATGGCTCTAATCTGGTGACATGACTTGCCCTACTTGCTTGCTGTCACTTTGCACGTGATGGGTAGGCTAGCTAGATACCTTCGTAGCTAGCTCTGTACAAACCTACCCAATAATAAACAACAGTATAGATAGGTGTAGATGTAGGTATAGACATGGTGATAATCCCCTCCCTCTTATCTCTTTGTGTCCCCTCACCCGGAACGGACACGGTTTGATGATCCATAAAGACGCGCCGCATCTCGGTTTGCATGGTGCGATCCTTCAACCTAGCCTCTCACCTCCTGACCAACGAGTATATACCCCAAACGACCTCCCTCAGTCCACGCGGTATATTGTCTATTTCGGCACCCACCGCTCCTCCTCCGTCCAGAACCGCACCACACTCTCCCACGCGGGGATATCGCCGTCGCGCAGCAGGGCGGCGACGTCGACGTTAAGCGGCGATTCCGGGCGCGGATCCGTCAGCAGCTGGTGGATGGCGGTGAGGGTCGAGGAGAGGGTGTAGACGGGGCTCCAGTGCTCGGTCGTCAGGAGGGTGAGGCAGATCTCGCCGGTGGTGAAGGAGATGTTGGGGTGGCTGATGCGGGTGGTGAAGCGGATGGTGGGCGGGGTAAGCGGGTAGGATGGGGGAATGGTGATGTGGAGGGACCAGAGGCCGCCTATTGAGAATCTTAGATTGTGTAAAGGTTGTGGGGGAGAGCTGAGTGAGGGCTGTCGGCAGTGCGGAGGGGCGCGGGGGAGAGGGAGGAATGAGGGTTTGCTTACCTTCGTATGGAGTGCCCTTCACACCTTTCAGGACGGCTTCCCAGTGGAGGAGATCATCCTCTTCGATGGGCCCGAGATGCAGAAGAGCTTCATTGGGGTTGTTGGTGTAGTCCTTCAGTTCCCGGAGGAGACGCTGGGTGGTGTTGTGCGTTGCCATTGTCTCAGCTTCTCATGTGCAGAACGAGCTGCTGCTGCTGCTGCTGCTGGCTGCTGGCTGGCGTGGTTGGCGAGTGGTGAGTGGCTGGAATGCGGTGGAATGCTCGGCGTCGCTGACTGAGCGTCGCTGACTGAGCGAGGGGTTTGCCCTTGGTGCGTGTGGAGGAGGACGTGTGAAATTGACCGTGTTCTTTGAAAGGGAAAACAAGTCTTTGCGATCGCTGCGTGTCTCTCAAAAACAGTCCCTCACCAACAGACACATTCCTCCAGGATGTGACACAGCGGGTGGCTGGCACTGCACTCAAATGGAGTTGAAGCGGAAAGAAAATACCGAGGCTCAAGTCGTGGGTCTTCCCCATTCAGTAGCGCCGGGTGCCAGTCTTCTTCCCGTGGTCTGGACTGCGCATTCCTTGGACTGATGGGGCCCTAACAAATTTTATTGATGCTTAGCCACCGTCTTTTCATGTGAAATCGAAAACGACATCCATCTTTCATCTTTCATCTTGATAACCAGCAGCTTTACATCCATGCGCACCTCTCGCACAGCCAAGGAGACGGCCAGAGTCGTTCAGGCCCTGTCGCCCCCTGGCCGTCGGCAAACACGCAGCTCATCGGCTCATGCCAGTGTCCTGCGCAGTTTCGCCTTCAACGGTGGCTCCAATGCATCTGCGTCTGCATCTGCATCTGTGCCTGCGTCTGCGGAGGCAGTGAGCGATGATGATGACACGTCGTCGCTGTCATCGGTCCCAACTGTCGATATCGAGGATATCTTGGAGCCCCCTGCCAAGCGGCGGAAGAGCGCATTGAGCGCCCCTTCAGCCCGCGGCTCGCGGAATCGTACTGCGCGAACGCCTGCAAATGCTACCCAGACATCTCTCAAAGTTGAAACCACTGTCAAAGAGGAGGTCTTCGAGAAGCCTGCGGCCAGATCCCGCCGCGTGCCTGCCCGGAAGGTCAAGGTCGAGGATGGCACCTATACGGTAGAGCCTCCGTCCAACTGGGAGACCATCTATACCACCGTGAAGAAGATGCGCGAGGACAATCCGACCGCCCCAGTCGACACTATGGGCTGTGCTGAGCTCTATTGGCGTGCGTCGTCGCCCCGAGATCGCCGCTTCCAGACCCTCATTGCTCTGATGCTGTCGTCGCAGACCAAGGATACGGTGACGGCCGTGGCCATGCAACGATTGCACACAGAGCTTGGGGATGGACCTCCAGTTGCCATCAAGGCCGAGCCCAACGACGACAACTATGATAGCAAGGCACTAGAGCCTATGCAGGACAGCACTCTGAACCTGGAGAATATCTTGGCCGTATCGCCGGAACGGTTGAACGAGCTGATTCGCACCGTGGGCTTCCATAACAACAAAACCAAGTATATCAAAGCCGCTGCCCTCATTATCCGCGATCAGTATGACTCCGATATCCCGTCGACGCCGACTGAGTTGATGAGCTTGCCGGGGGTCGGGCCGAAGATGGCATTCCTGTGTATGAGTGCTGCTTGGGGCAAGCACGAAGGCATTGGCGTTGACGTTCACGTGCACCGTATCACCAACCTCTGGGGATGGCACAAGACGAAGACTCCGGAGGAGACTCGTAAGGCCCTGGAATCGTGGCTGCCAAAGGACAAATGGCATGAGATTAACAAGTTGCTGGTTGGACTGGGGCAGACGGTCTGCTTACCTATCGGCCGGCGGTGCGGCGACTGTGACCTTGCAGGGACGAAGTTGTGCAAGAGCGAGATTCGAGGAATGGCTTCCAAAGTAAAGAAGACGATAGTATACAAGGCGGAAAGTGGTGTTGCCCCGCAGCAGTTCATTAGTGACGATAGCGGGGGAAGTCCAAAGGTGAAGGTTGAGGTGGAGTGATGGATTGAATGCGGGCCTTTCCCTTTTCACCTTCTTCACTCGTCGTTGTTGAGAGGTTTCACGTTTGGACTGTTTGGACTGTTCTGTTGTTCTGTTGTTTTGCCCATCAAGTCCGACATCTCCCCATTGCTGTCTCTGTTGACTCTGTCACGCAGTAGGAGGATTTGACGTGACTTACCGTGTTTCCTCTTCGCGTCCGTTCTTTCGCTTTCTCTACACCACATCTCTGCCTCCTCCATACTTCGTCCTCCACCACCCAATTTCCCTCGCCCTTCACACTCCATCTCATATGGGCTTCCTCAAGTAGTTTCAGTCCTGCCTGGCAGTATCTGGGACGCACTTCATCTCGACTGATGGAAATCATGGGTCCGTTGATGCCTCCATGTCTCCCCTTATCTACCAAGCTAAAAGACTACTAACCGTCTGGTTCTGAGTAGCTTCGATCGATGTTCCGGCCGCGGTTCTCCCAACCTTTGAGGATGCCTTCTTCACTTTCCTTGAACGTGGATGGATGCTTTCTGCGAACGATCCCGAGAAACAGGCTGCTCAAAGTGAGGTGGTCGTTCAGAAACCACGCATCACGTTCATGGATCTCCCGTATGTGGCTCGCGTCAGGATCCTCGAGTATGCTGGACTGCTGCGGAACTGTGTCATAAACTTCCGATACGAGGCTGTACGCAGAAAGCACAATGGTGGCACCTGTCTGAAAGGGGATCATCGTCATTATATTGCTCCAAGTCCAGGGATCTGGATAGAGCGCGACTGCAATCACCCGAAACTGCCTATCGAGCTCTTCAGTATCTCTCGTGCTACTCGTGAAGAAGCGGGCGCAGTTTTCTTCTCCCACAATCGGTTTAACGCACCCCTCTCCAGCAGAACTGACTACAATTCCTTTGAGTCCTCGTTTGAATGGGGACTCCACCGTCTGCGTTACTTGCACTTGGACCTGAGCCCGAAAGAACACCGCTACCTCAAGCTGGCCGGTGGAGTCCACAGGACGTCTCTACGAATTTGGATCAGCTTCTGCCTGCTGGCTCATTCTAAAATGCACGGCCTAAAGTATTTTAGTATGACATGCAAGGTGCGCGAACTGGAGGTCGCCCAGAGACTCATGCGTGAGATGAATCCATTCCCAGTTCTGCTCCAGTGCGCGTTCCACTTTGGTCACAATTATGAGGAACACACTCAGAAGGTGATTCGCCGTGCTGCCTTGAGGGTGACGAATACTTTGGCAGTCAAGCCTCAGTTTCCGTACTTTCGTCTTCCCCGGGAGATACAGTTCATGATTCTGGAGCTGCTCCTGGTGGACCATCCAGACCCATTCCTCCCAAAGGTGGAGAGCCTGAGAGGTGTCATCTCGCTCCAGGATCGCAAGAAAGCCATGCGACCCAGCAGCTTTCTTTCGATGAATTGCTGCCTGACCTGCTCTCCTGTTGGGGCAATTTGTTTCTGCCGTGGCCGTCACACAGCTTTTTCGACCTCCTGCAGCTGCCTTGAGAGCCCGCTCAACTACTTCCTTGTCAGCCGAGACTTCTATCGGGACGCCCGCCAGATATTCTACTCCCGTAACAAATTCGCATTCCTGGATGAAGACCCGGAGTTCATGCTGCAGTTCCTTAACAAGCTCCCGACCTCAACCACGGAGCTCATGCGGCACCTGATTCTCAAGTTTCCGTCCCACTACCGTGATACTCCCCGCACAGGGCCCCGCTCCAACGAATCGACTCTGCTCTGGTGGTCGGTGCTGCGCCGCTTCATCCGCGAGCACTTCAAGATCCCGAACCTGTCATTGACTATTGTGGATATGGGCTGGAAAGGGATGGTTTCCGGTGAGCCCCGGCGCCGTTACCTGAAGAAGCTGCTAGAGGGGATGCTCGAACTTCGAGGACTGCGCGACTACCGTTTGTATCTCTCCGAGAACCACGAACTGGCAAAGGACATGGAAGTGCGGATGCTGGGGGAGATCGTATATCAGCGGGCTCGCGGAGTGGCGCCCTTCAGTGGTCCGAAGAACTCACAGCATGCGCATTGACAATGTGTCTTCAGTGGATATGACTTGATCTTACTTTTCTCTGTGTCTATTTTCTTTTTCCTTGTTGGAACGTGGAGGGAGGGTGGCCGTTCATTATTCAGCACTTCGGAATATCTACTCTAGTTAATAAGTGGAGGTTGTCTGTAACCGAAGGTAATTGTTTATAATAACAAATGAAAAAAAGGCTTTCTTTGCAACCAGCAAATAGATTTTAATTTGCGATTCCTCGTGGCGTCATTGATGCCTAGACCACATCCAGAATAGGATTGAGTGGTCCCTTAGATTGCCCATGGCTGAGGTGGTTAAGATATACGGCCATACTAATGCCATACTACCACTACCCTGGTCCAAAAAGTGTCAACAAAGCAACTCCTACGCCTAGAGCTCTCATAGAAGGATCCTCACTGAATACAAAGACGCAAACACCCACAAATGAAGCGACTGAATCCAGCCTTCCCTCCCCTACTTCACCCCCCACTATCCCACTACGACAGCTGTCCGAGGGAGTTGATGACTAATCGCTCCCCTCACGCGGCCTTTCCCCGCAGCCCGCAGCCCGCAGCCCGATCTGGCAGCTCAGTTTTGCACTGCATCATTCTTCAATCCTGCAGCACGCACTTCCTCCACTTTCCTGACCCAATTCCCCAGATTCACTCACCACCGTGATCAGCAAGCCACCGCAACACACCTTGCTCCGAATCGAGCCCATCGCATCCGAAACAAAACCACAATCTCTTCCTCCCGCCCAAGAAAAACCAAGAAATTTACCACCCCTCACCACAAAAGCCGCAGTGCGCACGCCTACCTACCCCCACCACAGCAAACAACCACACACTGACCCATCTTAGCTCAGCTCAGCTCAGCTCAGCTCACCACCACCACCTCTCAACCCTCTCAGACAAACGCAAACTGTATCTATCCCCTTCTCCAAAATGAAACCCCAATCATCGCCGATCCCCATCCCCGCCTTCGCAACCACCCAGCTCCACCACCTCAAAACCGAACACAGCCTCGAGATCGCCTCCTCCACCCTCTCCGCCGCCTCCGTCGCCGCCAGCCCCGCCACGCGCCGCACCCTCCAGGCCACGGGCCACGCGCTCACGGGCCTGGTGCTCACGCAGACGCGCACGGGGTTGGGCGGGCGGTTGGTTGGGGAGTTTGTGCCGGATGCGGCGACTACGTCCTCTAACAGCTCTAAGGGAGGAGGCGATGGCAACAGCCAGGGCGGGAATAATGGGAAGGATGATGGGCGGTTACGGCTCCCTGCGCATGGCATCCGGGTCGGGGATGTGGTGAGGTGTTTGGAGATTAGTAATTCTTCGTCGTCGGCGGGGGCGAAGAAGGGGAAGAAAGATGGTGGTGGTGGTGGCAGTAAGGCGCCGGAGGGGGTGGTCACCAGGGTTGGGGAGGGGGCGGTTTGGGTTGCGTTTGGCCAGCAGGGGGCTGCTGCGTCGGCCGGGGGAAAGAAGGAGGAGGATGAGGGAGTGGAGGAGTTGTGGGGGAAGAGGGTTTGGTTGTATGTTTTTTCCCCTTTCTTTCTTTGTTTGTGTGTTTTTGTGTTTGGGTGGTGGGAGGGAGAGGTGAAGATGATGAGAATTATGGGACGGGATGGCTGGCTGACTGGTGAGTTTTATGCGGGGGGTAGTGTGAAGCTGGCGAATGATGTCACGTTTCGAAGGTAAGGAGATCTCCTCGGGTGATTCTGGTTGGTTTGAGGGAAGGGAGAAATGCTGACGCGATGACGGCGATGGTGATGATGCAGGATGAACCAGACGATGGATCGCATGGCCAAAATGCAGGAATCCGATCATACTCACTTCATGCGCGTCGCGTTCGGACATACCACCCCCCTCACACCCGACTACGATGTATGCAAGGACATGGAGTTTACCGATCCTACGCTCAACGACTCCCAGAAAGAGGCGATCCGGTTCGCGCTGGCGTCGCGCGATATCGCCCTCATCCACGGTCCGCCGGGCACGGGAAAGACGCATACCCTGATCGAGTTGATCGTGCAGCTGGTGCAGCGGAAACAGCGCGTCTTGGTCTGCGGGCCCTCGAACATCTCGGTGGATAACATCGTCGAGCGACTGGTCCCCAAGAAGATCCCCGTGGTGCGCATCGGTCACCCCGCGCGACTGCTGCCGGCGGTGCTGGATCACTCGCTCGAGGTGTTGACGCAGACATCCGAGGCGGCCGGGATTGTGCGGGATGTGCGCCGCGAGATCGACCAGAAACAGGCCAGCATCCGCAAGACGCGGACGGGACGGGAGCGGCGCGCCATCTACGACGATTTGAAGGAGTTGCGGCGAGAGTACCGCGAGCGGGAAACGAAATGCGTGGTGGACTTGGTGCGCGAAAGCAGCGTCGTGCTGGCGACGTTGCATGGGGCGGGCGGGCATCAGTTGCGCGGGCAAAAATTCGATGTGGTCGTGATCGACGAGGCCAGCCAGGCCCTGGAGCCCCAATGCTGGATCCCGCTGCTGCCGGCGTCCAAGGTCATCCTGGCCGGTGACCATCTGCAGCTGCCGCCCACCGTCAAATCAACGCGCGAGCAGACAAAAACCAGCAGTGCGGAGGCGGGGGTGGATCTGTTGCCCGACGTTTCGTTGGAGACTACGCTGTTTGACCGGTTACTGGCCACGCATGGACCGGGGATCAAACGCATGCTCACCACCCAGTATCGTATGCATGAAACCATTATGCAATTCCCCTCGCAGGAGCTGTACGAGTCGAAATTGATAGCAGCTGACGCCGTGCGGGCGCGTCGGTTGGCGGACTTGCCATACGAAGTACAGACGACGGACGATACGATAGCACCCCTGGTCTTCTGGGACACCCAGGGCGGGGACTTCCCTGAGACGGCGGAGGAATCGGGGCTAGGTAAGTCAGAGAAACTATTGGGGGAAAGCAAGAGTAATTCGATGGAGGCATTGGTGGTAGGGCAGCATGTCGATGCCCTGGTGGCGGCTGGGGTGCAACCGAACGATATTGCAGTAATTACCCCGTACAACGGACAGCTCGCAGTGTTGTCGCAGATGCTCCGCGAGAAATATCCCGACCTGGAATTGGGCAGCGTCGACGGCTTCCAGGGGCGCGAAAAGGAGGCAGTAGTGGTCAGCCTGGTGCGCAGTAACGAGGCCCGTGAAGTTGGATTTCTGGCCGAGAAGCGTCGGCTGAATGGTAAGATAAGTTCTAGATTAATTGGCGAAGGTCAGCACTGACTAGAGCGTTCCAGTGGCCATGACGCGGCCGAAGCGACACTTATGCATCTGCGGTGATTCGGAGACGATCAGCCAGTAAGTCATTTGGGGGCGGTTGTTGGATTTCGCCGTGATTGCTGACAGACCCCAACTGCATTATAGAGGAAACGGGTTTTTGAAGCGCTGGATGGAGTTTCTAGAAGAACAGGCTGATCTGCGCTATCCCGATGCAGGGACGTTCTTGTGAGAGGCCGCCCGCCAAAGACGAAGTCATAAAAACACTGCAACTGCATAATCCTCCGTAATTCGGCCTTGTGCAGCAGCTCCACTCGGCTGAAACAGACTAAATTCACCAATTCGGCTCGAGTGACAGCAAAAGTGGTCAGAGCACGCCCGCTTGGCATCCATCATTTGAGAATCGATTCCTCAATTCACCCACCATTAATCAATCGACCAACAACAACTAAAGTCTGACGGTTTCATCTTCGGTTGTGTTGGCACGAGCCGAGGACGATGAATCGGTCGCGATCCGATCCTGCTGATCCTTCTTCACCTCATCATGCTCTTCTGTGCATCTTCTCTGCGTCCACAATACAGAGCCTTGTGTTTAGTCTTCAATCTTGTCAGGTTGGATACTAAAAATACCCCCCCTGAAACGTAAAAAAAGGCCCACTTGGGCACATGCTTGCTTCTCTGCTCCTCTTCTGCCTGCACCACCACCACCACCTCCTCCTCTTCCTCCGCCTTCTCTTCCTTCTTTCTTCTTTGCGTCCACTTTCTCTCCCTTCAGTCTCTCTTTCCCCCCTCCTGTAGTTTGATGTTTGGTTCGATCCACTGTCTCTCATTCCCATACTGTTTCCCCCACTTGATAGTCTTTCACTCTCTACAAACAGACTTTATCTCGCGTCGCTCCTTCGTCTCACCATGATCTGAGCGTTTCGGCCGGATCTCCTGCTTCTCCCTGCTGACGGTGGCGCTCTCCCCCGCGGCCGTGTCCGGTCTGTGACTATATACCCGATCGTGTCTTTTCCGTCTGATCGATCATTTTTCTTCATCATCCCACGCGGCAATTCCGACATCCCGACATTCCCACGTGCCCGTGCATCTTATGTTCTCTTCTAGATGTCCAATTTGAGTTCGCATCGGAGCTCCCCATCGCCAGAGTCCGCCATGGCCGACACTTGGGATGACACGGCCCTACCTCCGATGAGTTCGAAACAACTCATCGTCAGCACTCGTCGCGCGCGCCCCGCCGAGACATCACTCTTGTCCAGCACGTTGCGCGGCCCTTCCCGCCAGGGAGCTGTTCCTGTCCCTGCCGAGCCCCCGACCGTGGTTGTGCGCGGTTCCAGTACCCATCGACGCACTGGCAGCACGTTGAAGACCGTCATGCGCAAGATCTTCACCCGCAAGACGCGCGGGGATGAAAGCGTGTCTCCGCCACCACGGGGAGGTAGCACTAGTCCGACTATGGAACGATGCTTGCCGTCACAAGCTCTAACCTTCGGATCTCGACAACAACATCAACA
Organism: Aspergillus fijiensis CBS 313.89; assembly: GCF_003184825.1. NCBI lineage: Eukaryota > Fungi > Ascomycota > Eurotiomycetes > Eurotiales > Aspergillaceae > Aspergillus > Aspergillus fijiensis. The sequence goes on along the minus strand of NW_024469013.1, from coordinate 2,152 downwards.
CTCCCCTCCCCTGTTTACGCCCTCCAATGGCACGGTCACCTCATTCGCGGAAGCTCTGCAGAAGCTGGACTCGCATCCACGACGGCGTCGGGCCACGCTTCCCAGTCTGATCCTGTCAGATGATGGATCCCGCGGTGCGCTCGAAGCCGCCGTTCAGGGCCGTCCTGTGAGCAAGCGCGACAATAGTCCTCATGCTAACAGCGATCCTCTTGATGTCTGCCGTCGCCGGGAGCGCCAGCAGCTAAAGCGCCGGTCGCGGAGTGCTGCCGCCCTGCGCGGTCTGGCGCAGGAACACCACCATCTCATGTCGCCTATTCAATGGCGTCGACGCAGTCTGGAGTCTTGCGCCGCGTCTACCGCCTATGGCGCACCCTCGGAGGTCGACCGTCCACCAACTCGAACTACAGTCGCCAGTGCGCCGGCGCTGCCCACCGAGACTTTGGTTCTGATGGAGGAACCAGCAGAGCCTGAAGGCGCTGAGCCCGAGGAGGCCGCCGTGGAACCAGAGGCGGAAGATGAGCCCGAGCCCGAGCCCGAGGATCCGATTCCGACTAATGTCGGCACCCTCGTCACTTCAATGCAACAGGACGAGCACATCACGCTGGAGCAGCGGCTCAACATCCTGGAAGTCAAGATGATCGACCTCGAGTTCGCCATTGCTCGTCTGCAGACCGACCGCAGTGAAAGTCCCGCCGAATCAAGGCAGGCTGCATCACCTGTCAAGCGACATCGTCGCAAACAATCATCGGGGCCGAACAAGATGCCTCCGCCCATCCCTACTCAAGACACACTCCTCCCAGACCGCCCCTCCAGCACAAGCACCCTTCGTCCGAATCAACTCCACCGCTCACGTACCTTACAAGCCCCCTCCTCGACATCCCTGACCGACCACAGCACCATCTCAGTCGAACAGTACAGTGCCTTGGTCATGCTGCTGCGGCGCGAACAGACCGCACGACGTAGCCTCGAGCAGCAGGTCGCCGGCCTTCGCGAGGATATGGAGCAGCTGACGCAGATGGCGCGTGATTCGATGGGGTTGGGCATGGGGCCGATTTACCCGATCCCCATCTCTGATCTGCAGGATTTCCGACGTATGCGGCCAGGTGGCGGGTTGTCGTCGAGCGAATCTTCTCGGCCGGAGACAGTCGGTGTGCCGGGGGAAAGCGACTCGGAGTGGGAACGCAACGAGCTGTCGGGCAATAAACCGCTGCCGGTGAAACCTGCACCGGAGGTGATTTCGTCGCGATGGTCGCCGGGTCGCCGAATGGAGCTGGGTGGGATGATCTGATTGTGGTGGATTCTCCTCTTAACGACTTGTTATGCATGTTTTACTGTATATAGCCGGATTCTGACTTGACAGATCACAGGATGATTTGGAAAAGTTCATGACAGGATTACTTATTACCTAGTTAGCTTTAGTGTATATACTTTATTGATATATTGAACGGACTCAATTTGGAAGTAAGATAGTTGAGCTCAGAAAGGTAGAACTTAAGAAGCTTGCTCAGTGCTTCTGTTGGTACGCAACTTAGCACTTGCCAGCGCAACCCAAGCCAAAAACAGGATACCAAGTAAGTTAACAGACGTCTGTCTATCTTGTCCCTGTACCAGATGTGTCCAAGTAATTGAAGGCCTTTGTCTCTGGAGCATATTGTATGACCCCTTTGCAATGAATTCTTTGTACATTCATCCCCACATCAAAGCTTAGCACATCGATCATTCAACATCGCACAGATCATCCGTAGATTCCTTCACCGGAAGGGCGACTTCCTGTTTATCCGTAAGTAACAAAGCCCACATGGACATCAAAGCTCTTTCCACAAAGCCCTTATATAGATCTCGCCCTGATCCGTTCCCTACAGAACTGCTATCTCAACAAGCACTCGAGCCACCCACCATCACCATCGATCAATCCGCAATGCAGGAACCGAATCCCGACCCGATGCCGATGCCATTCCAGCCGTCACAATCACCCTGGATCCTCCATCATCACCAACGCCACCCCCAATCCAACCCCCAGACCCAACCCCAACCCCAGTTAACCCCATCCACCCTCCTGCTACCCCCTCCCCAGCATCGCCACCGCAATCACCACCGCAATTCCCATCCCCACCGCAATCCCCCCCAAACCCCAAGAATAACCCCCCTCCTC